>NC_044389.1:8484375-8796666 GCF_006542625.1 Nomascus leucogenys | reverse complement strand
TAAATGTGCTCGGAACACTTACATTAGCTTACAGTGGGCAACATAATCTAACACAGGCGTATCTATTTTATAATAAAGTGTTGAGTATCTCATGTGATTTATTGAATACTGTACCGAATGTGAAACAGAATGGTTGTCCGGGTACTCACCATTAGCTGACACAGCTGAACGCACACTGCACCTGAAGAGCGTTTGAAGCATTGAACTAAAATTAATTGCTGGGTGATGGGGATGCTATAACGACAGGGTCATCAATTTCTCTCTCTTCTGCTGAGGCTGGAGAACCACGGGTAGAAGGCGCTGGAGCATCAACGCTTGATGGTTTGGCAGGCGTAGTGCTCTTCCTTCAGGAAGGCGTCAGGTGTCTGTGGTTTACCCTTCTGATGGCAGGGCTGCCTGGGTGCTTTGGCTCGCAGCCACTGCCCAGCATCAGGAGAGTGTCATACAGCATGTCTCTTGCCTGTGGGATAAAGGCCAGTCTTCAGAATCTGAAGTGCACTTTTTTTTTTTTTTGAGACGGAGTCTCACTTTGTCGCCCAGGCTGGAGTGCAGTGGCATGATCTCGACTCACTGCAACCTCTGCCTCCCAGGTTCAAGCGATTCTCCTGCCTCAGCCTCCTGAGTAGCTGGGACTACAGGCATGTGCCACCATGCCTGGCCAATTTTTTTATATTTGTAGTAGAGACGGGGTTTCACTGTGTTAGTCAGGATGGTCTCGATCTCGTGACCTCGTGATCCACCCTTCTCGGCCTCCCAAAGTGCTGGGATTGCAGGCATAAGCCACCACGGCCAGCCCTGAAGTGCACTTTCTACTAAATGCCTGTCACTGTCATACCATCCTAAAGTTTAAGCTGGAACTCTCTATGCTTGCACCTGTTGCCTGAAGGGTATATCAGAAACAATAGTTTCCTCCAACCCCTCCCCACCTCATTTGTGGAAGAATCTCATGTCTCCCTCCTAGAAATGGATTCAGCCTGAGATTCTCAAGACCAAGGTATCATCCTAGGGTTCCAGGCTCCGGAGACAAGGATGTGGAGGGAAGGGGGTTAGGGGGAGGTCACTGTGGGGAAACACATGTAACCTAGATCCCCAGTGAGCTAAGTGGGACTGACTCCTAGATGGAAATAGCCCCAGCAGACTTGTCACTGCAAGAATTCTGGTCTCCCTGGATACCTAGCACGCTCAAGAGCCCATTTGAAACACTGAAACACTTCAGCATACTGTATGTGCTCCGGGGAGTGGCTGAGACTAGCAGGTTGAGGAAGGAAAAGGAAGAGGGCCTTCTATGTGCCAAGTCCTAGAGCTCAGGCACCATACCAGGAGCCAACATGAAAAATAGTCTGCAGCAGACGTTGCTCTCGCCTCACACAAAACCACTCCAACCTCCTAGCAAGCTTTCCTGTGCACCAAAGGCTGAAACACCAAAGACCTCTTCCTCCAAAGTCCCTTGCACTAGGGTTTCCCCCGAGTAATCTTCCAGGTCGATTATAACAATAATAGCAGCTTAACCAGGTAGATGCTCTAGTGTGTGGTACAGCCTGAGCATTTTAAGTGGCCACCACACTGCCCCTCTGGAAGCACAGAGGTGGAGGTGCTTTGGACCTTCTCCAGCAGGGATGACAGTGGCGCTATGTCTAGTCAATCTCTAACCTCAGGGGCCGTCAGCAGCATCAGCACAGCTTCCTGGTTCAGCAGCTTTCCGGCCTGCAGCACAGGCAATGTGGTTTTTGAGTTCACAGTGGAAGCAGCAGATACAGCAGCTACCTGACTAAGCCAGTTTTGCAGTGTGGTTCTGGGACTGTACCTGGACCTAGACCCACTCTGTAGCCTCCCTCTCCAGCCCTTGCCATCATTCTATAGCCCAGTGGTTCTCCAAGGGTGGGCTCTGGATCAGCAGCACCTGGGAACTTGTTAGAAATGCAAATTCTTGGGGCCCACCCCAGACCTGCTGAATCAGGAACTCTGGGGGTGGGACCTGGTAGGCTTGACTTTAGCAAGCCTTCTAGGTGATTCTGATATGCCCTAAAGTTTAGGGACCTCTGCTGAAAGTCAGCCACCTATAATAAATCCATTTCTACTATAACTAGAGTGGATCCTGCTGTCTGCAGATTCATCCTGACTGAATCACAGTCGCTGTCCTCATGTTGTCCATAAGGAAGACAATAAATAATGACAAAGCAGCATGTCATTCTGGGAGAAGAAAAGAACAGGGTCACCTTACCCAGCCAAGAATGGTGACCTCCCAACTATCTTCATAATCTAGCCTTCACAACAATTTTGAACATGCACCCTCAATAGTTATATTTATTTCTAAATTTTATATATACTCTATTAAACATTAAACAATTTTAAATAGAAACCTAAAAGATGAGATTTTTTAAATGAATATAAATTAACGTTCTAATACTTTCTTCCTGAATCTCTAAGGATTGATTTGGCACTTTGGCGATCACTGCTCTAGAATGTCAGGGTAACCTTTTGGCAAAAGTAACAGCAGAATCAAAGGAATTAAAAGGAGGGTGCAGGATATTTTTGTAGAACTTGGGCAAGGAAGCATCACGAGGTGACAATGACAATAATGATAATGACAATGATGATAATGATGATAATTTCTCATTTTTGAGCAGCTAACATGATCACTTAGCCTTGAAAGCAACCATGTGAGGTAGGACTATTATTCCTACTTTTCAGATTGGGAAACTGAGGGCCAACAGTCCCCTATCTGGTAAGTGGCAGAGTGGCGTTTTCAAACCAAAATCTGGGTTTTTCCATTGCCCGTTTTGGGCTTGGGCTACTGCATGGTTGGAAGAGCCATCTACCGAGACAGAGAATTTAGGAAGAAGAGTGGGTTTGGAGAGAAGATGGTAGGTTTTGTTTTGATGTTTGAGGTGCCCTCGATGTATTCTGGTGAAGCTAACCAATACACAACTTAATATATGAAGCAGAACCCAAGTCTGGCTGGAGAAAAAGGGTTGGAAAACTTTAACTTCTTAGCCCAAGTTGAAAATACTTATTTTGTTGTGAGCACCATGATGAAAAGGAGCAAGGGCCAGGTGCAGTGACTCATGCCTGTAATCTCAGAGCTTTGGGAGGCTGAGGCAGGAGGACTGCCTGAGCCCAGGAGTTTGAGGCTGCAGTAGCTATGATTGTGCCACTACATTCTACTACTTTGAACTTTTCTTCCAAAAAATTAGGATGAATGCAGAAATTACAAAGGACCCAGATAAATTTAGTAAGCCTGGGCAACAGAGCAAGACCATGTCTCAAAATACAAAAATAATTCTAAAATCTTTTAAAAAGAAAAAAGAAAGGAGCACATGGAGAGGGAAAGTAGAAGAGACAATGGGGGCGAGGGTGGGGTGGGACATTGGATAATGAATGGAGGGAGCTTCTCCATCAGCTAGGTGGGGACAAAATTGTGAGGGATTGTTAGCTTTGGCCAGGAGGAGGGACAGAAATCACACAGCCCTGGGCTTGAATGCCAGCTCCATCTCCTTCTAGCTACAAAACCATGGAAAAGATAATGAAGTAATGAACCTTGTTGCCTCTGTTTCCTCTTCTGCAAAATGAGAATAATAATATATCTCCATCTGATAGAAATGTTATGCTGATTAAATGAGAAATGGTGTAAAGTGCATATCTGTGTTTGGCCCATAGAAATAACGCAATATTTGTTAACTATAATTAGCTAACTGTTATTATAACTGGTATTATTCTCTGAGCTAGGAACGAAGCAGGTAAGGAGTAGTGCAAATGGAGGTGACCTTATAGCAGAGGAGCATAAGAGCTCAAAAGAATCGTCAGCTGATGACTTTAACTTTTGGGCCAAGTCAGGGGCAAAGTCAAGAACTAAGAATGAGAGGAGCAAAGGCAGGGTGGGGGCTTAAGGAGAAGGCACAAATCCTTAAGAACCACACAGGGGATTAAGACAGGAAATGAGTTAGGTTTACCCAAAAAGACCTCCAAGTAGCAATAACAGCATTAATCAACATGTTATCTACAAAGCACACTCAGAAGAGCAAAGTTAGAGAATTAACACTTCCTAATTTCAAGACTTACTATAAAGCTACAGTAATCAAGACTGTGTGGTACAGTATTGATGTAAAGACAGACACAAATATCAATGGAACAGAATTAAAAGTCCAGAAATAAACTCATACACATAGGGGAAATTGATATGACAAAGAGATAAAAGCAATTCATCAGTGAAGGAATAGTCTTTTTCAACAAATGGCGCTGAAACCATTGAACATCCATACGCAAAAAAAAAAGAACTTTGATTCATACCTTGTACCATATACAAAAATTAACTCAAAATAGACCACAGACCTAAATGTAAAACTGAAAACTGTAACATTCTTATAGAAAACATAGGAGAAAATCTTGGTGTTGTTGGGTTAGACCAGGATTTCTTACAAACGACCCCAAAAGCACAAGCAATAAAAGAAAGATCGATAACTTGACTTCATCGAGATTAAAAACTTCTGCCCTTTGAAAGACACTATCAAGAGAATGAAAACACAAGCCATAGACTGGAGAAAATATTTGCAAAGTATGTATGTGATAAAGGTCTTGTATCCAGAATACATACTGACCTCTCAAAACTCTGTAAGACAATAAATAATCCAATGAAAACAATAAGTAAAAGCGTTGAGCAGATACTTCATTAAAAAAACATGCACAGATAGCAATGATGCTCAACATCATTAGGGAAATGCAAATTAGCATCGCAAGGATGTGCCACTACACATCTATTTGAATGACTAAAGTCAAAAAGACCAGTTACCAAGAATTGGCAAGGATGGAGAAGAGCTGGAACTCTCATACACAGCTGGGGGTCATGCAAAATGATATAGCCATTTTGGAAAAGTTTGATTCTTAAAAAGTTAAACATACACCCGGCCAGGCGTGGTGGTTCATGCCTGTAATTCCTGCACTTTGAGAGGCTGAGGCAGGCGGATCACCTGAGGTCAGGAGTTTGAGACCAGCCTGGCCAACATGGCAAAACCCCACCTCTACTAAAAAAAGAAAAAATACAAAAATTAGCCAGGCGTGGTGGTGCACACCTGTAGCACCAGCTACTCAGGAGGCTGAGGCAGGAGAATCACTTGAACCCAGGAGGCAGAGGTGGCAGTGAGCCAAGATCAAGCCACTGCACTCCAGCCTGGGTGAACGAATGAGACTCCGTCTAAAAAAAATAAAATAAAAAGTTAAACATACACCTACCACATGATCCAGCCATTTCACTTCTAGTTATTTTCTCAAAAGGAAAAAAAAAATGTATGTCCATACAATGAAAGACTTGTACATGAATGCTTATAATAACTTATTCATAATCTCACAAAACTATAAGAAGCCTTTAAAGGGTGCCTTCATAAGTATATGTGATGATGGACAGGCGAGCCCCAAAACTGGGGCTTAGCCCGGGCTTTGCCCAGGAAAGAATTCAAGGGTGAGCTATCATGTTAGACAGCAATCTTGTACTGAACAGTACTGCTCCTTGCAGAGCAGGGCTAACTCATAGACAGTGCATCTAGAGTTGCCAACAAATGAGCTGTTGGCAACTGTATTTCTACCCCCTTATACCAACTTTCAATTACATGCAAATTACGAGGCAGTTAAAGCAAATTGAGAGACTGGTTATTTAGAACTTTCTAGGAAAGGGACAGTAACTTCTGGGTCATTGTCATGGCATTTGTAAACTGTCATGGCATTGGTGTGAGTGTCTTATGCTAATGAGCAATGATGACAGCTAAGGATGGCTTTTGTTGTCATTTGCTGGTTCCCGTTGGTTTCTTCACTTTTTCCTGCCTGAGACTGGGAAATAAATCCTGCTGGTCTCCCACCTCAGATGGATAAACTGGGTTTATCTATGCTGTGGAATACTACTCAGCACTGAAAAGGAATGAACTACTGATACACACAACCACCTGGATGAATCTCCAGAGAATTATGCAAGGTAAAGGAGTGCATACTGTATGGTTCCATTTACAAAAGACTCTAGAAATGGCAAATTAATCTATAGGGACCGAAAGCAGTTTCTGTGGTGCACTGGGAAATAGGGAAAGGGAGAGAGGAATTACAAAAGTGCATAAGGAAACTTTTGGAGATGATGAACAGATATGTTCATTGTCATTGTGGTGATGGTTTCATGAGCATAGATATATGTCAAAATTGATCGAATTGTACCGCAGACTGGGTGGTTCACACAACAGACACTTTGAGACGGAATCTCACTCTGTTGCCCAGGCTGGAGTGCAGTGGTGTGATCTCGGCTCACTGCAACCTCTGCCTCCCGGGTTCAAGCGATTCTCCTGCCTCAGCCTCCCAAGCAGCTGGGATTACAGGCACCTCCACCACGCACAGCTAATTTTTGTATTTTTAGTAGAGACAAGATTTCACCATGTTGGCCAAGCTGGTCTCCTGACCTCAAGTGATCCACCCACCTCAGCCTCCCAAGGTGCTGAGATTACAGGTGTGAGCCACCGTGCCCAGCCTACAACAGAGGCTTATCACCCCACAATTCTGCAGGCTGAAGTCTGAGACCAAGGTGTGGGGAGGGTTAGTTTCTCCTGTGACCTCTCTCCTAGAGTTATAGATGGCCCTGTGTCTTCACATGGTCTTGCCTCTGGAAATGTCTGTGTCCTAATCGCCTCTTCTTATGAGGACACAAGTCAAATTGGATTAAGGCCCGCCTTCATAATCTAATTTTAACTTAATCACCTTTTTAAAGATCCTGTCTCCAAATATATAGTAGTTACATGCTGAGGTCTTAGGGGTTCAGGCTTCAACATATGGATTTCGAAGGGAAACAATTTCACCCATAACAAGCCGGGTTTTCTGTTTATATCGCGGCACTTACCACACAGTTAATTGAGATGTAGCCGAATTTCCTTAGGATATTCTGGTTATGTGAATTACGTGGCTAATAGAAGAGAGATTTTCTTTTTTTTTTTTTTTTTTTTTTTTTTTGAGACGGAGTCTCGCTCTGTCGCCCAGGCTGGGGTGCAGTGGTGCAATCTCAGCTCACTGCAAGCTCCGCCTCCCGGGTTCACGCCATTCTCCTGTCTCAGCCTCTCCGAGTAGCTGGGACTACAGGCGCCCACCACCACGCCCGGCTAATTTTTTGCATTTTTTAGTAGAGACGGGGTTTCACCGTGGTCTCGATCTCCTGACCTCGTGATCCGCCCGCCTCGGCCTCCCAAAGTGCTGGGATTACAAGCGTGAGCCACCGCGCCCGGCCGAGAGATTTTCTTTAACTAGCAATTCTATTAAACTACCAAAAGCTATAGCTGAACACCATTAAAAACACACATATAAACAGGGCACAGTGGCTCACACCTGTAATGTCAGCACTTTGGGAGGCCGAGGTGGGCAGATCACCTGAGGTCGGGAGTTTGAGACCAGCCTGGCCAACATGATGAAACCCTGTCTCTACTAAAAATACAAAAAAAAAAAAAAAAAAAATTAGCTGGGTGTGGTGGTGTACACCTATAATCCCAGCTACTCAGGAGCAGGAGAATTGCTTAAACCTGGAGGCAGAGGTTGCAATGAGCTGAGATCGCATCATTGCACTCCAGCCTGGGTGAAATAGTGAGATTCTGTCTCAGAAAATAAATAAATAAATAATTTTTAAAAATAAAAAAATAAAAAACACAGACAAATTAAACAGGCAGAAGGCAACAGGATTTTGGCGGGGGGAGGGGGAGTGGAGGAAAGAATGGAGCTGGAGACATAAAGAAAGGCCTGAAAGTTATTCTTTCGTCATAGGCGATAGGAACGGAGAAGAGCTACATATCAAAAAGTAGCTTTTTCTTTATCCTCTGGTCTGGTTTTACCATCAGGCTGCTTGGATGGAACCAAATGAGGACATTGTCCAGTCTGGTTGAGGGCCATCTGTTGGTCCCCACTGACCGAGACCTCCCACCCCCACAGGACAATCATTGCTTTGCGACTTAAACAGAAGGCAGGTTTTGGGCGGAGTGCCTTCCTTGCCACGGGACCACACCAGCAGCTGCTGCCTTTGTGAGTGCTTTCCGGTTAGTGCCAAGGGCAGGAAATTTAAGCCAGAGTCAGGCAGGCGGGGCACCAGGTGTGGTGGGAAGCAGGGCTTATCTGACAACCATCTGCATAAGGACCAATGGAGGCCTTTGCAAGCCCCAAGTTGCTACTTCAAACATTAACTTGTGTTTTTATTCAGATAGTCTACTAAAGCTCAATGTGGAATTGGTATGTGCTTTTAAATACCAGAACACTCCTACTGTGCCTGTGATGAAAGCTTCCTCTTTGGGGTGAGACCTTTGGACTTGTATGTGGAATTGGGGAATTTGGGGAAGAAGCAAGTCTCATCACCTGGGCTGGAGCTGAGCGTTTGTGAACCGATACTACAGTGAGACAAACATTAGCCTTTTGGCAGGACTTGAACTTACACGAGCAACCAGAGAGTTATGACTTTAGGGATTCTTATTTTATTAACCTTTATTATGATGGCCATTTATTAAATATCTACTGTGTGCCAATCACTACTCTAGGCAGTTAATATACATATGTATGATATATATGTACCATCTCAATCTTAAAGAGTAGATAGTAATATTCTTCATTTTACAATCAAGCAAATGAGGATCAGGGAAGTGCCTTGCCCAGAGACACACAAATCTTCAATAGCAAGGCTCAACTCAGACCTAGATTTGTCTGATTTCAAAGCCTATTCTCCTTTCTCCCACTTCTTGCTTTTCTGAAAGGATGCCCTAAAATATATTTTGGACCTGTACTTGGGTTTTGTTATTTGGCAAGTTATCTTTAAATGTCTATTTAGATTGTAAGGTTCTTAATAGGAAAAGATTGGGTTTTTTCTTGAGGCAGAGTCTCACCCTGTCTCCCAGGCTGGAGTGCAGTGGTGTGATCTCGGCTCACTGCAACCTCTGCCTCCCAGGTTCAAGGGATTCTCCTGCCTCAACCTCCAGAGTAGCTGGGACTTCAGGCGCCCGTCACCACGCCCAGCTAATTTTTGTATTTTTAGTAGAGACAGGGTTTCACCGTGTTAGCCAGGCTGGTCTCGAACTTCTGACCTCAGATGATCCACCCGCCTTGGCCTCCCAAAGTGCTGGGATTACAGGCATGAGCCACCATGCCCGGCCAAGATTAGGTCTTTTTCTGGCTTTTTCTTAACAGAATATGCACATTTTTACATCAAAAGTGTTACTTGAAAGTGTGCACCTGACTTTATTATAACAGCATCGAGCCCCTGCTTTTGACATATATTGTTATATAAGATGACGTCATGGGGAAAGCTGGAGAAAGGGCACGTGAAGACTCTCTGCAACTTATTTTTGCAACTTCTTGTGCATTCTAAACTATTTATAGCTGGGCACGGTAGCTCATGCCTGTAATCCCAGCACTTTGGGAGGCCGAGGCGGGCGGATCACCTGAGGTCAGGAGTTTGAGACCAGCCTGGCCAACATAGTGAAACCCCATCTCTACTAAAAATACAAAAATTAGCTGGGGGTGGTGGCAAAATAAATAAATAAATAATACAAGTGTTTTGGTTTTTGGTTTTTTTTGAGATGGAGTCTTGCTCTGTCACCCAGGCTGGAGTGCAGTGGCACGATCTTGGCTCACTGCAACCCCTGTCTCCCAGGTTCAAGCAATTCTCCTGCCTCAGCCTCCCGAGTAGCTGGGACTACAGGCGTGTGCCACCTCGCCTGGCTAATTTTTGTATTTTTAGTAGAGAAGGGGTTTCACCATGGTGGCCAAGCTTGTCTTGAACTACTGACCTCAGGTGACCCACCCCCCCTTGGCCTCCCAAAGTGCTGGCATTACAGGCTTGAGCCACTGTGCCCAGCCGAAGTGTTTTTTTAAAGTGTATTTGATGATGATAATAAGGAGCACTGTGACGATATAGAACCAACAGAGTTAGGCAAGTTGAGTCCTGGGTTCTATGGCTGCTCTGCCAATAACTAGCTGTGTGGCTTTTACAGGTCACTTGTCCACCTGAGGCCTAGCAAAGTCAAGGTGGCATCCACATTCCACTGTAGAGTTGAGTTATGATTTCTGCAATTTCAAAAAAATGCATTTTAGACATCCACTTTAGGATGCAAGAATGAATACACACACCTAATGTAGTTCCCCCCAAAACACACTAAAGTTACAGTATAGAAAATTTCTAAAAGACATATCCCACAAAAATAGGAGGGACAGGAGACAGTAGCAACAAAGGAATAGAAGCTAGGAAGCTTCTATAAGGGATAAATGAAGAAAACACAAATTAACAGGCCTGGAATTGGTGGTTGGTAAAGCTAAGGATAAACTTATTCACTATAGAATCTTCACAAAGCTCAAGTACCTGGTAGCTAACAGCACCAGATACCTCTGGAAATGGAGGTTCAAAGAGGGTGGTGGAAATAAGGACTGGGTGGCGACCCCAGAGATACACCGAGATTCCTTCCCTGGCTCTTTGTCACCTGGAAGCTGCTTTGCCTCCACCCCTTCATAGTCTACACATCTCACTCTCTTACGAGTGCAAAACAGAAATATTTGGACTTGGGAAGCTGAAAGCACCGTGTCAAAACCAAGAAGATTAAATGACTGTATGCACAGTGGATGCTGAGTGATGAGACCCCCAGGCCCTCTTCCCCCAGCTTAGCTCCCAGAGCACTGACGGCCAGATCTTAAGCATCCAGGCAGGAGACTAAAATTCTGCTCCAGAGAATCTGACCAGCTCAAGAGAAGTCATCAGAAGATACTGAAATTAGGTTTGTTCAACAAATGGTCCAGCCCACCAGCTGACCCTGCAGTGAAGCTCACAGGCAACAAAACCTGCCTTGAGCTCCAAGCTTCCAGTTAGCTTTTTGGTTCTCAATTCTTTTTCTTGAAGATACAGACAAAACAAACAGAAGAAAAAGACAAATTGGAGTGTATGCAGGGAGAAGAAAAATTCCTCCAAAACAATTAATATCCTCAGAGAGATGACAAAAGATCCATGCAAAAAGGAAATAAAAAAAAAAACCCACACAGAGAACAGCAACAGCTAGAAGAGCTCTTGGGAATTAAAAACAGGAGCATACAGATGACAAATTAAATAGAGAGGCTGGAAAATCAAGTTGATGGGAAGTATCCCAGAAGCTAGAGCAAAACGACAAAGAGCTATAAAATGAAAGAGAAAAGGAGAGGATGAGTCCAGGAGGCCTGACACTGAATAATAGGAGGAGTCTCAGGAAGAGAGAAAAGAGAAATCGAGGGAAACCCATCGACAAAATTCATCAAGAAGTTTGCCCAGAACAGAAGGACGTGAATTTCCAGAATGAAAAGCCCACCAAGTGCCCAACACAGTAGATGAAAATAGAATCACACCAAGGATCATCAATGAGAAATGTCCAAAAAAAAAAAAATCCTACGGGTTTTCATAAAGAGAAAATAAGTCAATTAAAAGGATCAGGAAACACACCGACTTCAGACATTTAAAAGCAAATAGAGGCTGGGTGCAGTGGCTCACGCCTTTACTCCTAACCCTTGGGAAGGCCAAGGCAGAGGATCTCTTGAGCCCAGGAGTTCAAGACCAGCTTGGGTAACATAGTGAGACCCTATCTCTACAAAAAAAAAAAAAAAATTGCTGAGTGTGGTGTTGCATGTCTGTAGTTCTGGCTACTCAGGAGGCTGAGGTGGGAGGGTCACTTGAACCCAGGAGGTCAAGGCTACAGTGAGCCATGATCACACTATTGCACTCCAGCCTGGGTGACAGAGGAAGACCCTGTCTCAAAAAAACAAAACAAAACAAACAAACAAAAAATGAACAAATAAAATAAAGAAAGAAAGAAAAAGAAAAGCAAACAGACAATGGATAGAGGCTCCAATTCTGGGTAGGAGGGCAAACCCACACTCCACCTGGGCTCTCCCAACTGCACTTATAAAAACCTGGACAGAATGTAATCCCAGCATTTGGGAGGCCAAGGCAAAGGATCACTTGAGATCAGGAGTTTGACACCAGCCTGGGCAACATAGCAAGAGTGTGTCTCTATAAACATTTTTAAAAATTTTAAATTAAAAAAAAAGGAAAGTAAATAGTCTTTTATTTATTTATTTTGAGACAGAATCTCACACTGTGAGCCACCGTGCCCGGCAAGTAAATAGTATTTCTGAGAAGTAAATAGTAGCAGGCAGATTGAGGAAGAGGAGAATCCAAAGTGCCACCAAAGCAGCAGCGTGTGTCTCATTTTTTCCTCTGAAATACTCTAGGCTGGCTGGGCACGGTGGCTCACGCCTGTAATCCCAGCACTTTGGGAGGCTGAGGCAGGCAGATCACCTGTGGTTGGGAGTTCGAGACCAGCCTGACCAACATGGTGAAGCCCTGTCTCTACTAAAAATACAAAATTATCTGGGCATGGTGGTGCATGCCTGTAATCGCAGCTACTCGGGAGGCTGAGGCAGGAGAATCGTTTGAATCTGGGACGCAGAGGTTATAGTGAGCCAAGATTGCGCCATTGCACTCCAGCCTGGGCAACAAAAGCAAAACTCCATGTCAAAAAAAAAAAAAAAAAAAAAAAAAAAAACTCTAGGCCTAATTCAAGGCACTGTGACAGAATGGCAGCAATAACCTGAGGTGCCTAAAAAATGGAATATTATTTAGTAATAAAAAGGAACAAATTGGCCAGGCACAGTGGCTCACGCCTATAATCCCAGCACTTTGAGAGGCCAAGGCAGGCAGATCACTTGAAGTCAGGAGTTCAAGACCAGCCTGGCCAACATGGCGAAACCCCATCTCTATTAAAAATACAAAAATTAGCTGGGTGTGGTGCCTGACACCTGTAATCCCAGCTACTCGGGAGGCTGAGACAGGAGAATCGCTTGAACCCGGGAGGCAGAGGTTGCAGAGAGCTGAGACTGCGTCACTGCATACCAGCCTGGGTGACAAAAGCAAGACTCTGTCGAAGAAGAAGAAGGAGGAGGAGGAGGAGGAGAAGAAGAGGAGGAGGAAGTCAAGCGAGAACCTCAAATGGAAGGATATTCTACAACATAACAAACTGTTTTTCTTCAAGAGTGACAAAATAATGAACAACAAGGAAAGACTGAGGAACTGTTGCAGATTGAAGAGACTAAATGCACTATGGGACCCTCGCTTGGATCTTGAAACAGAAAAAAGACTTAGAGGGAAAACTGGTGAACTCCAAGTAAACCTGCAGTCTAGTTAGTCATACTCTACCACAGCTGCTTTCTTGGCTTTGATCATCGTGCTATAGTGCTGACATTCTGTAAGATGTAAACCTTAGGGGAAGCCGAGTGAGGGATATGTAAACAGCCTCTCTAGTATTTTTACTTTTCCGTAAGTCTAAAGTTATTTCAGAATAAAAAATTTTCCAAAGACACATACTATATTAAAATAAGTCATCTTATATCCTTATTCTAAGGTTTATTCAGTAAACTTCTGAGGTTTATACAGGAATGACGTGGACTTGTAAACGGCCCCAGAGCTCAATCCTACTGGGCAACTGTGAGTTGGTGCCTGGGCCAGTGGCCTGGCTGACGCTTCTTGTTCATTCTTCTGCCTCAGCCAGTAGGTTTGGCTAGAATTCCAAGGCCTTGGACTTTGCTGGACTAGAAAAGGAAAGAGGAAAGGGAAGTAAATCGCCACAGGGGTCAAACCTGCTTTCCTGTGCTCTTCTGAGCTGCTCTTGGCTCCTGCTCTGCAGAGCTAAAACCTCTAAGGAAGCCACTCTTTTATCATCTCCAAAAGATTACAGGATCATATAGTCTAGGCTCGAACTATACCATCTGTTTATGCCCTCGGAATTTTAAAAACGAGACCCATGTTTACAAATGTGAGCTGACATGTCACATTTGTGGAGAAATAACGAAGTAGCTGCCAGGCGGCAGCAAGATTCTTCATGTTCACGTAAAAGCAGGTTATGTCCTGAAAGATCATTCTTAAGTGCACTGTTTGTTAGTTCAGTTGCCTAGGAAGGGTTTAAGCTTGCAGCCCTCAGATTTCTTTCCACCAAACAGGCATGTTTTAAATTCACGCACATGCTCCTCCTCTGAACTGGTGAATGCACTCTCAGGCATGTTTTCCCCTAACAAATCCATTTTTTTCTACACTGAAAGTTCCGTTGGGACAGATAACATCTGCAAGTATTGTAAGAATCTCCTTAGCAGCTTCACATCCACCACTCCACTTTGAAGTCAGGCAAATTCAAAGGCGCCTTATATAGAGGAAATATCCGTGGCTTGAGACAAACATTTCATCACTCCTAGGCTCGAAGTCTTCAAGCAAACAGCTGGCATTCTCCTGGACAGGGCTGGTAGACTCTGTGGATGTCTTGCCTTCAAGCCATGGCACTTTAAATCCTTTGGGGTTTGTCTACTGCATTTTCTATCCACTGCTGATTATTGTTGACTACAGAGGTAAGGCAGCTTTTATATATTACACAATTACCCTTTGTCCTTTAGAACCTTTCCTGATGTTGAATGACTCAGTCTATACATAAGGGCAGCATTCGTTACTTTGTCACTGTTTTCTATTAAAACAACAACAACAAACTGTCTCTCATTTGTAATTGAATATATTAATAAACCCTTTCACGGGCATGATGGAGATAAACGTGTTTGTAAAACACCTCAGCACCCTGTACTAGCAAAGCAAGCACACCTTAGACCATGAGGCCTGCAGCCAAGAACCTTGACACCAGTCCTTGATGACTGACCTTTCTCGGGAAAGCACAGCTTTGTTGACAATCGTGGACGTTCTCAAGGAGATGGGGTCTGTACTTCCTATAAAAAGCAAGGAGGCCAGGTGTGGTGGCTCATGCCTGTAATCCCAGCACTTTGGGAGGCCGAGGCGGGAGGATCACTTGAGGCCAGGAGTTCCAGACCAGCCTGGCCAACGTGGCGAAACCCCATCTCTACTAAAAATACAAAAATTAGCTGGGCGTGGTGGTGCACATGTGTAATCCCAGCTACTTGGGAGGCTGAGAATTGCTTGAACCTGGGAGGCAGAGGTGGCAGTGAGCGAGGATCATGCCACTGCACTCCAGCCTGGGCAACAGAGCGAGACCCTGTCTCAAAAAAAAAAAAGAAAAGCAAGGAGATTCTAAAGTTGATTTGCAGTACACTGTCTCCAGATCAACAAACCTGGAGGCTGGCAAAGTTATCTGAAGAATTTGGGCAGAAATTATATTTATCTGTATCATTTAAAAAAAAAACAAAACAGCCAGGTGCTGTGGCTCACACCTGTAATCCCAGCACTTTGGGAGGCTAAGGCAAATGGATCGTTTGAACCCAGGAGTTCAAGACCAGACTGGGCAACATGGTGAAACCCCAGCTCTACTAAAAATGCAAAAATTCAACCGGGCATGGTGATGTGCACCTGTAGTCCCAGCTACTCAGGAGCCTGAGGAGGGAAGATCACTTGAACCCGGGAGGCAGAGGTTGCAATGAGCCATGATCAAGCCACTGCACTCCAGCCTGGATGACAGAGGGAGACTCTTTCTCAAAAAAATAAAATAAAATAAAAATAAGAAATCAAAGATTTGTTCAGAAATTTGTAAAGTCAAAGATTTGTTCAGAAATTTGTAAAGTAGGATACACTGGTTAAGCACTTACTATGTATCAAGTGCTTAACCAGTGTAACCTATTTTACATTGTGTAACCAATGCATGCATTGTCATTTAATTCTTTTTTTTTTCTTTTTTTTTTTTTTGAGATGGAGTCTTGCTCTATTGCCTAGGCTTGAGTGCAGTGGTGCAATCTCAGCTCACTGCAACCTCTGCCTTCTGGGTTCAAGCAATTCCCCTGCCTCAGCCTCCCGAGTAGCTGAGAGTGTGTGCGTGTGCCACCATGGCTGGCTAATTTTTTTGTGTTTTTAGTAGAGATAGGTTTTCGCCATGTTGGCCAGGCTGGTCTCAAACTCCTGACCTCAGGCAATCCTCCCACCTCAGCCTCTCAAAGTGCTGGGATTACAGGCGTGAGCCACCGCACCTGGCTGCAATTCTTACAACACCTCTACTATGTAGATATTACTATTACATATTACAAATAGGGAAACTGAGGCATAGTTAAAGTAACTTGTGCAAGGTCACACAGCTAATTAGGGAGTAGGGATTCCAACCCAATCTCTGACTACAGAATTCTCAACCACTATGCTGAAGTTTTCAGGCACCACCTGTCTCAGATTCACTCTGACCATGGGGAAATGAGTATGCATACTCAAAGGTATTGTTACCTTTTTCCTCACAATACTGTCATCCAAGAGGATTAGCTCTGTGTCCGGTTTACAGCTCTCCCACTCTGCATCATCTTCCTATCAGCATATCAAAAACCACGCTACCTCCCAACTCTGCTTTAAGAATCTAAAGAACTGGATGCTGATGGTGGCAAAGTCTGTTGATAGAGCTCAAGCAGTGGCTTTCAATCAGGGGCGATTTTGGCCCGCAGGGGACATTTGGCTATTTTTGATCATCACAACTTAGGTGGGAGCGGGGAGGGGAGTTACTGGGTAGCAGCCAGGGATGTTGCTAAACATCCTATAATGCACAGGCAGCTCTCCCACTTGCCCCTCAGTCTGGCCCAAAATGTCAATAGTGTCGAGGTTGAAAAACTCTGAACTAAAAAAATCAGTGATGCTCGTTAGCCCTCGTCCACAGCCCGGCCCGGAATGAAGCATGGCGGACACTAATCAGGAAACAGTATCAGATGGGTTAGCTCTTCTGGGAGGGGAGATGCTGCTGCTTGCACTTGGGCTTCTTCCATCCAGCTAATTAACACATTTACAGATTGCCTGAACTGACAGCCTCCTTTCCCCCGGCCAAACAGCATGCTGATAAGCCTTTCCAAAATCAAAATACTGTCTTGACAAACTAAGGGAGTGATTCAGCAAGGTGAGTCTTTCTGCTGCGCGTGAGGCAAAGGCATACGACCTACTCTAGAGGCAGTCAATGCGGTGGCATGCCCAGAGTGAAGTATGGCATTAGTAAGGGCAAGAGGGCATGGGCAGAGAAAGGCAGGAAAGATCATTACCATCCAATGGGGAGGAGTGGAACTTTAAAACTGGTCAGGGAATCGCTTATTATTTTAGCAGGCAATGAGATCATGGTCTGCAAGAACACAGCTAAAGAGCTGGGAGCTATAACCACATACTGCTGCAAATAAAGTCAGCTCCAGTATAGAAAGGAACACAAGGCATGGGCTGCATTTGATTCACCCAAGGTTCAAGGTCAGAGTTGTGCCATGAAGGCACCAGTGGAGTTGGGGGGAGGCAGACACACCTGGTTTTGAACTCCAGCTTTGAAACACTTCCACTATGTGTAGGCAGAAAACAATTTCTCTGAGACCTCATTTCTCATCTGTAGAGCAGGAGAAATAATAAGAGTCACTATGCAGGGCTGTCCTGAGAAAGGGTGTGATGTGTGTAATCCAGTGCTTGGATAGGGGGCTGTGCACAAAATTAGTCTGGAACAAGAGCCAAGTCGTCCCAACTGCTCCCCTCCTCCCTTTCCTTGCACATGGTTTTCCCGGGTGCCTGGCTGACAGAGGAGCTGTTCCTGGGGCTGAGTCCTGCGATCCCAATAGAGGCTTTTTATTAAGCAGAATTTACACTGACAACCTATTCCATATGATATGAGCAAGCTCACCTCAAATAAGCATATTCAACTTTTCTAGAGAAATATTTAGTGTGAACCTGGGGTCCCTAGAAGCAGATTTACCATGAAGTTAATGAAAATGAAACTTCAGGAGTCTCACTTCACCCATCCTGCAGGGAGACTCAAGCTGGGGCCCCAGCAGCCTGTGCATATGGTCACTCATTGTTATAAACTCTGCAATGGTAAGATGTTTAGTTGCTTCAGATCGCTGCCTCTTTCCACCGTGACTTCCATTTGGCCACATTTCCTCTCCTTTTGGGTGGCTTTGGAATGGCCATGGGCATTCTGGGGACCTAGCAAAAGAATCCAGGTTAGAGCTACCTTTAGTTTTGGGTTGATTATGATATATTGATACAGTCAATTTCTTTCTTTCTTTTGAGACAAGGTATCGCTCTATCACTGGACTGAAGTGCAGTGGTGTGATCAGGGCTCACTGCAGCCTAGACCTCCTGGGTGCAAGCAATCCTCCTGTCTCAGTCTCCCAAGTAGCTGGGACTATAGGCACGTACCACCACACCCAATTAATTTTTGGATTTTTTTTGTAGAGACTGGGTTTCGCCATGTTGCCCAGGCTGGTCTCAAACTCCTGGGTTCAATCAATTTGCCCACCTTGGTCTCCCAAAGTGCTGGAATTACAGGTACGAGCCACTGCACCTGGTTGATGCAGTCACTTTCGTATAGCCAAGCTACTGCTTAGAAAAGATTTCCGGGGATATTCCTACGTGCCGGCTTAGCTGGCATGGAGTTGTGAAGGCTCAGACTCAAGCATCATATCATGATATGTGCATGTTCCCAGAGCAAGCGGGGGAGCAAGATGTGAAATAGGGTCCTACATGAGTCTGGGGCAAAGCTTTCCAATCACCAAACTTGTACAATTGTAGGTACACTTGAATGGATCACTGGTCAAGACGAAAGTTCTCACCTTTCAGGAACATAAGAGGCCATCAATGAATATCTGCCCCAAAATGTGGGATAGAAAGGATTTTAGAGATATGTTGGTCAGTTAATTGTATGTTTTTCTAAATTTAGTGATACTTTAATACGTAATTTTGTATGTATAAGGTTATATTCTCTTCCTTCCAAATTGCATAAGCTTCAGGACCTACGAAACCTAGATTCACCCCTTTGGCTCACATACTCTTATTTTAGCTTTTTTTTTTTTTTTTTTTTTTTGAGACGGAGTCCCACTCTGTCACCCAGGCTAGAGTGCAGTGGCGCAATCTCAGCTGACTGCAACCTCTGCTGCCCCAATTTGAGCAATTCTCTTGACTCAGCCTCCCAAGTAGCTAGGATTACAGGCACACACCACCATGCCCAGATAATTTTTTTTGTATTTTTAGTAAAGATGGGGCTTCACCATGTTGGCCAGGCTGGTCTCGAACTCCTGATCTCAGCCTCCCAAAGTGCTGGGATTACAGGCGTATTTTAGCTTTTTGAAGAGGGTAGGATGGAGAATAAGGTGAAGAGGGAGAAAACCAAACTTCCTAACTAAATTTTGTGAAATAATTATATTTCAGTGACACAGAGAAATTCTTTGTATGGTTATTCTTTCTGAAAAGAGCTAAATGAAATAGGATTAAGATTCCAGACTATACCAGTAGATTTTCTTGTAAGGCTGCATCTGTACTGCAGTGTTTGGGTAAAGTACTTTCTGTGCAATGTGAAATAAAACACACCTAGATTGTAAAAAAAAAAAAAGCTGTCAACTTTCTGCTAAAGCCTTTTATCTGTACTTTACCCCTTCCCTCCAGCAGATTCTAAACTCTTCATTCACACCCACTATTGTCACTTCCACACTAAATTAAACAAACTCAGTTCGATCACTGCAGTTTTTGTGAAGCACAAAGTAACACTATACAAGTTAGAGAAAGTGAAAGAACTTCTTTCTAAATTCAAACGGCTGAACAAGGAAACATTCAGGTAGGCAGAGTCCTTGCAGTTTCTGTTCTTACAGAAAAACTTAAAGAAGCCACATTCTGGATGTTGTTTTTCATGTTAACAAAAAGTCCAGACGGATCCCTTAGCTCACAGTCCTTCTTCTCACCCCTCGCCCCTCCCCAAACTCCATCGACCCAGAAGCATTAATTTCATAAGGAAGAGAAAACTTGGCTTTCTACTAAATTCAGCTCTGAATTCAGCCCTCCATTTCCCAAGGGCTAGGACCCGGAGCCGAGTCAGCCCGCCCCTCCCCCTCCCTCTCGCTCCCAGACCTGAGCTGGGGATGCTGCAGCCCAGGACTCCTCCAGGTTTGGAAAAGGCGGCTACGCTGGGCAAGTTTGGAAAGTTCTGGGAGAAGAGCGAAAGGAGGGAGTGTGTGTTGGCTCTTTTCCTTTCCTTGGAAAGCACTTAACAAGAATGACACCCTACCCCCACATCAAATGCCTTCTCTTGCAGTCCTGGTTGTTTTACAAAAACTGAGTTCGTGTCTTTAAAGCCAGGATTTTCTCCCTGGTAGTAAGCATTGGCTAATGATTGCCAGTCGGCTTCTGCGTCTGTGTGCCATGTGACCTGGACATGTGATTTGGAGCCGGCTGTGGTTGTTACTTGTATTTGAATAAGAAGATCAAGCTTATTATTGCAGTAAAAGCCTGTGAGACTTGTCTGTGCAACGTGATTCCCCAGGCGGGTTACACAACGCACCGTACAGCCTCGTCTTCCAGAGGCTCCAGTTGTTTCGTAAGGTAAAACAAACACGATTTTATATTTTCCAAAGTGAAAGTCCATTTTCCCCCTGGAAAATGTCTGATGATACTGGAAAAAGATGAAGCCCAGTTTCTCCAAACCCTGTTAGTCCCCTTGGTATGGTAAGGTAGAACTACTGCCCAGCACACAATTAGAGAAAAAAACAGATCCAGTCTCCTTTTCAAATAAAGATTTAGGATTGACGTTACCTTTTACTATTTCCCCTTCTCCCTTCCTAAAAAGTCTTCAAGATAGGCTCTTATCTACCTATAAAGAATTCACACTAAAAATTACATTTTTAAATTTAAAATGTAAATGGCGTGTTCATTTTGCGATTTTTTTCCCCTTAGATTTCTACATTAATAGTTAAATTTTTATTCTCCACATACCCTGTAAAAGAGACATCAGAAGGATTCATCTTTTTGTAGGTGAGAAGAGCTGGATGTCCCCTTCACGTTAGGATGTATGTGTGCATATATATATGCAAATATATGCAGATTTGCCCCAAGAAGGCTTTTCCACAACCAAGAGGGTGACATCTTTACCATGCATGTTTTAATATTTCCCCCACCCCAATGCTGAAGAAGCCCTGCTATAATTTGCTTTCTTCTGCCTCTAAGGGTGATGACTCAACTACAGAGGCAAGACCAGGGAGGAACAATAGCTTCAGTTATCTCTGATGAGCGATCCAATAACCATCAAACCAGTGAGTTCTCTCAGCCCAAGGCTGGCGCCTCTGTGTAGAACCGCAAAGGGCACTTTTCTTTCTTTCTTTTTTTTTTTTTTTAACTTTTATTTTAGGTTCAGGGGTACATGTGCAGGTTTGTTATACAGGCAAACTCATGTCACGGGGGTTTGTTGTACAGATTATTTCATCACCCAGGTACTAAGCCTAGGACCAATTAAACATTAACTCCCCATTTTCCACTCCCCTATCTGCTGGTAACCACCATTCTGCTGTCGTCTCTAGACACCTCATATAAGTAGAGTCACATAGTATTCGTCCTTATGTGACTGACTTATTTCACTTAACGTAATGTCTTAAAGGTTCATCCATGTTGAAGCATGTGTCAGAATATCCTTCCTTTTTTAAGGCTGGATAATATTCCATTGTATGTATACCACATTTTATCTATTCATCCATCCATGGACACTTGGGTTGCTTCTATCGTTTGGCCGTTGTGAAGGATGCTGCTGTGAACCTGGGTATACAATTATCTGCATGAGTTCCTTTCAATTCCTTTCAATAGAAGTCATGCTTTCAATTATTTTGGATAAATATCCAGAAGTAGGATTGGTGGATATATGGTAATTCTGTTTAATTTTTTTGAGGACCCACTGTACCGCTTTCCATAGAGGCTGTGCCATTTGTTTTTTCTAGAGATGGGGTCTCCCTTTGTAGCTCAGGCTGGAGTGCAGCGGTGAAATCACAGCTCACTGTCACCTCGAACTCCTGGGCTCAAGGAATCCACCCACCTCAGCCTCTCCCCAAGTAGCTGGGGCTACAGGTGTATGCCATCACACTTGGCAAAAAAATAAAAAATAATTTGTAGAGATGGGTCTGACCATCTTGCCTAGGCTGGTCTGAAACTCCTGGGCTCAAGCAATGCCACCTGAGACTCCCAAAGTGCTGAGATTATAGGCATGAGCCACCATGTCTGGCTGAGGCTGTGCCATTCTGACACTCTTGGTGGTTCAGGTCTTTGTAAGAGGTGAGCCTGAAAAAGACATAAATTTTATTCTTTGATTTTCCAAAGACTTACTGATGCTGGACATGGTACCTTGTTTCTGCCTTAGGCTCTCCTTCTACGGAGGGAAAGTGGCAGTTACTATCTCTCTCAGGAAAACAAGGAACTAAGGCAAGTGTTGTTGAGATAGGCTGGGAGAAATTTAGTTCAAAATATGGCATATGGCCAGGCGTAGTGGCTCATGCCTATAATCCCAGCACTTTGGGAAGCCAAGGCAGACGGATCACCTGAGGTCAGGAGTTCGAGACCAGCCTGGCCAACATAGTGAAACCCCATCTCTACTAAAAATACAAAAAAAAAAAATAGCCGGGTGTGGTGATGCACACCTGTAGTCCCAGCTACTTGGGAGGCTGAGGCAGAAGAATCACTTGAACCTGGGAGGCGGAGGTTGCAGTGAGCTGAGATCGCACCACTGCACTCCAGCCTGGGCGACAGAGTGAGACTCCATCTCAAAAAAAAAAAAAAAAAATACAGTATACCCTCATCCTAAATTTTGGGGTCAGAGACTGTGCTGTCCCTTCCTCCAGCATGAACTGTGCCCCTCCTTCTAATGCATAGGTCAGAGTTAGGGATGGCCATGGGGCCACTTTTGGGGGGCTAAGTTCTGATATCTGCATTGCTTATCAGACATGAATGTCAAGGACCTTCTCTGAGGCAATGCTGCTTTTATAAAATACCACCCTTAGCCAGCAGACATATCTTGCCTGCATTTCCGACTTCTGTTTCAGCTCACCATTTTCCTTTTCCTTTGGTGTGGGCTACAGGTCTAGAGGGAAGAGGAGCCATTGAATGTCTGTCAAAATCCAGCCAAGACTTCACTAAGAATATGCTAGCTGTATCCTTTCTCTCAGTCTCCCCTTTCCTGACCTCCTGGCCAGCGCTGACTCAAGATAGCAGAGGCTCTGCCGATTTCAGGGCACGCTTTTACTCTCTGTTCAGTCACAGACCCACGTTAGGCCCTGTCAAAGCAGGAGAGGCCCTGCACCTCTCTCACAAGGCGCATAAGCAGTACTGGCATGCTGTCCTTTAGAAGGTTGCCCACAACTGTCCCTCGGCCCGCCGGCACTTTGGACGGGCTGGCCTTTTGGGCAGTACCTGCCAGAGTCTCTGGAGTGTCCTCTGAAACTGGCTGTGGGGAAACAGGGAAGGGGAAGGTGCTGGCGCTCAGGCTGGAATTGTGCAATGTTTTGATCAAAGTTCACAGAGTGATCACTCCAGAGTAGCTCTGCTGTGTTTTTAGTCATGCTGACAGCAGCGAAGTGGCCTCTACACAGAGGCTTCTCTTGGTGCAGGATCAGAAACAGGGCTGGAGGGGTAGAACTCCTCAGTGCCGACTTACGAGGACTCTAAGAAACAAGATCCCACCCGTAACTCCCAACAAAGGTTCAACTCTTGTTTCTGAAGCATCTGCTGCTGAATTAATTAGTCCTTAGTGGCCAGGAGAGAAGGGCCCTTGGTTGTTGTAGCCATGCAGGTAATGCCCCACTGTCCCCACTCTCCCAGCCCCATCAGGGCCCAGGGCTTGGCCTCTTGGAGGTGACTTACCCCTCTGGGGTGAGGCTCCATGAGGGCAGGGCCCCCTCTTTCTTAGTCACTCTTGCATCCCTGGCACCTGCAATTGTGCCCTGCAGAGAAGACATTCAATCAATATTTGTGGAATGAGTGAATCCATCACTGCCATTTTCTGTCCTGGGCTGGAGAATGGGCTTGCCTTCTCTTTAGAAGACAGTAACTGATAGCCTCGATGGAAAAGAGACAGATTCTCTCTATGTTCCCCAGGCTGGTCTCGAACTCCTGGGCTCAAGTGATCCTCCCACGTTGGCCTCCCAAAGTGTTGGGATTACAGGCATGAGACACCACGCCTGGCCTCACTTATTAAGAAACAGGTTTTGCAGTAGGTTATGGGAAATTCTAGATGGAGTATTAGCACAGGAGCTGGGCTTGATGGGATATGAAGGCAAAACGTCCCAGGAAGCATGATAGGAGAAATTGAGACAGCAAGTTTCAGATGTTCTCTGCCTTGATTTTATGACAACATACAATAGAATAGGGCATGTTACAAGGAACCATAAAGAATATTCCACACTTTTTTTTTCTTTTGAGATGGAGTTTTCACTCTTGTTGCCCAGGGTGGCTTACAGTGGTATGATCTTGGCTTACTGCAACCTCCGCCTCCAGAGTTCAAGTGATTCTCCTGCCTCAGCCTCCTGATAGCTGGGATTACAGGTGCACGCCACCACGCCCAGATAATTTTTTTGTATTTTTAGTAGAGATGGGGTGTCATCATGTTGGCCAGGTTGGTCTCAAACTCCTGACCTCAGGTGATCTGCCCACCTCGGCCTCCCAAAGTGCTGGGATTACAGGCGTGAGCCACCACGCCCGGCCAAGAATATTTCACACTTATATAAAGCATGTACTGAATAACTCTAAGTAAACAGGGTCCATAACTTGTTAGCTGGAATGCAGGGTAAAAATAAAATACAAATAAATAAAACAAAATAAATAAACAGGGTATTTTGAGTTGCTAGAAAAGAAAGAAAACCCTCATTTGGAAAAACCACAGGCCTCCTTGGAAGAAGTTAAGCTGGTGGTTAGGATGGGATCAAATTGTTGTCTTTATTAACAGCTGACAGTTGCTGTGAGTAACACTCTGATCACCCATAAACCCAAAAGCAGATCAGATGTGGGAGAGTTCTCCTTCAGCTTTCCAGCAAACGTGTCTCCTGCTTCAACCAAGTCAGACCTGGGCTGAGCCTGCAATGAAGAGCCTCAGGTCAGAGTCCAAAAAGTCATTAGGAAAAACATATGAATGGTAAAGCCACAAATAAAGATACCACCTAACTTCTCTACCTAGTGCCTCATGTAATTGTCACGCTACAGGAAAGAGCGCTTACTTAACTCTGTGCTTCGCACTTGACAAACGTTTATTGGCTACCACTATTATTGTCATTATTGTTATACTGATGTGCCACAGATATAGCCATTATACTTTCCAAGTCCCAAATTAGAAAACTCTGGTGTAAAATTTGTCGGGTGCCGTGGCTCATGCCTGTAATCTCAACACTTTGGGAGACTGAGGTGGGTGGATCACGAGGTCAAGAGATGGAGACCATCCTGGCCAACATGGTGAAACCCTGTCTCTACTAAAAATACAAACATTAGTCATGCATGGTGGTGGGTGCCTGTAGTCCCAGCTACTCTGGAGGCTGAGTCAGGAGAATCACTTGAACCCAGAAGGCAGAGGTTGCAGTGAGCCAAGATCTTGCCAGAGCGAGACTCCGTCTCAAAAAAAAAAAAAAAAAAAAGGGGGTACATATACTCAGAGAACAAGATAGGCTACTTTGATCCAAGACTATCTAGAAAATTTCAGGCTGCGTGTAGCCCTTTTCATGGGCTCAGCCTAATTGTGAAACTTACCCAAGTTCGTATATTTTTGAGGGTACACAGGGTAGTGGTTTATCCAGCAAATCTAAATCCCAGTTGTTGCATTCAATTCAATTCAAACCACACATTGAGTACCTAAATGTAAAATATTGAGCAGGGTGCTCCAAGGAATAGAAAAATGAAAAAGAGATGGCCCTGTCACTCAGACGCTCAAATCGTCAAGTCGTGGGGAGGCTGCCAGGCACAGGTACACAAATAACTCTAATTCAAGGCAGACAGCCCCAAGTGACACACAGAGGTATAAAAAGAAAATGCACTGGGAATGTGATGGCCTGAAGGATTAATTCCTGCAGGGGACAGGGGAGGAAATGGGAAGGGCGGCCCTCATGCTGAGCGCTGGGACTGGGGGAGATCAGCTTCATGATTAGTTACTGACAGCACCTGACCTGCCAGGCTTTTGGGGGCAGTTTAAAGTATTTACACTTCATTTGGGCCCAGAAAGAAAATGAGTGCTCTCCATCCAAAACTGGAGGATAAAACTCCACAACTAGAGAGCTTGGCTGAGGTCTCAAAGAGACGGGCCAAAACCCAGGCAAGAGAAGGATCGTGGCCTGAGCTCAGGTCCGCACGCTGCCCACGTTTCTATTCATCTCCGCAATTACAGACCTTTCAGGCGCCTTTCTCCACACTGCAAATGGACTTGTCCTTGAACAAACTAATTAATGCTAATGTGTTAGGAGAGGTTAATAGATTGTAGGCCTGCAAGCCCCTCGAGGCAGCTACTTGGATTTGATGGTAGAATTTCATTGCACGGAGTGGTGAGAGACTCATTTTAAACAGTTTCTGTTCTCATCTCATATGAAGGGGGCCATCTCCTTTGCTTGCACGCAGAGCTGTCTCTGAGTGGAAAATTCTCCCCAGCATGGCTGTGTCCTATGCAGCCATTAGCATAAAAGCATTCCTCCACCCCTTTAAAAGGCAGGCAAGTTGGGCACAGTGGCCTGTGCCTGCAGTCCCTGCTACTTGAGAGGCTGAGACAGAACAATCATTTGACTGCCCGAGTTTGAGAACTGCCTGCGCAACATAGTAAGACCCTTGTCTCCAAAAAAAAAAAAAGTCAGGCATACAATGTTGTTGGGGCACAGAGGCAGCCATGAGAAAATCTACAAATGGAAGACACCACACAGTTGGCCTAGCCCTACTCATGATCCCACTTCTTCGACGTAAGAGACTAGCACCTTTCTCCACTACAGTCATGGCCAAGTTTAGCTAATGAGTTAGGAGCTACTTGGGGGCCCTTTTGACACCAACAGAGCTGACAGAGATGCCCACAGCACTGAAATATGGAGAGTTTGAAGAATGTAGGACAAACCAGGAGAGCGATAATGGCCACGGGACAGGGTAACTGGCTTCAGAAGTAGATTTGGAGCATTTTCAGCTCAGCTTGTTCCAGGCCCTCAATATTCACCAAGTAATCTGACTTGAGTTGTTTCCCAAATAGGCTCCTCTACCAGAAAGAATTGTTCATTCATTGAACAAATACATTGATCCCCTACTATCAGCCAGAATGATTGAATATAGTTTAGTGGGAGGGGTAGATAAAACCATGCTGGGAGGCCTCCGTGTGGTCCGTACTGCATTTGAGGGAAGCCCAGGGTGTGATGGGCCGTGGCACAGACATCCCATCCAGAAGGTGGGTGGGGAAAGCTGCTCCTGGGAGATGATTGAATATTGAAGGAAGAATATATTAATATTATAATTCAAGAGATGAAGTGAAAGAAGGCATCCCAGAATAAGGGATCCATATGGATGAAAGATTTGGAGGGGTCTCCTGCCTTAAATGATGACATTGAATTTCCTCTGTGTCTTGAAGGTTTGGCTGCACGAGTTGGTTATCATCCCAGGACCACCTCATCCATCCTAGAACCACTAAATCTCAAACTTGCAGCCTAGAAGAAGTAGGAAACCAATCTTTGGAATTCCAAAATGTAGCCACGACTTGCCTTTGAGCCCATCTGGAGTAAAGAGGTGCAGGCTGCCTGGTATAGCTGCAGAACAGGGAGTGGCCAGTGCTTGGGCCAGAAAGGAAGGCCGAGGACCAATTTCAAAAGGCCCCCTAGGCCATGCCGGCAAGTTGCCACAGGTCTCCTAAGCACAGATGTGTCTGTTTAGCAACTTGTTCATTATCAACTTGATGCCATGTTTAAGCCTAAATAGACATTGTTGAAAGTGGTGATTTGCCAACCATTCTTGACCCCCACACTTATAGAATAGTGAATCGGGAGGCAGTTGGGGGAAGATACTAGTACTAAAACCCCCTAGAAATGATAGATGGCTGTGCCTCACCTCATCGGCTTTCATCTAAATTAATGGAAAATGGCTTCTCACTCCCATTGTCTCTTAAAATTATGAGTTGGCTCCCTTATGTACCTAAGTTTGGAATCCCAGATGGGGAGGTGATATATCTCAGGTTGTGTTCAAGGGAGGAACTTGCTTCTCAAATCTCAACTCCAAGATAAACATGCTGTTACTGCCATGCGCTTAGCTTCCAAAAACACAGCCATGAGGAAAATGCTTCATGCAATGTGACGCCAGAGGTATAATTAAACTTCAAAAGGGTATCAATTGCATCACGTTCAGGAAAAATGTAGAAAAATAAAAGCGGTACTGACAGAAACCCTAAAACACCCCACCACCTACATTTATCTTGGGGAGAAGGAAAATAAACTGAGGTGATCTCCTGGGGCACCAGATTTGCTCAAGTAGGGCTTCCGTTAACATTGCACTGGAAAAGGGATTTTCTTGTGTGTCTTTTCCAAATCTAATCTTTACGAAAAGACACATTCCAAGATTTTAGTTACCATCATGCCTCTGGAGCAAAAGAGGTAACAGTTGTGAAAATAGTTTGAACCGTTTAAAAATCAAACTATGTAATAATCACATGCTAATACGATTAATGGGTTTTTTTTAGATCATGTTTGTTGGGAAAAGGTCAAGAGCAGGGGCTCTAGAGACAGATGGCTTGTTTCAGATTCCCGCAGTCTTTTCTGCTCCCTGACCTTAGATAAATAAAATATCTAACCTCTTGGAGCCTCAGTTTCACTGGCTGTAAAATAGAGGAGTTGTGGCAAGGCTGAAATGAGTCATTCCACAGAAAATTTGGGACTCATTGGCACATACTCAATAGCCAATAAATATTAACTCTGTTGCGATGATTCCTATGGAGAGCCAGGGTTTCAGACTCTGGAACACACCAGTTTGCTTTGCAAAGACAAACTCTGTCCCTTGGCTAAACTTTCTGCCCCTCACTTTGGCTAACACCTTCGAAAGGCATGTTTTTCAGGGCCCTCGTGAGAGGCTGTAGACGAATCAACTAGTAAAAAATCAAGAAAGTCAGTGGCACCTTGTCCATATATGAAAGGTAGCACTTGTACTATGAAATTATATGGATTTGAAAGAGTCGTGCCAGAGGAGTCTCAATTTTAAAGCTATTTAAATAAAGCTGTGTCAAGCAGAGAAACGACGGATATTACCATTCAAAATTCCAGAAATCACATTTTGCCAAAACTCCAGGTTACTAAAGATGAAATTGATATTATCTTTCTAAAGACAGAAATCCCAGGGAAAATGAACAAACACACCAAAAAAAAAAAATTTTTTTTTAAGCCCACTTCTTTTATGCCTGTTGCCTGTCTGTAGCTGTCCAGGCTTGTTTAACATTTAAATGCTGTTTTAAAAAATAAAAAGCCAAATCAGGTTTCATAAACTGATATGTATGGCTTCTAAAACAATAACCCTTCAGTTTAAGAGTTTGCATCTTGAATCCTGATCTTAAATTCTGCCACTCTAAATTATTATAATCTAGGCCAGGCGCAGTGGCTCATGCCTGTAATCCCAGCACTTTGGGAGGCTGAGGTGGGCGGATCACAAAGTCAGGAGTTCGAGACCAGCCTGACCAACATGGTGAAACCCCATTTCTACTAAAAATAGGAAAATTAACCAGGTGTGGTGGTGCATACCTGTAATCCTAGCTACTCAGGAGGCTGATGCAGGAGAATCGCTTGAACCTGGGAGGTGGAGGTTGCAGTGAGCCGAGATCACACCACTGTACTCTAGCCTGGGTGACAGAGCGAGACTCCATCTCAAAAAATAAATAAATAAATAAATAAATAAATAAATATATAAAATCGTTAAAATGTAAGGGAAGGGACAGAACCTTTTCCTTAGCTTTCTCTGGGCTCTCTTGTTTGGTTGAGGTAAGACTCTATTTAATACCTTCAGAATTTGCTCTTGCCTTGAAGCAATAGACAAGTGTGTGCTGCTCTGTTCTATATATGGGAACAGTGAGTGCAAATAGAAGGTTGAAGATTTCCTTTGAAGCTCAATGTTTCCAGTGCAAAGCCTCTCCCAAACACTGGAGCAGCGGGGACATGCAGCGTGACAGCTCCCGGCTTCTAACAGCTAACATATTAATTCTAAGCAGTGTTGGACTGAAGGTCAGGAATCTGATTTTGACCTTAGCACTAATGGGAATCCTGTGGGAATCCTGAGAGTGGCTTAATAAGTGCTGTAATATCACTAATAATTAATAATGATGATAATGTCCCAGGTTTCTTGTTTTAGTGCTTTTTAGCCCCCAAAGGCTTCAAATCACTTTGCAGACCAATTGTTTCACCCACTGTTGACCTGTAACCGACTCAGCCATGGAATATTGCCCTGTTGTCAAGAACACAGCCACATTTAGCTTGTTTAAGCATGAACTGAAGAAAGATACCCACTGAAAATTAAAGTGTAAATTTTAGGTAGGCAGGTTATAATTATCCACTTGAAATCAAGCCAAGAAATGAAGCTTAAAACCCTTCCTTTTGTGAAAAGCACCCAGGCAACTTTCTGGACTATAAACAGACATTGGCTTTTCATCTCCTCTAACTCAGGGTTTCTCATTCTCAGTACTGTCGGCATCTTGGGCTGAATGATTTTCCACTGTGCTGGTGGAGGGGGCTGTCCTGTGCATAGTAGGATGTTTACGGCATCCCTAGCCCCTACCCACTAGATGCCAGTAACACACACACATACAGTCTCTCCCAGTGTGACAACTGAAAATGTCTCCTGACATTGCCAAATGTCTCCTGGGGGGGGCAAAGTCACCCCCAGTCAAGAACTGCTGTTCTAATTCCATATGTTTTCAAAGCAGGGGTATAGGTATTAGAAACAGCTGCCTCATCAAACCTTTTATTTCTCCAAGTTGCTTGAAAGATTCCTGGTAAAAGAGGGACATTTATCTGCCTACAGCCTTGGGGAGTCACAGAAACTATGGTTTAGGGCTGAAATTAGCTCCTCCTTCACAAAAAAAAGAAAAGAAAAGAAAAAGGCGATAACACAATTCCAGACTATCAAACACCACCAATCCTCCAACAGTCTCTCTTCCTGACATATAACTTCCCACAAGTGGCTGCTTGAGGTTATAACAGAATAGCACTGTGACAGCTTCAGGATCCCTGATGCCCACCTCTCAGACTTCATGTGGCCAGAGTTCCTCACCCTTCTGGAATCTACAGCCTCTGTCAAACAGCAGATAGGTGGCTTGGATTGAAATGCCTAGAGACACCGTGATCATTCCAGCTACCACCAAATCTGACCATGATCTGTCACCAGCAGCTTCTCACTCACCCCCATTACACCCACAAACCCTCCAGGAACCTCAGCTCCAGGAGCTACCCTCACTGCCTGGCCCAGGCTGGTGCCTCCGGACACCTTCCACACCCAAGGGAGGTGGCTTGTGAACATTTTCCACCACAGCCCATTATAAGAAACATATTCTACATCACGAGCCCCCTGTCGTTCACACATACAAAAACACATTTTTTATTTTGAACTAATTTTAGACTTGCAGAAAAGTTGCAACAATAGTCCAAGAAATTTTTATATATCCCTCATCCAGCTTCCCCTACTATTAACAACTTATGTCACCATAGTACAATTGTCATAATCAGGAAATCAACTTCGGCATGATACTATCAACCAAACTGAAGACACCAGCTTTCCACTGATACCCCTTTTCAGTTCCAGGGTCCTATTCCCTGCAATGCATTCAGCTGTCCTGTCTCTTTAGTCTCCTGTAGTCTGTGACTTTTTCCTCAGTCTTTCCTTGACTTTCATGACCTTGACACTTTTGAAGAGGTGTTTTGTCAAGTGTCCCTCCATTTTGGTTTGTATGATGTTTTTTCATGATGGGACTGAGGTTATGCATTTTTTTAATTAAGAACGTCACAGAGATGATATTGTGCACACACCCCCCCCCAAATATATATCTTAAACAGAAGTTTTTGGAAACTACCTTTGCTATGTGAGATACACTCTGGCATTTTCTTTTTTTGTTGTTTTTATTTTATTTTATTTTTTTTTTTAGACAGGGTCTCACTCTGCCACCCAGGCTGGAGTGCAGTGGTGCACTCTTGGCTCACTGCAACCTCCACCTTCTGGGTTCAAGTGATTCTCCTACCTCAGCCTCCTGAGTAGCTGGGACTATAGGCAGACACCACCAGGTCCAGCTAATTTTTGTAATTTTAGTAGAGACAGGGTTTTGCCATGTTGCCCAGCCTGGTCTCGAACTCTTGACCTCAAGCAATCTGCCCACCTCAGCCTCCCAAAGTGTCGGGATTACAGGCGTGAGCCACCACACCAGGCCATATAATATATATATGTATATGTATATGTATATGTATATGTATATGTATATGTGTATATATATGTATATGTATATGTGTATATATATGTATATGTATATGTATATGTATATATATGTATATGTATATGTGTATATATGTACATGTATATGTATATATGTATATATGTATATGTATATATGTATATATGTATATGTATATATGTATATATATGTATATGTGTGTGTGTGTATATATATATATATATATATGTATTACAGAAGGCCAGGCACGGTAGCTCACGCCTGTAATCCCAGCACTTTGGGAGGCCGAGGCAGGTGGATCACGAGGTCAGGAGATCAAGACCAGCCTGGCCAAGATGGTGAAACCCCGTCTCTGCTAAAACTACAAAAATTAGCCAGGTGCGGTGGCAGGTGCCTGTAATCCCAGCTACTTGGGAGGCCGAGGCAGGAGAATCGCTTGAACCCAGCAGCAGAGGTTGCAGTGAGCCGAGATCATGCCGTTGTACTCCAGTCTGGGCAATAGAGTGAGAACCCGTCTCAAAAAAAAGAAATAGAGACAGAGTCTCATTATGTTGCCCAGGCTTATCTCCAGCCTCCCAAAGTGCTGGGGTTACACGCATGAGCCACTGTGCCCAGCCCTCTCTGACATTTTCTATTATCCTTTGAAGTGCTGGTTTCATAACCATATTGGTTCACAGCCCTCTAACGGTTTGGAAAACACTGCCCAAGTCCAGCTCTCTCCACTAGTTGTTTCTGGAATCTCACTTCTCTGTGCCTTAATGAGTCTGCACTATCTTAGTTTTCTTCCCTCCCTGATCAGCAATTCCCTGTATGCTTTTGGAATTTTTGTCCTCCCCTAGTCTGTCTGATCTCCTCTCACCACACCACACTTACTTCCTCAGTGAACTGGGCCATCCTTTAAACTTTCCTCTCTCCCAGGTGACCCCATTCTGAAGACACTACCCCCAGACCAGTTAGCCTGTAAAGTCCAGAAGATTTTACTTCTCCAGCCTTCATGGAGCTCTTTCTTCTAGTACTGGGTAGCAATGAAAGTTGGTGATTATAATTATGAGGTTAGTCCTGCCTTTCGGACCAAACTGGGCTCCCAGGGTCCCAGCTCATAGAAGTTGTTCTTACAGCGTTCTCACTGCATTTCATTTTCTTTCTTTCCTTCTCTTTCTTTCTTTCTTTCTTTTTCTTTCTTCTTCTTTCTTCCTTCCTTCCTTCCTTCCTTCCTTCCTTCCTTCCTTCCTTTTCTTCTCTCTCTCTCCTCTGGTGTTCTCAACTGACGCTTGCTTCTCTCACTGTGACTGCTAATATAGCTGGTCACTTTCAAGTCTACACATTCTCTCACACGCACAAGCACACATGCGCACACACAGGCGCAAACACTAGTATAGGGTCTTTGCCTAAAGCAGAGGATGGGGAAATGTTCGCTGGGATTACAGGGGTGAGCCACTGCACCCCTGTATATGTATTTTATATATACGTATATATAATATATATATACGTATATATGTATATATAATATGCATCATATGTATATATAATATATACGTATATATGTATATATAATATGTATCATATATGTATATATAATATGTATCATATATGTATATATAATATGTATCATATATGTATATGTAATATGCATCATATATATGTATATACGTATATATACGTATATCCATGTATATATACGTATATATACATGTATATACGTATATATACATGTATATATAAGAGACAGAAGGCCGGGCGCGGTGGCTCACGCCTGTAATCCCAGTACTTTGGGAGGCCGAGGCGGGTGGATCACGAGGTGGATCACGGGTGGCCAGAGAACAATCAAGGGAAATTAAAAGAAATCGAATGAGGCTTTGCTCTATTTTAATGACCGCTGACTGCAGTGCAACGCTCTTGTGTTCTCTCGGCCCAGCAGCTCCGGGAACGGTCAGCGTGGGGGGCCAGCCTGGCGGGACATTTGGGGTCCCCCATACGTGGACCTATGCCTATTGTAAGATGTTTGGAAGAGCGTCCAAAGATGAGATCATGTTGTGTCCTTGGAAAATGAATGAAGAACCGGCTTGCAAAGGAGAAGCGCGTGCAGTCCCGGCGCGGCCCGCTCTGCTCAGTTCTCCAGGGGCGGGCCTTGGCCTGGACTGCGCGTCGGGAGGGCTCGCGGGCCCCGCATTGCCGCATGCCACCGGCAGGTGTCTCTTTCCTGGCTTGGGAACCTATTGTGAGTTCACCAAATGGAGGCGCAGGGAGGAGGGGGCGGGCAGGGGAGGGGCGCCGAGAGCCGGAGCGGGCACCGCCCCCTGCCCGCCCGCTCCCCGAGCGCACCGCGGCCCAGCCACAAGGCTGCGGGTCCTCACCTTTGAAACGCCGGCAGCTGCGCGCGCTGCGGCGGGCGCGGAGAGGAGCCACCTCGTCACGTGTGGAGGAAATGCCTTGCCAGCCTCCAAACCTACTGGCTCTTGTTTCTGGGGTTTTATGGCCAGGAGAGTCGGGTCACCTCTCAAACCCAAGATCAAAGGGCAGTGCAGGACCCATCACCCTGGGAAGTTTTCTCCCCTTTCCCATCTTTCTCCTTCTCACCTTCTCAGAAAGCGTAGCGAAAGGGGCCTGCCACCCTACTGGCTTTTCCTTTTAGGGAAATTCCATTTCCTAACGTGTCCTGTTTTGAAAGAGGCCCATTTATTGGGTAATGACTGCAGCCTGCTAGGCAGAAGTCAGGCCAGGAGCAGTCACTTTTAGTATTTTATTCAACAAATGCCTACTGATCATCTGCCGGGTGCCAGGCGCTGTAGTGGGGGTTCAGTAGTGACCAAGGACTCAGACCCTGCCTTGGCTACCCACATCACCGAAGAAATGAGTTATCAGGCGACAAGGTGACTCCTGGTGCTCAGTACTTGAAAATCCAAGACACAAGAGCGGGAAATCCTCTCTCATACCCAGAGTGCACACTTTGCCTCTGGTTAGAACAGGGGTAATGCCAGGTGTGCATTTCTTTGGACCTTTTCACTTCATTTAATAGTAACACTTGAAAACTCTTTACTGAGCACTTACTCTGGGACTGGGACTCTGCTAGATGCAGGGAATACCTTGGAGGACAAAATTCCTTCCTGTCCTTAAGGAGCTTGCAGCCCAGCAAGGGTAGTGAGCCTATAAACACGTAAACAAGCAGAACCTAGTCTGTTAGGTGTCTTGACTCCACCGATTGTAGGGCACAAGAAGAACCAGGATACAGGCCCTGCAGATAGTACTGGGGTATGGGATCAGACCCAAAGCCCTATGATGCAGAGTCACATAGGAAAGCCACTATCTGGTGCTCATGCCCCGGGAAGAACATCGGTTGTCCTCTCTCTTGGGACGAATAGAGGCATCCCAAATCGTGATCTTGGATCTGCTCTGCCTTCACTGATCCTATTCCCCTACAAATTCATTTCCCGGGAAGTTCCTAGAAACTGGTATCAAACATCCTCATACTTTCCTTCCTTTCTCATGAAACTGTTCTAGTATCTGGCTAATATCCCCGTGTCTACCTTTATGTAGCTCAGTTTTTGTTGGGTTTTTGTTGTTGTTGTTTGCTTGTTTTTAATGTGCCAACATTATGTTTGGGCTTTTTTGCTTGGTTTTTGAAATAAGTTTTTTAAATTCAGAATTCCAGGAAAGACTTTCTTTTCTCACTTACTAGGTTAACAGAACGCTAGCCATGTGGTTCTAACCTCTGGGATTTTTAGGCAGCAAAAATCTCATCACATAGCCAGAGAAATAATCACAAATTCCCACGACACACTTTCGGGCGGTATCACAGCTCCTGGCCTGCTTGAGATTTGTGGGAGTGAGTCAGTGCTGGAGATCTGAGCTGGAAGCTGCCTGGAGTCCTTCTGCACTGATATTTTGTCCCTTTTCCTGTAAGTCAAAAACAGAGTCCTCTACAAACACTTTTTTGTTTGTTTGTTTGTCTGTTTTGCTTTATAAAAACACCAGATCCCTGTTCAGTTTACTCTGAGATCTGTGTTCGTATTAAACATTAGTGCTATTTAAAAAAAAAAAAAAAAAAGGGCTAGGCGTGGTGACTCATGCCTGTAATCCCAGCACTTTAGGAGGCCGAGGTGGGTGGATTGCCTGAGTCCAGGAGTTCTCGACCAGGCTGGGCAACATGGTGAAGCCCCATTTCTACTAAAACACAACAAATTAGCCAGGCGTGGTGGCGCATGCCTGTAGTCCCAGCTACTCGGGAGGCTGAGGCAGGAGAAGCGCTTGAACCCGGGAAGCAGAGGTTGCAGTGAGCTGAGATTGTGCCACTGGACTCCAGCCTGGGTGACAGCGAGACTCCGACTCAAAGAAAGAGAGAGAGGAAGGAGGGAAGGAAGGAAGGGAGGAAGGGAGGAAGGAAGGAAGGAAGGAAGGAAGGAAGGAAGGAAGGAAGGAAGGAAGGGGAGAAAGAAAACTTTCGCCCTACTGAAAAAGCATAGCAGAATCTTGTTTATTCTTTTGTCTGTCTGTCCATACCAAGGTGTGACTGACTACCTAAGTTGCCCTAGTAGTTACAAGGGGATAATTCATTTCCTTTCTCAACTGTTGAGTGTTAAAATCAATCTCCTTGGAGCAGATGCAATGTCTTATCTAAAAAGATACCCAGAAAGCAACATTTATGACTATTTATTTTATTTTTTATTTATTTATTTATTTATTTATTTATTTATTTATTTATTTATTTTGAGACGGAGTCTCGCTCCGTCGCCCAGGCTGGAGTGCAGTGGCGCAATCTCGGCTCACTGCAAGCTCCGCCTCCCGGGTTCACGCTATTCTCCTGCCTCAGCCTCTCCGAGTAGCTGGGACTACAGGCGCCCGCCACCACGCCTGGCTAATTTTTTGTATTTTTAGTAGAGACAGGGTTTCACCGTGGTCTCGATCTCCTGACCTCAGGATCCGCCTGCCTCGCCCTCCCAAAGTGCTGGGATTACAAGCGTGAGCCACCGCGCCCGGCCTCATTTATGACTATTTATAAGGGTGGTGAGCACATTGGTTATGTATATAAAAAAAAAAAAAAAGGTACATCCTGATCATTCTTAAGATGCCCTCAGAGTGATACATACTTCTCATGAAACCAAAATCTTCCTCCTCTAAATCTCACATAGTCCAAACCATGCTTCAGAAAATGGGCATAGTTTCTATAAATTGAATCCATGGTCACATTTAAAACATTGAAGGTGTGTTCACATGGGAAAATTACTTCAGCAGACCAAATTTTAAAAATACATTTTAGGCCGGGCGCGGTGGCTCACGCCTGTAATCCCAGCACTTTGGGAGGCCGAGGCGGGCGGATCACGAGGTCAGGAGATCGAGACCACCCTAGCTAACACGGTGAAACCCCGTCTCCACTAAAAATACAAAAAATTAGCCAGGCGAGGTGGTGGGCGCCTGTAGTCCCAGCTACTCGGGACGCTGAGGCAGGAGAATGGCGTGAACCCCCGGGGCAGAGCCTGCAGTGAGCCGAGATCACGCCACTGCACTCCAGCCTGGGCGACAGCGAGACTCTGTCTCAAAAATAGAAAATAAAAAATAAAAATAAAAGTACTTTTTAATAAGAAAGAGGTGGCCTAACCTGTGACAATCTCATAAAATTTTGGAATAGGAAAAAGTCTTAAGTATCATTTCATTCAAAAACCAAACTATCCCTGACAAGTGGTTTTCTCAAATCCGTGGAAATACAACCAGTGGCAGGGACACCCCAAGTGACCCACCCTTTCCAACTCTTAGAAATGTTTTTTTTTTTCACAAAGCCTGAGATTCTCAAATCTTTTTTCCTTGAGCACCCATTCATCATTCTATCCTGGCCATGTGGGAAAAACCTCTTCCACAAAGTAGCTCCTCCACGTGTTTGAATGTAGCTCTTAGAGGCTTTTCTTTTGTAGGTTTGCAGTATGGACTCATTTTATTCCTTAAGTCCATCAAAAATTGCTTATTGTGGCTGGGCACAGTGGCTCATGCCTGTAATCTCAGCACTTAGGGAGGCCGAGGCAGGTGGATCACTTGAGGTCAGGAGTTCAAGACCAGCCTGGCCAACATGATGAAACCCACCTCTATGAAAAATACAAAAATTAGCTGAACGTGTTGGTGCACGCCTGTAATCCCAGCTAATCGGGAGGCTGAGGCAGGAGAATCACTTGAACCCGAGAGGCAGAGGTTGCAGTGAGCCAGCATCGCACCACTGCACTCCAGCCTGGGTGACAGAGCAAGACACTGTCTCAAAAAAAAAAAAAAAAAAAAAAATCCTTATTGAGGGCTGGGCGCCATGGCTCATGCCTGTAATCTGTAATCCTAGCATTTTGGGAAGCCAAGGCAGGCAAATCGCTTGAGCTCAGAAGTTCTAGACTAGCTTGGGCAACATAGTGAAACCCTGTCTCTACAAAAAATACAAAAAAATTGGCTGGGTGTGGTGGCACACGCCTGTAGTCCCAGCTACTTGCGGGGCTGAGGTGGGAGAATTGCTTGAGCCCAGGAGGTCGAGGCTGCAGTGAGGCAAGATCGCACCACTGCACTCCAACCTGGGTGACAAAGTGAGACCCTATTTCAAAAAAAAAAAACAACTGCTTATTGTGTACCTAGGATGGCTGAAGGATGGAAGAGGAAAACAAAGCCACAGCCCTCCTGGAACACATATTCTATTGAGGAAGACAGAAAATAAACAGTTAGATAGGTACATTTATAATACAGTGTCAGGTAATGATACATATACAGAAAGAAAGACAGGGTAAAGAAACTGGGAATGAGAGTGTTTCTTTAGGTTGGGAGGTAAGAGAGGTCCTATTGAGGACGTAACATTTGGACAAAGACCTGACTTTCGGAAAAATCTCCTGAACTGAGGGGATGAGCCATGTCAATATCTGGGGAGAAAAAAAAAAAAAGGCCTTGAAATGGTACATGCTTGATGTCTGGGAAATACCGATGAGGCCGTCATGGAGACAGTGGAGAGGAAACAGGGAGGTGAAAGAGGTAGGAAGTGACCTCCAAGAGGTAGCCAGCAGGGTCACACTTTGAAAGCAGGGACATGACATGATTTCAAGACCCTTTCCATCTTAATTGCTATGTTCTCTGTATATTTTAGCTGCTCAAAGTCTCTGTAAAAGGTGGTCACCCAGAATTGCCTCCAGTATTCCAGGTGGGGCCTAACTGGCACAGAGTGAAGCAGGACCTCCCCCTCCTTTATTCTGGACATTAGATTTCTATTAATACATTCTGAGGCCTCCCGTCGCATTTTAGAAAGTCATTTATTGAGTTTGCTGTTTTCTTTTGCATATTGCACTTTTTTTTTTCTTTTTGAGACGGAGTCTTGCTCTGTCACCCAGGCTGGAGTGCAGTGGTGCAATCTCGGCTCATCGCAACCTCTGCCTCCTGGGTTCAAGTGACTCTCCTGCCTCAGCCTCCCGAGTAGCTGTGATTACAGGTGCACGCCACCAGGCCCAGCTAATTTTTTTGTATTTTTAGTAGAGATGGGGGTGTCACCATGTTGGCCAGGCTGGTCTTGAACTCCTGACCTCGGGTGATCCGCCCACCACGGCCTCCCAAAGTGCTGGGATTACAGGCGTGAGCCACCACGTGGGCGCATATTGCATTCTTAAACCATACTTTCTATGCAGGTTTCTTCCACAACTTCACCCTCTTGTCCCCTGGCCTAAGACCTACTGACATCAAGAAGCTTCAGGAAACCTCATCCTATAAATCAAGTGGTGGCCTACTCAAAGCAAAGTCCTTACAGATACCTTCATTTTTTTTAAGAGGTGGGGACTCACTATGTTGCCCAGGCTGGACTCAAACAATCCTCCCGCCTCAGCCTCCCAAGTAGCTTGGACTATATCTGTGAGCCACTGGACCTGGCTCAGATATGTTTATGTATTTGCCTCATTCTGATGTCATTTAAATATGCCATGTTCCAAACATCATGAGCTTGTTTAGAGAGCTTTTAGGGGCCAGAATGTGGAATGCTATCCTACTAAACTCTATCTTATTAAACTTGGCACATTGCTCCAGTCTTTTAAAATGTTTTTGGACTCTGGCTCTAGCATCTTAATGTATAAGCTATTCCTCTTATCTATGTGTCAACAACAGATTTCACCAGCATATGACTTATAACAATATTGTATTGAGTGAGGCTTAAGATAGAGCCCCGCGGTGAGCCTATAAAGAACCCCGTCAAAGTTGAAATGGATCCATTACCAAGACTTTTGGGAAATGATTGTTCAACCAGCTAGCTGCAAATCAATCTAATTGTACCATGATCTACCCTACATCTCTCCATTAGCTAATCAACAAGAACACTATAAAAGATTTTTGTCTAATGTCTTACTGAAATTTATATGCACCACCTTGATCTTCTGCTCAACCATGCTGTCAAAGAAATTAAGTTCCACTTAAACTTTGGAGTTCCTATTTTCTTTGGTGCTGCTCTTTTACCAACTCTAGACTTTTCCTCCCATTCTGGGGCTTGCCTAACAGCGGACGCTAGCCATACCTGGAAGCATGCTTCCTTCTTTTCTACTGCAACTGTGCAATACAGTTTTGTTTTCCTAAATGTATTATACATATAACTGGTAAACCGAGTCAACTGGGATCATCTGAATCATGTTTATTTTTATTTATTTATTTATTTTTTTGAGATGGAGTCTCACTCTGTCACCCAGGCTGGAGTGCAGTGGCGTAATCTTGGCTCACTGCAAGCTCCGCCTCCCAAGTTCACACCATTCTCCTGCCTCAGCCTCCCAAGTAGCTGGGACTACAGGTACCCGCCACCACGCCTGGCTAATTTTTTTTTTAGTGGAGACTGGCTTTCACCGTGTTAGCCAGGATTGTCTCAATCTCCTGACCTCGTGATCCGCCCACCTCAGCCACCCAAAGTGCTGGAATTACAGGCATGAGCCACCGCGCCTGGCCTTGAATCATGTTTTAAATATACAATGAACTGCTCAATCATTCAATCCATAAAGTTATTGATCACCCCCTCCATAAGTCTAATATTTCCAAAATGAAAAATCTTTTTGTAATACAAATGTAATACTTTCTAACATGAATTTTTGTTTACCTAGGCTGAATTTTCTCAAAACATGATATGGTTTGGCTCTGTGTCCCCATCCAAATCTCATCTCAAATTGCAATCCCCATATGTCAGGGGAAGGACCTGGTAGAAGGTGACTGGATCACGGGGCCAGTTTCCTTTATGGTATTCTTGTGATATTGAGTTCTCACAAGATCTGATGGTTTAAAAGTGTGGCACTTTCCCCCCAACCCCTGCCTTGCTCTCTCTATCTCTCCTGCCACCATGTAAGACATGCCTTGCAAGCTCCCCCTTCTACCATAATTGTAAGTTTCCTGAGGCCTCCTCAGCCATGCGGAACTGTGAGCCAACTCTTTTCCTTAAAAATTACCCAGTCTCAGGTACTTTTATTAATATATAGCATTGTGAGAACAGACTGATACGATGATTAAATAATAGTAATATTCTTTTTTTAAAAAATTGTTTCAACTTTTATTTTAGATTCAGAGGGTACATATGCAGGTTTGTTAAATGAGTATATTGTGTGACACTGAGGTTTGAGGTTCAATTAATCCCATCACCGAGGTTGTGAGCATGGTACCTAATAGGTAGTTTTTCAGCCCTTGACTCCCCCCCTTTTTCCTCCCTCCCTTTCTCCTCCCTCCCTTTCTCCTCCCTCCCTTTCCTCCCTTTCTCCTCCTCCTTTTCTCCTCTAGTAGTCTCCAGCGTCTGTTGTTTCCATCTTTATGTCCACGTGTACTCAATGTTTAGCTCCCACTTATAAGTGAGAAAATGCAGGATTTGGTTTTCTGTTCCTGCATTAATTCACTTGGGCTAACAGCTTCCAGCTGCATCCATGTTGCTGCAAAGGACACGATTTCGTTCTTTTTTATGGCTGGGCACTATTTCATGGTGTATGTGTACTACATTTTCTTTATCTAATCCACCATTGATGGACCCCTAGATTGATTCCATGTCTTTGCTATTGTGAATAGTGCTGCAGTGAACATATGAGCGCACGTGTCTTTTTGGTGGAAAGATTTGTTTTCTTTTGGGTATGTACCCAGTAATGGGACTGCTGGGTCAAATGGTAGTTCTAAGTTCTCTGAGGACTCTCCAAACTGCTTTCCACAGTGGCTGGACTAATTTACGTTCCCATCAACAACGTATAAGCATTACATTTTCTCTACAGCCTCAACAGCCTCTGTTATTTTTTTTTGACTTTTTAATAATAGCCATTCTGACTAGAGTGAGATGGTATCTCCCTGTGGTTTAAATTTGCATTTCTCTGATTAGTGATGTGGAACATTTTTTCATGTTTGTTGACTGCTTGTATGTCTTCTTTTGAGAAGTGCCTGTTCATGTCCTTTGCCCATTTTTTAATGGGGTTAATTATTTTTTACTCATTGAATTGTTTAAGTTCCCTATACAGCCTGGATGTTAGCCCCCTGTCAGATGCACAGCTTGTGAACATTTTCTCCCATTCTGTAGTTTGTTTGTTTACTCTGTTGATAGTTTCTTTTTCTGTGCAGAAGCTCTTTAAATAACACTAATATTCTTGAGCAGTTCTCTAATGACCCCTTTACACTTAAAAATAGTTGAGAACCCCAAAGAGTTTTTGCTTATATAGGATACATCCATCAATATTTACAGTAATAGAAATTAAATCAGAAAATTATTTATTAATTCATGTAAAATAATAACAAACCCATAATATAGCAACATAATTAATATTTTATGAAAGATATATTTTCCAAAACAAAAAAGTTAGTGAGAAGAATGGCATTGTTTTACACTTTTAAATGTCCTAAATGTCTGGCCTAGTAGGACACAGCTAGATCCTCATGTCTGTTTCTGCATTTAATCTGTGGTGATGCACACGGCATGTGCCTTCTGGAAAACTCCACTGTACACTCCTAAGAGAATGACAATGAAAGATGCAAACAATGTCTTGGTGTTATTATGAAAATAGTTTTGATCTGTGGGCCCCCTGAAAGGGTTTTGAGGACCTCAGAATAGACACTGTTTAAATAATAAAATATATCTATTTTTGGCTTTGAATATCAGAAAGTTCAGAGCTACATTTAGCAGTCATTTCAGGCCTGGCATTATAGTCCTTTGCAGCTTTGCTCAACTGCAATCTGTTCGCGACTTGCCCTTTACTTCTTTTTTTGATGTTTACAGCTCTTGGCCATACTTTTTCTGTGTTTTTATTAGACATTGCTTCAAATCCTTTGGAAAGCAGGTTGGGTGTTTAACAATACAGGTAATTGTGCACATATGCTTATACACATATATTTCAACGCAAGTTTAAAATTATACTTTGATTTCATGTTCAATATCCACCTAGCAAACACACCTCAACAGGATGAAAATATATATGATAGTCACACAAAAAATTTAGACACTCCTCAGATTGTCTGAATGCACTTTTTATACAAAGCCCAGAGGATAGGGGTTACATTGCAAGAAATCTACTATATAAAAAGATTGGCTGGGCGGGGTGGCTCATGCCTGTAATCCCAGCACTTTGGGAGGCTGAGGTGGGTGGATCACTTGAGCTCAGGAGTTCAAGACCAGCCTGGCCAACATGGTGAAACCTTGTCTCTACTAAAAATACAAAAATTACCCGGGTGTGGTGGCACATGCCTGTAATCCCAGCTACTGGGGAGGCTGAGGCAGAATGATTGCTTGAACCTGGGAGGCGGAGCTTGTAGTGAGCCAAGATTGTGCCATTGCACTCCAGCCTGGGCGAAAAAGCAAGACTCCATCCCCCCACCTCAAAAAAAAAAAAAAAAAAAAAGATTCAGCTCCACCTGGGCATGGTGGGTCACGCCTGTAATCCTGGCACTTTGGGAGGCCGAGAAGGGCAGATCACTTGAGGTCAAGAGTTCCAGACCAGCCTCGCCAACGTGGTGAAACCCCATTTCTACTAAAAATACAAAAATTAGCCGGGGGTGGTGGTGGGCACCTTTAATCCCAGCTACTCGGGAGGCTGAGGCAGGAGAATTGCTTGAACCTGGAGGTGGAGGTTGCGGTGAGCCGAGATCACGCCACTGCACTCCAGCCTTGCCAAAGAACAAGACTCTGTCTCCAAAAAAAAAAAAAAATACAGCTCCATCATAGACAATTTATCATCCCGGAAGTTAAGCAAATAATCAAAATCTCTACAGTGTTTGAACTGTTTCTCAAGCCCCCTACTTAGACATTGCCATTTTTCTGTATCAGTCACTAATTTGACGCCTATAATACACATTTGAAATGTGTGACCTCCACTCTTCTCTCTTCTTTCCTGGAGAACTGTCCTTTGGTCATTCATGAGGATGAGTGTCCCCAGATGTGCCTGTCTCAGGGCACCCTCTCCCGGGCACATCTGATTGGATCAAGCTGTGCACCTGACCCAGGCTGAGACAACCAAATTTCCCTCTTCCAGGTATCTGGTATTGGACTGAGGACAGCCACTCACCTTTGGCTAATCTCTTTAGGAGAGAAGATGTAGATGTGATAGTTGTTGAGGGATTATCCTCTGCCCAGCTACTCACAGAGAAGAAAGTGGATTGCAGAGAGAGACAAGAAGCAGAGAAGAAAGCTGGAGAAGGTGGACTGCCTAGGTTCCTAGCAGCTTCTCGAGCTACCTTGAGGCCATCTGCCCTTGGACTTCGTGAGATACTGCTATACTCTTATAGGTCCCTTAATGCTTAAGTCAGCTCAAGTTGATTACTTCCAACCAAAAGGACTTAACGCAGACAACGCCAAAGCCAAGACCACCTGTGAGGTTTTTTTCTTTATAACCAGGTCCCTTACAGCATCCTGGGGAGCACCGTAGGTCCTAAATACACATTATTCACATTATTCACTCTCCAAAGGCTTCCATTAGGCAAAAACATCTTCTCACCCAAGGCCAACTAGATTAGGAAATGGAATTTCTTCTGGCTTTCCATCCCGAGGGCAAATGCACAGATGACTGCAGTTAGCAATTGACTCTGTGGGTATTTGCTGAGGGCACACACCCAGGGACTTGAATGACAGAAATCCCCAGGTGCCAGGGAGGAGACTGGCAATTATGCCTCCAATCACCTCCCTGTTCTGCTGCCCTCTAAATCAGCACTTCCCACCGCGGTGACCCTCAATGACTGGCAGGGCGACCCATTTTTGAACGGCCAATTTTTAACAGCTGGAAACAATAAACGTCGTGCGAGGTGAAGATGCTGGGAGGACTGATTTCTCCTTCACTGTTTTCAAAAGTCAAAAGATGCTGGGTGTAATGGCAACAACCACAGAAAGTCAGCACAACTCCTGCCACGGAGCAGCTGTGTGATGGTGGCTTCCCCAGTCCCCCTCCCTGGGCCTCCGTTCTTACAGCTGCAAAATGAGGAGGTAGAATGAGATGCTCTTTAATATCCCTTTCATCTTCAACTTTCTACAATTTTTGTAAGCTGGAAAGATTTACACAGAACTTCATCTTGATTTTATTACCTGTAGTTCATCTTCTTGTGACAGAGCCAGCGGCAGCTTGTGCATGTGAAAGTAAGTTGCTCACTCTCTCTCTGAGATGATTTAAGAGGTTGTGAAAACCCAAAGTACCTCCTTCAGTGTTCTGCCATAGCCAGGCCTGAAGCTCCCCTGCCCCAGAGCCAGACCTGGGATCCAGGTATCATTTATCTAAGTCAAAAGGCAAACGTGTACATTGTCCATTGTTTTCCCAGAGCATATTAGCCTGGACTTGCCTCTGGAGTCCCTAGGAATGATACTAGGCCTGGGATCCAGCAGAGGCCAGGAAAGGTCTCAGGCACAGGGTACTGTGGCGGCAGACAGGCCTGGGCAGTAAGTAGTGTGTGCAGGGTAGCCCGTGAGTGGCAAGAAGCTCCAAGGTGGGGGACAGCCCTAAGCCAACTGCATACAGTAGGGAACCGGGCAGTCAGCTCCAGCACTGCACTAAGCTTTGCTTCATTTTGCTCACCAGATCCTCTTGCTCCCCTTCAGGGTGCCCAGCAGGAAGGGAGTCTCTAACTATCCTCCAGGGCCCGCTCCACAATATAAGGAAAGCCTGACATTAGGCCCCAGTAGGAGTAGGAATTCCTTAGCAGCAGCCTTGGCCCTAGCTTCTGCCTTCTAGGCTGTCGAGACAAAAAAGACTAGGGGTAGTTGGCCATGCTGGAGAAAACGGCCATTCTGTTGTGAATGAAGCAGCTGCCTGGAACCACTGAAGCCCCTCCCCTGTGGCCCTTCCTTTGTAGGAGCTGTTGAGTGGAGCTGGCTTCCTTCTTCACTTGGTTGGCACCCTGAGGAGCCATAGATCCACTGTCCCCATGTCCCAAAACAAGGCTTGGGTGTTGTGAGGTATAGTAGGCCTTCTGGCGGCTTCAATTCTTACCCTAAAAAAAATGGGGAAGGGATAACACGAGGAGACCCTCCTAGAGCTCCTACGGGATATTTAATTATCAATATGGCAGCTACAATAGGTTTAGAAATAAATGAACTATCAGACAGCACCCTAAGGTATTATCCCACCACATGGGCTCTTAAACACCGATTTTCTCTGTACTCTATTGGAACATGTGTAGACATTTGATTTGAGAACCAGGCTTCCCACTGACTTCCTTAGCAGGCTGGGATGTCAAATCTTTCTCTCACTTTTGGGGAGGATTAGGGTGTCTTCTGGGTTCGTATGAGTGTGTGGATGTTCAGTGGTAGTAAAAATAGCAACTGAAGCAATAATAAAAAAAACATCCTTAGTAGGATCTCAAAACCGTTTAAAAAGAAACTATCGGAGGGGCCTAACAGTATCAGGTGTTTCATAGTTGCTGGGGAGAAGCAGCAAAGGGACACACATTCACGCTGGACTAAGAATGTCCCATCATCATTACTCCTGTGCACCCACATCCTTAGGCTCCAGGTTAGGCCCCTTATAAAATATTGTGTGGGCCAGGAATCCCACAAATTCCCAGAAGAATGGGAATTTGGGGAATTGTTTTTAATCCCGTTGGATAGTCCAGTAACTCTGCACATGGATGCCAGTCTTGGGCACAGGGAATTTCCCTAAAGAGCCACAAGGAGACTTGGGTTAACCAGAGACAACAGCCCCTCAAGTACCCACTGTGGAGGAAGTAGAGGAATTCAGAAACTCGGGCTAATGAACCGCCTCAGTAACATCCTGAGGGGTAAAGCTCCGCTGTGTCATGGTGAAATGTGAGTGTGAGAGAACTGTGGGAACATACATATCCACCTGCTGCAAGCCTACCTGCCCATCTTCCAAACGCAGTGTCCCTTCACTCTGCCCCAAAGCTGAACCCTTTTGTATTACGCCTCCCAAATACGAAGTTGTTCCACAGCATGAGTTTTGGAGTCCAAGGTTTGAGTCCTCGGTCGGCTGCAAAGAGCTGTGTGGTCATGGCCAAGTCACTTAGCCCATCCAGGTCTCAGTCTCCCCGTGTGTAAAATGGGAGTAAGGAGGGCTCAATTGTTCTAAGGATTAAATGCAACCAAGTTGGCAAAGTTTTAGCACAGTGCCCACGTGTTAGCTGTTTATGGTGTGCCTGTTGCACGCCAGGCCTGCCGCTGGAGACGCAGGCATTATGCTCCCTGCACATGGCCCATACCCACATCTCCTCTACACGCGCCCTCGCTGAGGCGCAGGTCTTACTGAAGATCGGATAGTGATCATCCTTTCTGACAGCATAAGTCCCGCCCCCTTTCCTTCCCTGGGCTTCTGTCGTCCAGGCCACCTTGGCGTTATCAAAGCTACTTGATCTTTACAGCCACTTCCCTCTGCACAGGCATCCAAATAGGAAATTCCGCTCTCAAGGAACCTTCTGTCCATCCACCTGCCACCAGCATGAACCTGCTGTCTTGTTTTCTGGCCTCTCTCCCTCAGTCCCCTTTTGCGCCCTCATTTTCCTGTCTAAAATGAAATGGACCGCTGCTCTTTTTATCTGTACCAAGCTTCAGGAGCAGAATCTTCGTTAAACTGAGCAGAGCAAGAGCGCGCTGCCCACAGGGCTGGGGCGGGCGCACGGGCCCTTATGTAAGGCCGGGCCTTCCCGGAGAAGAGCGAAGGCTCCGGGAAGGAAAGCACGGGTGGCGGGGCCCGGCCTCGAGGACCGCCCCCGGGGCGGGGAGTGGTGTGAGCCGCGGCGCCGCCAGCAAACTTTCCTACTCTGAATTCTTGACCGAGAGCCTTGGAACCACATTCTGCCCAAATCTGTACACGCCGGAGCCAGGGAGCCGCCCGCAGCCCGGGGAGCGGAGTGGGGAAAGAGGGGGTGGAGAGGGGAGCGGGGAGGAGATGGGGGAGGGCGGGGAGGTGGTAAGGAGAGGAACGGGGGGAAGGAAGGAGGGGAGGAGGGAGCGGTGGGGCGGGAAGGAGGGGGAAGTGGGAGACGGGGGAGTGGGAGGGGAGAGAAGGTGGAGGTGGGGGTGGGAAGGAGGTGGGAGAGGGGAAAGCGGGGGAAGGGGAAGGTGGGGAGGGCGGAGGTGGGGGTAGAAAGTGGGGAAGAGCGGGGAGGGCGAGTGCCGCGAGTGGGCCAGCGGCCCCAGGGAGCTGCGGGCGGGCGAAGCAAGTTCCTTAGTTTCTCCCAAGCCCGGGAGCTGTTGGACGAGTGGGAGCGCCTGGCTACCTGCAAGGCGTCTTCAGGTTTCACGAGCGCCGCAGAGCTTTGCTGCGGCCGCTAAATAAATAACTAACTACGGACGCCCGCCCCGCCCCGCCCCGCCCCGCCCACCCCTCCCCGCCCCGCCCAGCCCAGCCCAGCCCAGCCCAGCTCAGCTCCCGGGCCGCGGCGGCGGTGGTGGCAGCGGTGGTGGCGGCTGCGGCGCAGGCAGGGCTGGGCGCTCGGGGAGCTCCGCGCGCGGGGCAGCTTCCCCGTGACCGGCGGCCGCGCAGCTCAGGGAACTCCGCTCAGTGAGGCTTCCGGGAGAGGGAAAGCTGTTCTCCTCCTTTGATGCTCTTTGGTTTTACAGTGGAAAACTACAATAAAAAACCATAGCCATGAAAATAAATGAGATTAGAACCTGCTGGCTTCACTTCCTGGAGGCTTTCTGTTGTGTCTTGAAACTAGGATCTTTGCGGGTCATCCCTGTAAGTGCCTTTTAAATCCATTCACACGGATGCTTGTGAGTCTCTGCCGCGTTTAACATCGGTCAGCGGGTGACATTGCATTAATTTGCTCTGGTGATGATTTCTGCTTTGCTAGGTTAGCATTGCCTCGCTTGGTGACACGTAATAAATGCACACACGTTGCAAAAATTAGGACACAGAGGGAGAGGCACCTTTTTAACTCTGCCAAAAAATAGATAAGAAAATCTCTTCTAAAGCGATGCCAATATTGGGAAAATGGTTTATTATTTAGACTGTGGAGATATTAAAAACCACAACAAAACCTAGTTAATTATTCCATAGCCATTCTACATAAAGTAACATGATAAAATCATTAAATAATAGCAATGACAAAACTCAATTTGTTGTTCTAAACTTACTGTTTTAGAATGTTGTTTATCATGTCATATATAGTAAATCACATATCTAGTTTTTGTGCATGTGTGTCAGAGAGAGACAGACAGACATGAATAACTTCTGCTCTGAAACACAGCAGGTTTAAGGCTTCAGTACAGAGAAGTTCCATCTGGAAAATCTCCAACTACAATTACAATAAAGCAGATACAATGTAGAGTGTTATTAAACTGGAGGTTCTTCCCCCAGAGACTTTACTCTATTTTCCTTTAAAATAAACTAGAGCCGGGTGTGGTGGCTCAACGCCTGTAATCCCAGCACTTTGGGAGGCTGAGGCAGGGGGATCATTTGAGTCCACGAGTTCAAGAGCAGCCTAGGCAACATAGCAAAACTCCATCTCTAAAAAAATACAATACTAGCTGGGCGTGGTGGTGCACACCTGTAGTCCCAGCTATTAGGGAGGCTGAGACAGGAGGATGGCATGAGCCTGGGAAGTGGAGGTTGCAGTGAGCCAAGATAGCACTACTGCACTCCAGCCAGACCTTGTCTCAAAAAAATAAAATAAACTGAAAGGCTGGGGAATCATACATTTAAAATTGGCCAGTACTCATTAAAGATCACTCAAAAACCAGAATGAGGCATCCTTACGGTGGGAAGGTAGGGTAATAGAAAGACGCAATTCCAGTTTACAAAAATTTGGCCTTCAGGCTACGTCTGATACACTTGCATAAAATTGAAAGACGATGCAATGCATATTTTCCTAAATTAAACCAGAAATAGTGGTAGGGATATACCTTCATGCCAGCGGATGCACAGACAGGTTCTGATGGAAACCGTTTTCACTAAACCACGTCCTAGTTACTTTATGTAGCTTAACGCCCTGGGATTTGTATGTTCCCAACCAGAGGGTGCATGCTGGAGCTCCGTAGGCCTGAACTTGTCTTCCAGACCTGTTTCTTTGGCCTGCGGGGTGTAGTTTAAACTTTTGAATTAGTTATGGATATTTTGAAATTGTTATGTTTCACATGGAAAGCTGGACTTTGGGCTTCTCTGAAACATGAGAAGACCGGGCCACCCTGGGTGGGACTGTTGGCTGGAGCCAACAGCGGTGTTAGGTGTGAAGGTGACAGTCTGTACCTCTCCAGCTGTCTTCCCCCACCTCTGCCTTCACTCTGTTAAGGCACTTGTCCACTCTGCACATGTGAATTTTCTAAAAATTAGTCCTGGTTCAGACAAACCACTGCACCCAGTGCTTGGTCATCTTATTAAGATTATTAAAGTCACAGATGACTTTGACACTCTAGGATCTAGAATTATGTAATGTTAAAACCTCACATCTCGATTTCTGGAGATTCATTTAGGCAGATTCAACCAAACAGAGGCTGACTGTACATTTCCTGAAGGCAGGCACAACACGATGTCCTGGTTTCCTGGATTCTGCATTCCCCTAAGGTGCCATGAGATGTAGGAGAGTGTGTGGTCTCTGAAACTAGGCTCAGGAATTTGGATCCCCAATAGTTACTTGCCATTCAGTGTAAAGCAAGTTATATACTATCCCTGAGCTTGTTTCCTCAAACACAGATAGTTATAATCAAACTACCTCTATGGATTATTGCATAATAAATTACTATATATGTCTGCTCAGAGTTTACAGCAAATTTAAAACTAACTAAATAAATAAATAAAATTACTATATGTGAAAGCATCTTGAACGGTACCTGGCCCACAGTGATCACCCAAAAATATTGTTTCTCTTGCTCTTGGGATTTCACTTCCTGGAGTGCAGTCAATCATAGCTCACTGCAGCCTCGACCTCCTGGGCTCAGTGATCTTCCCAGTCCAGCCTCCTGAGTAGCTAGGATTACAGGTGTGTGCTACCATGCCCACCTAATTTGTAATGTTTTATTTGTAGACACCAGGTCTCACTGTGTTGCCCAGGCTGGTCTTGAACTCCTGGCCTCAAGCAATCCCCCTACCTCAGCCTCCCGAAGTGCTAGGATTACAGACATGAGCCACAGTGCCCAGTTCTTGGATACCTGCTTTACATTCCAGTTTCTGTTCTCTCCCTCCGGATTTTGATTCAAGAAGTCCCAGTGGGGCCTGAGGGTTAATATTTTAACATTTAATCCTCAGGGAGGAGTTCTAGACCACGCTCTGACAGTGCCCATCCTGGATTGGCCACAGTTGTTCAAGTAGATGAGACAGAGAACAAAGAAATAGGCCCTGGCTGATTCCCTGGCTGGTCCCGGCCAGCATGCTGATCCTGCAGCTCCATTGGATGCACTGCCTGGGTCCCAACTGTCTACTTATCACTTCATGGGCATTTATTGAGCACCTACTAGAAACACAGTGAGGCAGGCACTTGGCATTCAAAGGTAGGTGAAGTGGTTCCTGTTCTCAGGGAGATTGGGAATGGAATACAAAGCCCAGGGCCTGGCATGGGGCTCCAGTCCTTGCCTTTCCTACCACTCACCATTCAATACCATCTCTAATGCCTTCTTCCCAAAGACAGTCCCTCCTCCCCACCCAGTGCCATGCATTCTCATGCCATATTACTGAGTCTTGGATAATAGTTACTTTTGCATTACATGTGGACACTTAACATAGTACTGTTTAGGTGTTCATCACGTACTTGTGGGACTTAATTTCCTTGGACAAATCTGTCTTCTGAAACTTCAGCTTATGTTTATTCACTCATCAAATATTTATGGGCCGGGTGCAGTGTTTCACGCCTGTAATTCCAGCACTTTGGGAGTCCAAGGTGGGCAGATCACCTGAGGTAAGGAGTTTGAGACCAGCCTGGCCAACATGGTGAAACCCTGTCTCTGCTAAAAATAACAAAAATTAGCCAGGCGTGCCTGTAACCCCAGCTACTCGGGAGGCCGAGGCAGGAGAATCGCTTGAACCTGGGAGGCGGATGTTGCAGTGAGCCAAGATTGGGCCATTGCACTCCAGCCTGGTTGATAAGAGTGAAACTCCGTCTCAAAAAAAAAAAAAAAAAAAAAAAAAAAAAAGGCCAGGCACAGTGGCTCACGCTTGTAATCCCAGCATTTTGGGAGGCCAAGGCAGGTGGATCACCTGAGGTCAGGAGTTTGAGACCAGCCTGGCCAACGTGGCAAAACCCCATCTCTACTAAAAATACAAAAATTAGCCAGGCATGGTGGTCAGTGCCTGTAATCCCAGCTACTCAGGAGGCTAAGGCAGGAGAATCGCTTGAACCTGGGAGGCGGAGGTTGCAGTGAGCTGAGATCACACCATTGAACTCTAGCTTGGGAGACAAGAGTGAAACTCCTTCTCAAAAAAAAAAAAAAAAGTATGGATGCGAGTCAGGGCTTACACAAAAGTGAGGGGTCGGGAGGGGGAATGTATGGAGCACCTCCTATAAGCCAGACACTGGCCCAGAAGCTGGGGATACAGCAATGGACAAAATTACAATCCCTGCCCACATGGAGCTTTTAGTTGGGGAAGACAGGTCATATAAACATACTATTTTGAATCCTTACTTGTTCAATTGTTTTCTGTACCCTGACATCTGCTGCAATCTTACTTGCTCTCTGAATCCTACCTTATTTTCCTGCCAGATGGACTTCTTTCCTAGTCCTGGTCTACACAGCTTATGCTCAGGTGGTGATTTTATTATCTATAGCTAGAGAGCTCTCTGCGTATACTGTTACATTTTGATTCAAAATGTCTGTGTTTCTTCCAGGCTTTGATGAAAATCAACCATTCCTTTCCAAAATTCAGAAGCTTCCACAACAAGGTAACTTTTAAAAATGCAACGTGTATATTCTTTTCTTACAGAATATTGCAGAGAAGGCTTATTGAAGCTGAGTGACTGCTGTCCCATTTTTTGTTGTTCTAATACTGCTTTTCTTTTTAAGCTCCTTAGCTCTTATGCCAAATATAAAAATAACTCTGACTACTTTGCATTCATATTCCATAACTTATTTTGAGTAGTGCCATTAATAATTTATTGTAAAAGATAATCTTACCTTTAAATATGTGATTTTAAATAAGTTTTGCTGCCTTCTTACTGAGCTTTTCATGTCGTTCTGGGTATACTTGTTCTACAGAAATTCAAGTCCAGTTGTATAATTAAAATGACAGGTTTCAATATATTAAATATTCTACAAAGTGAATTACACTTGAAAATTCAGGTAAACAAGTATAATTTACATTTGTACTCTAAAGTGATAACTTTTTGTGAAAATGCCCCAAAATATATTATTTCTATCCCTTTGCATGAGTGTATTTGTATATTTGACCTCTATTCATTATCTTCTTTGGCTCTCAGTTGATTCATTTTATCATTTCCCATGTCTGAATTACTTCCTGTTAAGAACATGAACTGGATTAATAGAAATTCCTCAGAAAAAAATATTCAAACACCAAGGATCTCACTTTGTGCTGTGAAATGCAAGATGAGCAATCTGATCTGGACATAATATCAGTCTTCAGTCAGGCAACAGGTGAATATGCAGGTAGAATTATAATGTGTAAAGCCGGGTGCGGCGGCTCACGTCTGTAATCTGAGCACTTTGGGAGACTAACGTGGGCAGATCACTTGAGGTCAGGAGTTGGAGACTAGCCAGGCCAACATGGTGAAACCTCGTCTCTACTAAAAATACAAAAAAAGTTAGCTGTGCATGGTGGCACGTGCCTGTAATCCCAGCCACTTGGGAGGCCGAGGCAAGAGGATGGCTTGAACCCGGGAGGCTGAGGTTGCAGTGAGCCGAGATGGCGCCACTGCACTCCAGCCTGGGCAACAGAGAGAGACTCTGGCTAAAAAAAAAAAAAAGAATTATAATGTATAGGATTGTGGATGATCACTCTAACCAACCAGTGGGCAAGTTGCTTTGCTCAGCGTTAAGTTCAAACTGCCACATCAGAACGTTATTTGAGTGTATACATATGCAACCATTAAAAGTGGCCGTTACCACAATGCATTCTGGGAAAGAAGCAGCACCAAATCCAAGATGGCGGCCAGCAGGAGGCTGATGAAGGAGCTTGAAGAAATCCGCAAATGTGGAATGGAAAACTTCCGTAACATCCAGGTTGATGAAGATAATTTATTGACTTGGCAAGGGCTTATTGTTCCTGACAACCCTCCATATAATAAGGGGGCCTTCAGAATCGAAATCAACTTTCCAGCAGAGTACCCATTCAAACCACCGAGGATCACATTTAAAACAAAGATCTATCACCCGAACATCGACGAAAAGGGGCAGGTCTGTCTGCCAGTAATTAGTGCTGAAAACTGGAAGCCAGCAACCAAAACCGACCAAGTAATCCAGTCCCTCATAGCACTGGTGAATGACCCGCAGCCCGAGCACCCACTTCGGGCTGACCTAGCTGAAGAATACTCTAAAGACCGTAAAAAATTCTGTAAGAATGCTGAAGAGTTTACAAAGAAATATGGGGAAAAGCGACCTGTGGACTAAAATCTGCCACGATTGATTCCAGCAAGTGTGAGCAGAGACCTCGTGCAGTACATTCAGACACCCCACAAAGCAGGACTCTGTGGAAATTGATACGTGCCACCGCCTGGCGTTCGCTTGCAGTAGTTACTAACTTTCTACAGTTTTCTTAATTAAAAGTGGTCTAGGTAACCTGTAAAGAAAGGATTAAAAATTTAAGATGTTCTAAAAAAAAAACAAAGTGGCCATTAATAGACGGAACTGTACATTGGACCAGTTGGTGTTTTAAAAACATAAAATCTGGCTACCCTAACGGGATGAGTTCAGACATCAGGATGTTGACACAGGGTCCTACCAGAACCCAGGGTTTACTTAGAGAACATAAAAGTAAAGAGATTGTATACTCTATTCCTTGCTTTTTTTTTTTTTTTTGCCTTTTTTTTTTTTTTTTTTGGTGGAGGTAGATAGGAGACGGGATGAGAGTGGCCACAGGAATTCGTATTGGTCGTAGGAAATCCGTTTTTGTTTTAATTGATGTTTCCCGTTGAACTGACATTTTGATTGAAATACCTGTGAGCCGGGTTTGGTGGCTCACACCTGTAATCCCATCACTTTGGGAAGCTGAGGTGGGTGGATCACCTGAGGTCAGGAGTTCGAGACCAGCCTGGCCAACATGGTGAAACCCCCATCTCTACTAAAAATAAAATAAATAAATAAATAAATAAATAAATAAAAGTAGCCGGGCGTGGTGGCAGGCTCCTGTAATCCCAGCTACTCAGGAGGCTGAGGCAGGATAATCGTTTGAACCCTGGAGGCAGAGGCTGCAGTGAGCCCAGATTGTGCCATTGCACTCCAGCCTGGGCAACAAGAGCAAAACTCTGTCCCCCCCCCAAAAAAAATGATTGAAATACCTGGAATGCATACCATAACTGGGGTGTCTTTAGGCTGAAATGGAGACAACAGAAGGTGAGGTGGTTTGGAGGGACTCAGATGGCATTGGTAAAGGAAATGAAACGCATGCAAATTTCACAGACAAAAAAGTAGCTTTGCCACCTCTCATTTTGGCTAGGCTGATCCGAGCTGCTGCATCTTTTATCATGTCTAGGCTCTCATCCTCAATGACATTTTCATATTCTCCATCCCCCATCCCCCACTGCCTCTCCAGTAAGGCCTTTTTGACAAGCTGCACTTCCCTGCTTTAGTAATTGGTGATAAGATTTGTCCTGTAGAACATATACGTAGAGGATTGTTCACTCTCCTCCTTTTATGAAATAATTTTTAGAAATTGAGCTGTTAAAGGTTGTGTTTGCACACATTTTTTGGAACAAGAACTTTAATTAAAGGATCAAAAAGCCCAAGCTCTTGCTTTTGAATAACTGAAGCCAGTGTCTATAATTTCTTATATCTAAAATCTGTAGAAACTAGTTGTGTGATTCCAGGGGTGCACAGGGCCCCTTGGATGTCTCCCTTGGGAGGGAGAGCCGCACCTCTGCACTCTTGCTCTGCTGGTGTAGTGGGCAGCTGCCTACCCCCACCCCACCCTGCACTGCAGGCTCTGGAGTCAGCAGATTAAGCATTTTATAAATTATATTTTAAGTATATATTTTAAACTTGTCAAAAAGATAAATAAATCTATAGAAACTATTATCAATCTAGCTTATTTTACCTTTAACTTGTAAAGAAAGTTTGCCTTCTTGAGTTCTCTTTGTCATGGGCAGTAGGGGTAGCTCGTGTGTGTATCATCAGTGAAGGGAAACCCACACATCTTGGTGAGCAACGAGAAATCACCATATTAAGATTCCAGGGATTTTCTTCTGTGGTTATTGTCATAGCCAGTGTCTTCATGGAAGACATATTTTCATTTCATTACCATATTTGATGCCTAAGCATTTAATAGTCAGTTTATGACTACCAAACTTTTGAGGATCTTAGAATTTAACTGGCTCTAGAAAGTGGCAGAGAAACCTACACATGATTCCATGTCGTAATCCGTAAGACATGAGTGATACATGCTGTGGAGGGAAGGTGAGTCACTCCCCCTGTTAGTCTGAGGGAATGTATATGAGTCATTTTGTGCTTCTTTTTTTTCTTTATTTTATTTTTAGCATAATAAAGTACCAAACCAAGAGTTGTGTGGTTTTTGTTTTGGAGAGTGAGGGCTACTGGTGAGGGTAGATTTCTGAACTACCCCAGAGAACATAGTCAGGAACCTCCCGGCAGGATGAGAGAGGAGCCATCAGCTGGAAGGACAGGGGAAAGGATCAGGAGAGGTAAGGGAACTAGGATTGCTTAACATGCAAAGGGTAAAGTAGAACCAAAGAGAATTTTTGTGCCCCAACAGAAGCAGGAAAATCTGAGAAGATGCCAACCAACTTTTATTTTATTGATTCAGAGAAAATGCAAATTTCAACCACAGCTAAACAATATAAAGGGAAACTTTTCATTTAGAACCAATAGTTACCATGAGTTGATTAAAAACATGAGCTGGCCTAAAGGTGGTATCCTAAGCTTCTGGAGTGTGGAAAGTGATTGTTAAATTGCCTTAATTCTCTACCGAACATTTTTCTACAATGCAAGCATCTAAGAAAAGACTGAAAAGGTGGTGACCCAGATATTTGAAAAGTCAGCTTTCACCCAAATATGAGAAAATTTTTAAATGTCAGGTAGGCAATGATGTTGGTCTTGCTCCTCCAGGGCGTTCATCTTGCAGGGACACTGTTGGGGTGCAGGTGGGGTGGTCATGAGGACACAGACTGCTCTATGAAATCAATTTCCAAAGCTTGAGCTCACTTCCAAAAACACTTCTCAAGCATGACGATAACCAACTATAGATTTATCCTGAGGGAATGATCTTTCTACAAGCTTTTATGTTCACTGTGTTGGCTTGTGGTAGCTAGTGAAAACTGGGTGGTTTCCTCCCTTAATCTAGAGGTTGACCATTTAGAAACACAGCAGAAGAGACTTCCAAAATGAATAAATAGCTCCTGCTGTTTGAAAAGTGAACCTTCTAACAGATGAAGATACTGCCCAGGCAGGTATTCTGAGTCACTGTGTGATTCTGGACATGCCACTCGACCTTTCTCCAGGCTTAAGTGAAGTTAATGTTTTTCCTCCCACTGACTCATGATGGTGCCTTGGGGACAGAAGAAATGAATGTTAGAAAGTCCAGTGCAAATTTCTAAAATGCCACAGGAAAAATCAGGTAAAAATCACTTTTTTGTGAAATGTAGCTGCTGTGTAAAAGACATGTGGCACACAGCCTTCCTGGCTCAGGGACAAAAATATTCATCTTTCTGTAATTCAAAACCAAAAGTGGAACAACACCATGGAAGGTTTTAAGAAGGGAAGCAGTGTCCTTTTCAGACCAATGAGGTGAGTCATGTTCTTTTCTGATGTGTCTAGGAAAGATGTGATCAACAAAAAGATGTTTTATTGCCGATGCTTAGGTAAAGCAATCTCAGTATTCATGTCTCAGAAACATGTCTTCAGATGCAGTTTCACCTCTCTGAAAATGAGCTCTCCTATGGGAAGGTTTGGTTACTAGTATAATTACAGGCTTCTGAGGGTGCCCTGGCTGTATCTTTTGTCCATTCCCAGCTGTTGCTCCTTCTTTAAAATATACATCTGTCACGCCTCTGCCTGATCTCTTGACAGTACTGACTAGAATGCCTTTTGCTACTAGTGAGCCACATGCATAAAATAGTTTCACAACACATGGTTGTCGGAAGGGCCATCTCTGATGCAGCATATATACCAGCACTTAATGTTAGCATCTCTCACCACTTAGTGAACAAATTTAGTCATAAGTCAGGCTGGGATTCTAATTTTTTTATTATTTATTTATTTATTTTACAGACAGGGTCTCTGTTGCCCAGGCTGGAGTGCAGTACAGCGGCATGATCATAGCTCACTGTAACCTTGAGCTCCTGGGTACGAATGATCCTTCTGCCTCAGCCTCCAGAGTAGCTGGGACTACAGGCATGTGCCACCATGCTGGCTAATTTATTTTAAACATTTTTTGTAGAGACAGGGTCTCACTATATTGTCCAGGCTGGTCTCGAACTTCGGCCTCAAGTAATCATCCCGCCTCAGCCTCCCAAAGCACTAGGATTACAGATGTGAGCCACCGTGCCTACCCCAGGCTGGGATTCTAAAGACAGGCAGGCAAGGGCCTTTGTTAGAAGGAAATTGTCTAAAATTTCAGCAAGCAAACGTGTGTTTTTTCTTGATGAGGACACCGTACAATACACATCTCCACTAATGCAAGACACTTGGAAATGGGCTTTGCCAGTGATATGTCCAGAAGAGGTGAGGCGCTAAGACAGCTAGTTTACTGGCCTCAGTAGCAAGCAAGAGAAATAGGTCAACATTTCAGAATCACATAGAATTCTGAGGAATTCATGAGGTACAGAGACTCATGCCCACGTCACCTGCTAAAGTTCAAAGGATACGCCTTTACACGTGGGAAGATGCTATGCAGTGACTATTAGAAAAGGATAGAAAAATTTAAAAGGTTTTTTGTTTTCTGTTTTTTTTTGTTTGGTTGATTTTTCGGACTCACCAAAGTAGCCACTAGACCATCAAGTTTGAGAGACACAACTTCATAAAACACAAATGTCTGTAATCCCAGCACTTTGAGAAGCCAAGGTGGATGGATCACTTGAGCGTAGGAGTTCAAGACCAGCCTGGGCAACATAGTGAGACCCTCATCTCTACAAAAAATACAAAAACAAAGTTTGCTAGCCATGGTGGCACGTGCCTGTGGTCCCAGCTGCTTGAGAGGCTGAGGTGAGAAGATCACTTGAGCCTGGGAGGTTGAGGCTGCAGCAAACTATGATTATGCCACTATATCCCAGCCTGGATGACAGGGCAAGACCTTATCTCAAAAAAGAAAAAAAAAAGAAGAAAAAAGAAAACACAAATGCTTGTTTCTGTATTAAGATACTCTTCTATTCCCATGAAAAGCTTGGAGAGGCCAGGCGCGGTGGCTCATGCCTGTAATCCCAGCACTTTGGGAGGCTGAGGTGGGAGGACCACTTGAGGCCAGGAGTTCAAGACCAGCCTGGACAACATAGCAAAACCCCATCTCTAAAAAAACTAAAAAAAAAAGTTAGCGAGGCAAAGTGGTGCATGCCTATAGTCCCAGCTACTCAGGAGGCTAAGGCAGGAGCATCACTGGAGCCCAGGTATTTGAGGCTGCATTGAACTATGATGGCACCACTGCACTCCAGCCTAGGCAAAAGAGAAAGACCTTGTCTCTGGAAAAAAAACAAAAACAAAAACCACCACCACCACCACCACCACCAACAACAACAACAAACTCAGAAAACAAAAGTAAAACAATGGACTTTTTAATCCTAAAGTGAGGTAATACACCTGAACACCCATATATTTTTGGATATCCACAACAGCAGAGCAGAAAAGGTGAGGTGAAGGAGAGATGCTTGTTGGGGCCCCTTCTTTTCCATCATTTTAGAATCAACTTGTTTTCTCTGTATTTGAGAAGTATTTGAGGCCATCACCCCCAAGAGGCCAATCCAACTGTAATGGAGTCACATAGACTCACATGATCAGATAGACTTGGCTTGGTTGTGTTTTTTGGGTTTTGTTGTTGTTGTTGTTGTTTGTTTGTTTTTTCAGGACTGAGTCTCACTCTGTCACCCAGGCTGGAGTGCAGTGGCACGATCTCGGCTCACTGCAACCTCCGCCTCCCAAGTTCAAGCGATTCTCTTGCCTCAGCCTCCTGAGTAGCTGGGATTACAGGCGTGAGCCACCATGCCTGGCTAATTTTTCCATTTTTAGTAGAGATGGGGTTTCGCCATGTTGGCCAGGCTGGTCTCAATCTCCTCACCTCAAGTGATCCACCTGCCTCGGCCTCCCAAAGTGCTGAGATTACAGACATGAGCCACCGTACCTGGCCAGACTTAGTTTTTATAGAAGGGTAAAAAGCCTTACAGATAATGTGGCTGGCGAGAGCCTGGATATGGAGGCAAAAGTCCAGATTTGGAATGACCCATCTGACATGTCCCCTTACTTGTTCCGGCCCCAGGTTACTCACTTGTGAAATGAAGGCATTATGCTGGATGACGTCTGAAGTCCCTTTGCACATTCCACTATTACATGGTAGCAGTGGCATTCTTAGCATGTTTTGCGATTTTAATTCATTGATTAGGTATTTCATCAATGACCAAAGTTGCTTCAATGCTAAGATTAGAACAATTTTGGTGAGGCTTCAAAGTTAATATTTAATGCAAATAAATGAGCCATTTCACACCTCTGCTAGTATGTTCTCCTTTCCAACTCACAGAAGAACAAATAATAGCAAACAGCAATGAATTAATTCACAAGCAAAGATTACTTCTGGCAATTAGGAAAGACAGACTCTTTTCTGTTTATATATACCTATTCTATACATAAATATGTGCTCACATTTATAAATATATATATGTACCATTTTTCATTAAATACAAATATTCCCAAATAATATTATGATGCTAACACCTATAATACTTGTTGAGCACATACTGTGTGCCAAGCACTGTTGACGACTTCATAAACATTATCAATGATTTCTTATTTTCACTTATTTCTTCTATTTCCAGTCTTAATGCCACAAATGATTTCTCAAAATATGGAGATTTGCAAAGTTTATTGTAAGCATTTTATCTAGCAGGCACAACTGTTATCAGAGTGTAAGGAAATGACTATTCTTAAAAAATACTCTCAATTTATCTGAACTTTTGATCATGAACTTTCTGGAAATGTATTCATTTGAGCAGGTTTATCTAGGGACAGGGATTTTGTCTCCACCAAAACTTTCCTCTTTTGGACAGAGAGAAAAAAATCTTGGAGATTATGGAGGACGGGAGACATTGTCATCCCTAGAGAGATCAGAAAATTAAAAAAATCTCAGTCAGCCTCAAGGAAAATTTCCTGGCAATGAGGTTTATATTTGATAAGTTGTGATATTTGAACCACATGCTCTGGAAACAGTTATAAAATAAATTTTCACATAGCTGAGACAATTTAGGTGTGGTTCTTTCAATCTGGACCATATCAGAATTCATACTGGAACTGAAATATCTTAGAACCATTAATTTCCATCTCCTTTGTTAATGCAGAACTCCCAGAGCAGTGATGAAACACTTAATAGCATAAGGGATGTGTTTCATATTATGATGATTATAAGGCTACATGTTTTCCCAAAATGTACAAATACAATGTGCCATGTTTTCTTTACTCATATGCCTGCATATGGAAAACAGAAATAAAAATTGTTTACTTTGGTAACAACAAATGCCATTCTTTTGCTTAGTGGCTTTTGATATCCTTCAGCCAAACATGCAGCCTCTCAAGATACCAGAATCTGGCCCGGCACGGTGGCTCACGCCTGTAGTCCCAGCACTTTGGGAAGCCAAGGTGGGCAGATCACCTGAGGTCAGGAGTTCCAGACCAGCCTGGCCGACATGCTGAAACCCCATCTCTTCTAAAAAAATACAAAAATTATCCAGGCATGGTGGTGGGCAGCTGTAATCCCAGCTGGCTGGGAGGCTGAGGCAGGAGAATGGCTTGAACCCGGGAAGCAGAGGTTGCAGTGAGTGGAGATTGCACCACTGCACTCCAGCCTGGGTAACTGAATGAGACTTCATCTCAAAAAAAAAAAAAAAAAAAGAGATACCAAAATCTGTATTAAATACAATGAGTTTCTCACTCCCAGCCTCCTTTTCCTCTTTCTTTCCTTTTTTAATGACTCCATTGTTAAATAAGAAATGGATAATGTTAGCTTTCCCAGTGGCACTAGTAGTATTTGTTGCTGTTTCATAAGTAATTTAGGAAAGCAACTGAAGCATAAAGAATCTAATTATTTATTACTGTCTTCTCCTCTACTGGGTATCACTATACTCTTTAATATTAATGTCTTTCTTAAAGTGTAAGGTTGGAAAATTGAAGTCAGTGAGTTTCATTGATAAATTAAGCAGCTATGAAACGTTATCAGGTGACTAGCTGATCCTGATTTTATCATCGAACTAAAACAGTGCTTTGCTTAAGGCATGCATTATCTAAATACTTAATCTAAGTGCGTGTTGATGTATTCTTAATTGTCGTAGCACCTTCTTTAAGTGAATCTCTTTTAGGGTCATAAGCAGTTTGAGCTGGTTCTCATAAGTCAAGTGCAAGCTTACCAATCAACAGTTCGACAACCAGTGTGGTATGGACAAGACAGACTGAGCCAGGACAGAGCAACAGCCTGAGTGATGGTAGCTGTGCTCAGAAGCCAGCCTAGCCAGAGCTGGCAATTCAGGCAATTCACAGGATAACTCAGAAGCCACAATCTGGGAGCCTAGAATCAGCAGAGAGGTGTCTGATGTGGATATTGTCGGAAAGCATGTGCATCGTACAGCCAGAGTATGGCAGAAGAAACATGGTTCTAGTACGTTGCTTTTCAAACTCTACAGGGTGCAGGCAGAGATCATTAAGCAAACAGATGTCAGAAAGGACAGGAAGCTCCTTACCTGGTTCAGCTACCACCTCTCTGTAAAGAAGAGTGCATAAAACCCACACAGATAACCCACCTCTACCCACCCATAGAGCATCCTCACTCTAGGAGCATGAAAATACCTAAAGGTTTTCAAGTCTCTCGATGGCTGTGTGAAAATTAGCCTAAAACCACATGTGCACAGGCTAAAGATGCGAACCATTTTCTCAAATGAGCACCAAATCTTTTCAATTGTTCTGGAATTGGTGACACTACCATCATCCTCTTGATTCCTGTGGAATCTTCTTGGACCCTGACCTTAATGTCCATTTTGCCTGCCCCATGCTGACCCAGCCCCAGTGAATGTTTTACCTCCAAAGGCTGGGACACCACAGAACACGCTGCCTAAAGCACCATTTATTTTTTATTGTTTGAGACAGGGTGTCACTCTGTTGCCCAGGCTGGAGTGCAGTGGCACGATCTCAGTTCACTGCAGCCTTGACCTCTCAGGCTCAAAGGATTCTCCCACCTAAGCCTCCTGAGTAGCTGGGACTGTAGGCGCACCACCATGCCTGGCTAATTTTTTTTTTATGTTTTGTAGAGATGAGGTTTTGGCATGTTGCTCAGGATGGTCTTGAACTCGTGGGCTCAGGTGATCAACCCGCCTTGGCCTCCCAAAGTTCTGGGACTACAGACATGAGCCACAACACCCGGCTTTTCTTTCTTTTGTTTTTGAGACAGGGTCTTGCTCTGTTGCCCAGGCTAGAGTGCAGTGGTATGAACTCAGCTCACTGCAGCCTTGACCTCCTGGTCTCAGGCAATCTTCCCACCTCTGCCTCCCGACTACAGGTGTGAGCCACCACACCTGGCTAACTTATCACAGATGTGAGCCACTGCACCTGGCCCAGCACCATTTTTGTCACTGTCAGTTTCCTGCTTGAGAAACTCCAGTGGCTTCTGCGTTACTTTAATAATTGTGTCCTCCTTATGACCCTTTGCAGTCTCCAAAGGCTGGGCCCCTCTTCTGTTCCTGAGCTAATCTATTTATTCTCCCCCTCCTGCGCTTGGCTTATGCCTGGGCCCAAGCCTCACCACTTGCTACTCTCCCCCTAAATTTGGATTTCTTCCCCTCTTTTGTCCTCAAACCCACTGTCACTTTTGAATTTGAAGATATGTTGCTTTGCACGCTGCTCCTCTTTGGGGTGCATCTGTGAGCACCTGCATGTCTAAAAGGGAGTGCTCAGTGAGTACCCAGTGAATGATGAAGGTGTATGTGAACGATGATTGGATGGGAGTGGCTGCCCAAGTGGAAAAGCGGTATTTGCTTTTCAGTATAGGAAAATTTCCATGATATTTTTCTGGCACACAATGAAGAAAGTGCTAGATTGAAGCAAATTAATATATTTTAACTTTGTGTAGATGCAATGGGAATTACTTTTTAAATGGTGTATGGAATTAAAAGAAATGGTTGAAAAGAACAGTTTTTCAAATGAATGTGTCTAATGTCTCCCAGCAGATAAGGAAGGGAATAGAAATTTGTGACGAGGATCACACACCATCACTTTTACACACTCACACACTATGTGATTTGGGGGTAGAATTACAAAAGTCAAATTCCATAGTCCAAAAGTAGAAAATAGTAGGAATTAGGGCCGGGTGCGGTGGCTCACACCTGTAATACCTGCAATTTGGAAGGCCGAGGTGGGCGGATTGCTTGAGTCTGGGAGTTAGAGACCAGGCTGGGCAACATGGTGAAACCCTGTCTCTACAAAAAATATAAAAATTAGCTAGGTGTGGTGGCTGACACCTGTAGTCCCAGCTACTTGGGAGGCTGAGACAGGAGAATTGCTTGAGCCCGGGAGGTCAAGCCTGCAGTGGGTGGTAATGGTACCACTGCACTCCAGCCTGGGTGATAAAGTGAGACCCTGTCTCAAAAAAAAAAGAAAAAAAAGGAAAGAAAATAGTAGGAATGGCTAATTGATGAATAGGTGAGTTCAAAAGAGAGCTCCCAACTGCCCACTGGCCATACCTCAATTAAAGTAATTTCCAGAAATAATTCTTCTTCAAAAATACATTATCTATGCAAAGGATTCTTTATTAATAACATACATCAGGGTTTGGCAAACTATCTGTGGGCCAAATCCAACCTGCCTCCAGTTTGGGTAACTATAAGTTGCTTAGAGTACAGCTGGGCTCGCTCTTTTTGGATTGCCGATGGCTGCTTCCAACTCCAATGGTGGAGCTGAGCAGTTGTGATAGAGACCTACAACTCACAACACAGAAGATCTAAGTTGCAGACTGAAAATGAACCTTACAGGAAAGGTTTGCTGACCCTTGACCTACATGATCTAAGGATATAGTGCGTAATTTGGCTGGAAGTGCCATTAACTTGCTTTCTCCAGTGGGAATGTAGCATGATTGCGTACATTAATCTTGAAATAAGTGAGAGATCCAGACCTCCCATGTGTCCTTCCCATCAGACACCGACCTAGGGCCTGGAATCTCCCTAGCTTGCTAAGGAAGCAGTGACCTCTGGTTACCAAGTAGAGGGATCAAGTCCTCCTGGCTTTCCAGGACTGTCATGGTTTAAAAACAAAGTCTCACCTTCCGGGAAATCCCTCAGTCCTAGGCAAACCAGGATGGTTGGTCACCCTGAGATATAATGGATAGATCATAGGGCCCAGGGCAGACTAACTTGAGCTCAAATCCCACTTTTGTGACTTCACACCATGCAACCTTGGGCAAATTACTTTATCTCCCTGAACCTCAGTTATCTTGTCTATGAATTGGGACTGAATCTATTTGAGGAGTTGTAAGGATTAAAGGAGATTATGGGCCAGGCACAGTGGCTCATGCCTATAATCCCAACACTTTGGGAGGCCAAGGTGGGAGGATCAGATCACTTGAGGCCAGGAGTTCGAGACCAGCCTGGGCAATATGGCAAGACCTTGTCTCTACAAAAAAAGAAAGAAAGAAAATTAGGCACTGAAAGAGCTTACTTGCACATAATAGACATTGACTAAATACTAGTTCCCTTTCTACCTTTTTGACCACCATTAGCTAAAGTTTTAAAAAACTCAATCTTTAGCCAAAACTACTTTTTTCATAAAAGGAGAAAATTAGGCCAGGCTTGGTGGCTCACGCCTGTAATCCCAGCACTTTGGGAGGCTGAAGTGGGCAAATCACTTGAGATAAGGAGTTCGAGACCAGCCTAGCCAACATGGTGGAACCCCATCTCTACTAAAAATACAAAAAAATTAGCCAAGCGTGGTGGCGCACACCTGTAGTCCCAGCTGGAGGCTGAGGCACAAGAATCTCTTGAACTGGGAGGCGGAGGTTGCAGTGAGCCAAGATCACGCGACTGCACTACAGTCTGGATGACAGAGAAAGACTGTTTCAAAAAAAAAAAAAAGAGGAAATTAAAATAACTTTTGTATGCTCCCCATGTTCTAATGATGTCATTTTTTTTTGCCCCTTATAAATACATATCTAATAAACAAATAACTTATTCTGCAGTGGAGAAAATAAACCATACACATATAATTGCCTGATTACTATTTTATATTTTAGAGTCTGGAGACAAGTGGTTGCTTCTGTTTTGTCCAACTGTGGATACGTCGCAGAAAGGTTTGCTCTGCTCAACTAGTTAAAGTGGCACCTGATGCCCCAGGTCCATGGCCAGATGCAGAACTCTGGGCAACAAGGGCCAGGGCCTTTTTCTAATCTAGCATTTCATGCCTCTCTAACAGAAAATGTTGACAGGAAGTTGATAGAGCCTGAGAGCGCTACCTCACTTTTGATTCATCTGATGGATCAGTGTGACCTGAAGCACTAAGTTAACCAACAGGCTCATTAATTTTTAAAAGAGGTGGTTAGTAATAAACCAACAGTGGTGTACAAATCCAGTAGCAACCTACACACCTTCAAAAGTCCCCAGAATGAGATCAAAGGACAAGGCAGCATCAGTTTCATTTCAACAACAGCATTTTGATTTAACATCCACTTTGTTGGCAAATGTGCAGGAATAAAATAATGCGTATTCCCATAGTAATTTATATTCTAAATTACACTGAAAAGCCTAGGTGGTCCCCAACAAATTAAATTTCCTTTAGACTGTAGCTATATTAGTTTGAAGAATGAAGTTTTTACTGGATGAACTGGTCAAATAAATCTAAAACTATCAGCATTTTAATGGAATATCCATTACCTAAGGCCAGGCGTGGTGGCTCATACCTGTAATCCCAGCACTTTGGGAGGCCGAGGTGGGCGGATCATGAGGTCGGGAGTTCGAGATCAGCCTGGCCAACATGGTGAAACCCCATTTCTACTAAAAATACAAAAATTAGCCAGGCGTGGTGGTCCGTGTCTGTAATCCCAGCTACGCAGGAAGCTAAGGCAGTGAGAATCACTTGAACCTGGGAGGCAGAGGTTGCAGTAAGCTGAGATCGCACCATTGCACTCCAGCCTGGGCAACAGAGTGAGACTCCATCTCAAAAATAAAAATAAAAATAAATAAATAAATAAATAATGCATACCTAATGTATCATAATGGTTCAAAATACCTATAATCATAGCTGGTTCCCAATGAATTTAATTTACTTGAGCTTGTGGCCATATGATTTTAAGGAATCAAACTTTTTGCTTAATTAATTAGTCAAATCAGCCAAAACTTATAAATTCAGTGAAAAAATAGTTGTTTGGCTAATTTGAGTCGTTAATGCAGTAAAGTGAGTCAAATTATTAGTTCCAAATACATACTGCCTTAATTTGATCTAAACTATAAACATCTGCTTTGCCTTTTTGGTTAGGATGACACCAAAAAGCATTAGTTTCCGAACTTGGCTGAGTATTAAGAATCCCCAGGAATGCTTTTAAAACTTCCAAAGCACAAGCCACCCCCAGACCAAGTCAATCAGAATCCCTTGGGTGAACCCAGGCATCAATCCCCTGGATGATTCCAATGTTCAGAATTCAAGACATTCCTTGAGATCAGGAATTCAAGACCAGCCTGGGCAACATAGCAAGATCCCATCTCGAAAAAAAAAGAAAAGAAAAGAAAGCAATAGCTAACAATTTATTAAGCTGTTACCAAATGCCAAGCATAATGGCAGGCATTTTCCATGGATTATTTTATTAAATTCTCACACATACCAGTGAAACCTTACAAAGTCAGTAGCATTGTTGTGCCCATTTGACAAATGGAGAAATTGAGGCACAGGAGGTTGGGTACTTGCCCAAGGATACCCATACTAGCAAGTGGTCAAGTGAGAGACGTCACAAATGCAGTGACTCCAAAGCTTTAACTTGAATTATTTTTTAAAACCAGTGACTTAAAACTCAGTGCTTCTTTAGGTCTTTGTACTTCGTTATCTTATCTCTTGAGGGCATTGGTTTGTATCACTTTTCTTTGTTTCTGGACGCCAAGTCCTCTCCAAATAGCACACGAAAGCAATTTCTCACGCCCCTGGGAGAGAGGCGTGGCTTTATGGATGTGATAGGCAGAGGACTTAATATTCTGCATTAAGATCTCCTTCTCTCTCAAGGGAATTTCTGGCAGACTTAAAGCACTGTAGGCAACAGAAAGGAAACCTGAAATGCAACATCCACCTGGAAGACACATACATATTTGCTGAAGCGTGTTTCAAATTTAATTGAAAAAGAGGAAGAGTATAATTGTGCTTCTCATTCACTGCAAATTTTGTGATTTCATAGTTTTCAGTGTTGACCTGTCAACCTGTATGGGTTGTTTGTTTAAAAAGGTTGCATTTTTGTTTTTGTTTTTGTTTTTTAGGCAGACCACTTAAGTATCATGTGTTACCGAATACCAGCTGAATTATTTTGTTGTTGTTTTGACAGTCTTGCTCTGTTGCCCAGGCTGGAGTGCAGTGGCCCGATCATAGCTCTGTAGGCAACCACCTACAGAGTGTCTGCCACTGTCAGGAGTCTGCCACCTCGACCTCCTGAGCTCAAATGATCCTCCCACCTCAGCCTCCTGAGTAGCTGGGACTACAGGCATGCATCATCATGCCCAGCTATTTTTCAAAAACATTTTTTGTAGAGATGGAGATCTGACTTTGTTGCCCAGGCTGGTCTCAAACTCCTAGCCTCAAGCAATCCTCCCACCTCAGCCTCCCAAGGTTCTGGGATGATAGGTGTGAGCCATTGCATCTGGCCCACCAGCTAAATTCTTAACATTTAAACTATAAACATTACAATTTTTTGTTGCAGAACAAAAATGAAAAGAAGAAAGATGAAAATACACTACAACGTCACGGTCATTTGCACCAGTTTCCTGTGTACAGCTCTGCTGCTCTACACTCATTTCTTAATCAGGTTTTGTCTCCCTTTTTTGCATTAAAAGCTGAGCGAGGAGCTAAAACTGCCCTGAGAAGCTCCCCCAGGACCCTGGCTGACCATCAGGGGAATGGGGCCTACCTCAGCAGTCTACTTTCTTCATTCAGCCCTATAGCCTCAGGAGAGAAGTTTGTCTCGCTCAGAGGAAGCAGTGGCCACTCTGTCCCATACCCTGTCAGGCCATTTCCCATAGGAGACTGGACCTAGGGTGTGTGCTCAGGGTCCCAGTTTCTGCAGCGTTGAGCGGGTCCAGTACTCCTTTCCATACCAGGCTGAACCCCAAGGAAGCGAATCCATGTCCTCGTGGAAGAATAGGCCCCAAAGTGCCAAGCATCAGCCCTGTCAGTGCTGCCTGGAGAGCTGCCTGTGTCCTGAAGAACTCACACCCATGCAAGAGTGCACCCACTCAGCAAATGCGGGACACCGTCGGGAAGAACAAGACATCCCCGCTTCAGCTTCCCTCCTGTCACCTTTCCACTTCCCTTTGGGAAAGGTGTGACTGGGTTTGCACACGGACCGGGGCCCCATCCCTGTTCCCCCCTGTGCGTGGCAGGGCAAGGGAATGCATTTTAAATACCTTTCAGGCTAGGATTCCTTTTTTTTTTTTTTTGATGGCATACTCTAACTCCAACATTTCTTCTGTAAGTATCACGTTATTTTACTAAAATCTAGATTTCCCAATCCAGGTGTTAGGAAGGTACTATGCTGCTGCTGCTTTGGGGCTTTCTGTCTGGCAACATCTATAAACAATGCAATAGTGACTCTAGTCAGTTTCACAGTCTCATGTCTGAATCTTTTTTTTTTTTTTTGACAGAGTCCCACTCTTTGTCTTAGCCTCCCAAGTAGCTGGGATTACAGGCGCCCACCACCAGGCCCAGCTAATTTTTTTATTTTTAGTAGAGACGGGGGTTTCACCATATTGGCCAGGCTGGTCTCGAACTCCTGACTTCAGGTGATCTGCCCGCCTCGGCCTCCCAAAGTGCTGGGATTACAGGCGTGAGCCACGGCGGTGCCCGGCCCTTTTTTTTTTCTTTTTTTTTTTTGAGACAGAGTCTCGCTCTGTCCCCCAGGCTGGAGTACAGTGGGGCGATATCTCGGCTCACTGCAACCTCCGCCCCATCAGTTCAAGTGATTCTCCTGCCTCAGCCTCCCGAGTAACTGAGATTACAGGTGTGCATCACCACACCCAGCTAATTTTTGTATTTTTAGTAGAGACAGGGTTTCACCTTGTTGGCCAGGCTGGTCTCGAACTCCTGACCTCAGGAGATCCGCCCACCTCGGCCTCCCAAAGTGCTGGGATTACAGGCGTGAGCCACGACACCGGACCTAGGCTTCCTTCTTTAAAGACAAATTTCCAGTGGGGCTCTGTAAGTAATCCTCATATTTTCGCGTTGAGTGTGGCCAGAGGAGAAGGTGAGCCTTGTGTACGTAGCAGAGAACACAGGAGGGAAAAAATGGTCAGGAGATACCGTAAAAGGACTAAGAAAACCAGAAGGAAAAGGCCAGGCTCCAGGAGCACAGAGGCTGGGTGGATTCCTGCTTCCCTGTCACTCAGTTCTCTTCAGGCGGTGCAGTCACTTCCTTCACCTCAGTGTCCCTGTTTGTGCAAATGAGGTGATTATTGGTGCCGACCTACTTCCCAGGCAGTTTTGAATAGAAGTGGCAAACATTGAAGGGCGCACACTCTCCTTCCCCAAGCTCCCTTCCTCCCCACGTGTGCACCCAGAAGGAAATAAAAGCCGTAATTTGCACTGGCGAGTCGGCCCGCCTCGTCGAGGGTTCCGCTGAGCTGCTCACAAGGGCGTGCGGAGGCCCGCGGCCGGCACTGGCCCCTGTGGTGGCAGCAGCTGGCTGGCTTCCCGGGCGGCTACCTCCAGCTGCAGCTGTCGGTGCTATTTGCAGCTCTCCACATCCTGAGAGCTGGACGCCGAGGACCGCTCCCTGGAGGGCGTGCGTAAAATGCAGCAGCCGAGCGGTGAAGAGGAGATCACCGGAAAAACTGGGAGCGGAGTCAGGCTCGTTCTGGAGCAGGGAGAGGCCTGGGAAGTTGCGAAACGTTGACCTGCAGGGTCTTGAGGAACTGTCGGCCTGGGCTGCTCCCATGGGTCATTGAACATTAGCCACCAGTCCCCGTCCAAGCCAACCGAAATAGAGTCAGCAGGCAGAATGACGAATACAGTTTGCAAGGGAACGAACTTCCTCCTATTCTCTCCTTGGAAAGGCCTTTCCAGACTGTCGAACTCACCCCTGTCACATTACCCTGTTGTGTTATCTTTGTGGGCCTGCGCAGCACCTGAAATGATCTGTCTTAGGTATGTGTGTGCTTGTTCATTGTTTTGTCTTCTCCATGAAAATCTAAGCTCCTAGAAACTTTGTGAGGGAGGCAATGGGTCTGCTTTGTTTACCTCTGCGTCTTCAGGGCCCAGTACAATGCCCAGCTCTCGTTTGTAAATGAGTGAAGGAGTCCCCTACTAGCAGGCTGCCTACTCATCAATCGAGTAGTTGTTGGGTTTCTCAATTTTACCTTTGGAGATGTTGTCTTCGACCTACGGGAAGGAATTGGATCTATCTGAGGGTAAGGAAATTCATCCTTCCTGGGTTTATGTATTTTCCAACCCACTGCATAGAGTCTGACAAAATATTAATGGTCTTCACTGTTTCTTTTGATGATGTCTGCCACTTGTCACTATTTAATGTAATCTCATGTCATTTAAAGAAAGTAAAATTAGGGGCTGGGCGCAGTGGCTCATGCCTGTAATCCCAGCACTTTGGGAGGCCGAGGCGGGCGGATCACCTGAGGTCAGGAGTTCGAGACCAGCCTGGCCAACATGGTGAAGCCCCATCTCTACTAAAAATACAAAAATTAGCCAGGCATGGTGGCGGGCACCTGTAATCCCAGCTACTCGGGAGGCTGAGGCAGGAGAATCGCTTGAACCTGGGAGGCGGAGGTTGCAGTGAGCCCAGACTGCGCCATTGCACTCACCCTGGGCCACAAGAGTGAAACTCCATCTCAAAAAGAAAAAAAGACAAAAAAAAAAAGAAAGGAAAATTATAGGGTAACTAGAAAGTTACAGTAGTATAACAAGCATAATCATTTAGAAGATTTTCACCTGTAACGTGGTTAAGGTAAGTTTGAGACTCAGTTCATTTCAACACATTTGACTTTCAGACAGATCCAATGTAGTCTGTTGTATTTAGAAAGAATTCAGACCTTTATAAGGACGATTTCATGACATTAATGAAATGTATGTGTTAATGGAACTGAAGGACTTCACTCTGAAAGCAAGTGTTCTCCAAATCTAAATATTTTAAGAAGAAAATTAGTTGAAAATGTAAAAGCTTGTCAAAAGTGACAGTCATTTCATTTCTTTTCTTTTTTTAGAGATGGGGTGGCACTATGTTGCCCAGGATGGAGTATAGTGACTATTCACAGGCACAGTCATTGTGCACTACATCCTGGAACTCCTGGGCTCGAGCAATCCTTCTGCCTCAGCCTCCCAAGTAGCTGGGACTATAGAAACACACCACCACACTCAGCAAAAGTGACAATCGTTTCTAATACAGACATCCACACCTGGACATACTGTGAAAATTATATTCATTGGGCATATTAGTGTCCGTTCTTTCCAAGATCTGAGTTCATAATGTTTTCTCCTATAATTGTAATGAAATATCACCATTTCTTGCTAGCATTATACCAAATCCCTCTAGGCAACTGGGTAGCAGGGTATATGCCAATCTAGGATTTTGGAGATGACTTGTATCTTGTTTGCTATTAGAGCCACCATGTTAGAATTTGTGATTTGTCACAGAGTGGAAGACGAGTTCACTCAAGAAGCACTTATTTATGAGCACCTACACAGGTGATCCAACAGCCAAAAGACAGGAGTTCTGGACCTTCTGGAACTGACAATCTTACTAGAAAAATAAAAGTTACCACATCACTTGAGCAAAGGCACAATTATGCAATCTGAGTTGTGTTTTGACTCCCTCCCCACTACCTTTTTTGTTTTTGTTTTTTGTTTGTTTGTTTTGTTTTGTTTTATGCTGGAGGTGTTGTGGGAGATGGAGTTTTGCTCTTGTCGCCCAGGCTGGAGTGCGATGGCACAATCTCAGCTCACTGCAACCTCTGCCTCCCGGGTTCAAGTGATTCTCCTGCTCCAGCCTCCTGAGTAGCTGGGATTACAGGCATGCGCCACCATGCCCGGCTCCTTTTTTGTATTTTTAGTAGAGATGGGGTTTCACCGTGTTGGTCAGGCTGGTCTCGAACTCCTGACCTCAGGTGATCTGCCTGCCTCAGCTTCCCAAAGTGCTGGGATTACAGGTGTGAGCCACCACACCTGGCCGCTCCTTGCTGTCTTAATAGAAAGTGGAAAATAGAAATCTTCTGCATAAGGCCTTTGGTTTGAATGCAACATGCCAAGAGATAGGGAACTGGAATCCAACACCATTGCCTATAGATCTTTGGAGACTAAAAGAGAAAGAATCCAGGAGAGAAAAAAAAAAACAAAAAATGGCTGCCATAGCTATTGGCCTCATTGGACAGGCCTGGGGGATGTGCACAGACCCTAAAGGTGGCCGGAGCTGACTGGCTTCCTACTGCACTCTTCTGGGTGGCCCAGGCACCCAGTTGCATTGGCTGTGGCCACTGAGAAAGGATGGAGTCAGGCTGAGCCATGGGCAATGACAGAGGAGAGGGGATCAGCACAGCCTACCTGAAAGCAAAGCAGAAATGGGTCGGTCACCTCATAACAGAATTTACAGATAAAGGGGACAAACTTGTTACCTGAGGGGTTCCTTCATGCCTTGGAGTTTCGCTGAAAGAAAAGACAGCTGAGCATTTGCCCTGTTTTTGTTTTACCATTTTTACACTTTCGAAGTCATGTCATCAAGTTTTAAGCTAGTAAGAGGACGCATACATATGGTAAACAGGACCATATACCGAACGGTACAATATCATAGTTCTTGTAGCAGCCACATTTTGATGAATAAAATTTCTTTTAAAATCTCTTTTTTAAAAATGAAGAGACTTCTTCTACCAGGCAGCAAATGTTTCTTTCCTATGTAAACTTAGCTTGCAAACATAATTTTAAACAGCTTCATCATGACTATATATCTTGCTAATTTCTTGTCTTTTTTTTTTCTTTCTTTCAGAGTCATGGTCTTGCTATATCACCCAAGCTGGAGTGCAGTGGCATGATCATAGCTCACTGCAACCTTGAACTCCTGGGCTGTAGCGAGCCTCCCAACTTGGCCTTCCAAAATGCTGGGATTGATTACAGGTGTGAGCCACCTCACCGGGCCCCTTGCTAGTTTATTGTTTAAAAATCTTCCTCAGGGCCAGGTGCAGTGGCTCATGCCTGTAATCCCAGGCCTTTGGGAGGCTGAGATGGGGGGATCACTTGAGCCCAGGAGTTTGAGACCAGCCGGGGCAACATGGAGAGAGCCTGTCTCTACAAAAAATAAGAAATTAGCTGGGCGTGATGGTGTGCACCTGTAGTCCCGCTACTCAAGAGGCTGAGGAGGGAGGATCACTTGAACTCGGAGTGTTGAGGCTATAGTGAGCCATGATTGAGTCATTGCACTCCAGCCTGGGCGATAGAGTGAGACTTTGTCTCAAAAAAGAAGAATAAATAAATAAATAAATAAAGCCTTCCTTAGACTTTTTCCCTGGCACTTTCTGAAGTGATGGCAGATGGGTTTTATTCTGGTTTTTATAATAGCTAAAATTGGGTTGCAGAAAGGAATCTAGATTAGATGACAAGATTATTATTTTCATCTGATAATTTCCATTACTCACCTAACTGCTGTCTTTCCTTGAATTAAAGAGAGAAGAAACTATGGAGGCCAGGAGCAGTGGCTCACGCCTGTAATCCCAGCACTTTGGGAGTCCAAGGTGGGTGGATCGCCTAATGTCAGGAGTTCAAGACCAGCCTGACCAACATGGTAAAATCTCATCTCTACTAAGAATACAAAAAAATAACTAGCCGGGCGTGGTGGCGGGTGCCTGTAATCCTAGCTACTCAGGAGGCTGAGGCAGGAGAAACGCTTGAACCTGGGAGGCGGAGGTTGCAGTGAGCCAAGATCACACCATTGCACTCCAGCCTGGGCAACAAGAGTGAAACTCCATCTCAAAAACAAACAAACAAACAAACAAAAACTATGGAGACCCAGGTTCCAGGGCCCTTGGGTGGAGAATAAATTTTAGGAATTCCTTTGGATATCTGACAGTAGAAGCTACTCCTTGTAAGTCTGTTGCTGTGAAATCACAACATAGCTCATTTAGCAGTGGGACAGCCCATCTCTGGAAAAAAATGGTGTGAGGGTGGAATTACGCCTTGGGAGGCCAAGGAGGGAGGATTGCTTGCGGCCAGGAATTCAAGACCAGCCTGGACAACATAGCAAGACTCTGTCTCTACAAAAAATAATTTAAAAAAATTAGTCAGGCATGGTGGTGCATGCCTGTAGTCCTAACCTCCTTGAGAGGCTGAGGTAGGAGTACTGCTTGAACCCAGGAAGTTTAGACTGTAGTGAGCCATTATTGTGCCACTGCACTCCAGCCTGGGTGACAGAGCAAGACTCTGTCTCATTAAAAAAAAAAAAAAAAAAAAATACAAAAAGAGATATTCATAATAAAATAAAATGGAAATATTTTGATGATTTCTTAGTGAGATTTTAAGAATTGTTATTAATAGCTACTAAGACCTAGAGGTAAGAACAAGTTAGATTTGGCCTAAAAATGAAGATGTAGCAAAAAATAATAAAAAAATGGCATCTCTGTTTTTTTTTTTTTTTTTTTCAGATGGAGTCTTGCTTTTTTGCCCAGGCTGGAGTGCAGTGGCGTGATTTCAGCTCTCTGCAACCTCTGCCTCCTGGGTTCAAGCAATTCTCCTGCCTCAGCCTCCTGAGTAGCTGGGATCACAGGCATGCACCACCACGCACTGCTAATTTTTACTATTTTTAGTAGAGACAGGGTTTCATCACGTTCGCCAGGCTGGTCTCAGACACCTGGCCTCAAGTGATCTGCCTGCCTCAGCCTCCCAAAGTGCTGGGATTACAGGCGTGAGCCACCACGCCCTGCCAAAATCAATATTATTTTGATTTTTTAGTAGAGACTGGCCTGGGTCAGTTGATTCTTAAGTACAGTTATTTAAAAACCTTTAGGACCTTAACAATTTTTTAAAAAACTCCCAAGTTTTATATTTTTATTTATTTTTTTATTTATTTTTGAGACAGAGTTTCACTCTTTCGCCCAGGCTGGAATGTAGTGGTGCGATCTTGGCTCACTGCAACCTCTGCCTCCCGAGTTCAAGCAATTCTCCTGCCTAAGCCTCCTGAGTAGCTGGGACTACAGGTGCATGCCACCATGCCCAGCTAATTTTTATATTTTTAGTAGAGACGGGGGTTTCACCATGTTGGGCAGGATGGTCTCGATCTCCTGACCTCGTGATCCGCCTGCCTTGGCCTCCCCAAGTGCTGGGATTACAGGTGTGAGCCACTGCGCCTGGCCAAAATCAATATTATTTCTAATGGTACACTGTAATTATCTATAGAAGCTCAATATATATAAATTCAGACATGAAAGTTTGCAATGCTGCCTTCTAAAAGTTAAGTTCTTAAAAGAAACATGAGGCCAGGCACGGTGGCTCACGCCCATAATCCCAGCACTCTGGGAGGCCAAGGCGGGCAGATCACTTGAGGTCAGGAGGTTGAGACCAGCCTGGCCAACATGGTGAAACCCCGTATCTACTAAAAAATACAAAAATTAGCCGGGAGTGGTGCAGGCGCCTGTAATCCCAGCTACTCAGGAAGCTGAGACAGGAGAATCGCTTGAACCTAGGAGGTGGAGGTTGCGGTGAGCTGAGATTGTGCCACTGCACTCCAGCCTGGGCGACAGAGCGAGCCTCCATCTCAGAAAAGACAAACAAACAAACAAAACCTATGAAATTTACACTGCTTTTCAGTGACCTATATAGGGTAAAATCCATTACTCATCAATGTATGAAAAAGATTCCTATGGGGTTGTCTAGAGGATAAATTATACATAATTAATTCAGTTTCATGTTGGCCTATTGGTCACTGTTAAATGAGACGTGTATGCCTTAAAAGAATGTTGATCTATGTCTTGGTTTTAAAACAGTATGTGAAAATGTTGTATTTAACCTTATTTAAAGAAAAAAATCTGATACAGTTACTAATTAGTAAGTTTTGGAGATTATGTAGGTTTTTTACAAAGTACAGTGATGCAATGAAGTGAAAAGCAAAAAAGCTCTAATGCTCTTGCAAACTTTTCAAAGTTTTTCTACCCATTCCAATTGATCTAGGCATTCACTTTTTGCAGTTCTGCAATTACTTGAATATAAAAGCTCTTTTTGTTAATCTCCAACCTGAAAAGTAGTAAGGTAACAGAAGTATAAAGGGGAATGGACATTTCAATCCAATGGTTTTCCAAGTTTTTCAGGCTTTTTATCTGCTTGCTTTTGAAGGTTTACTCCTTTCACGATTCCCCCCACTGTTGTAGACTTGAACCTTTATAAAATCTTAGAAACCATGACCCTATTTTGTATCCCTTATATGTAAAATTGTCTGAATAGCCTTTTAAAAAGTTGTTACATTTGGGTGAAAACTTTCCAAAGGTAGCTTGGTAAACTTCACCAAATTTGGCTCATCTTTTGATTCAGTGATTTCACTTTGAGGAATATATTTGTATCCTAAGAAAATAATTATGGGCAAAGGTGTGAGCATAAAGAAAGGATAGTCATGTTAACCTTATATGTAACAGTAAAAAATCATAAACGAAATGTCTAATAATATGGAATTGATTGAATAATTTATGGTATTTGACATTCAGGCACTAAAAATAATGCCCAGCAGAATAAGAATATATGATGACATAGACTTTTTAAATATTTATATTTATTCATTTATTTATTTTGAGATGGAGTTTTACTCTTGTCGCCCAGACTAGAGTGCAATGGTGCGACCTCGGCTCACTGCAACCTCCGACTCCTGGGTTCAAGCAATTCTCCTGCCTCAGGCTCCCAAGTAGCTGGGATTACAGGCACCCACCACCATCCCCAGTTTATTTTTGTATTTTAGTAGAGACGGGGTTTCACCATGTTGGCCAGGCTGGTCTCGAACTTCTGACCTCAGGTGATCCACCCGCTTCAGCCTCCCAAAGTGCTGGGATTATAGGCATGAGCCACCGCATCCGGCCGACTTTTTAGATTTTTTTAAAGACAGAGTCTCGCTCTGTTGCCCAGGCTGAAGTGTAGTGGCACCATCTCAGTTCACTGCAACCTCCACCTCCCAGGTTCAAGCGATTCTTGTGCTTCAGTCACCTGAATAGCTGGCACTATAGGCGCGTGCCACCATACCCAGCTAATTTTTGTATTTATAGTAAAGACAAGCTTTCACCATGTTGGCCAGGCTGGTTTCAAACTCCTGGCCTGAAGTGATGCGCCTGCCTTGGCCTCCCAATGGGACCTACTGGGATTATAGGTGTGTGCCACTGTGCCCAGCTGACACAGACTTTTGTTGGAGATAGACTGTGAAGTAGAAAAAGCAGCTTACAAATGCAGTATTTTAAAATTATTAACATCTTTTAAAACATATATATGTATGTATATCTATATGCACACAACACTATAAAAAGACAACTCAATTTAAATATGGGTGAAGAACTTGAATTAGTTCTCCAAAGGATACAAATGGCCAATAAACACATGAAGAGACACTCAGTATCATCAGTCATTAGGGAGACACAAATCAAATCACAATGAGATTCCACTTCACACCTACTAGGATGGCTATAATTTTAAGAAATAGAAAATAGGAAGTGCTGGCAAGGTTGTAGAGAAATTGAAACCCTCATACATCATTGGTGGGAATATGAAGTGGTGCAGCTGCTGTGGAGAACAGTTTGGCAGTTCCTCAAAAAGTTAGACATAAAATTACCATATGACCCGACAATTCCACTTCTAGATATATACCCAAAGTATTGAAAACAAGAACTCAAACAAATACGTGTACACGCACGTTCATAGCAGCATTATTCACAATAGCCACAAGGTGGAAACAGCCTAAGACCTTATCACTGGATGAATGAATAAGGAATTATGGTATATACACACAATAGAATATTATTCAGGCTTAAAAAGGAATGGATGGGCCGGGCGCGGTGGCTCACGCCTGTAATCCCAGCACTTTGGGAGGCCAAGGCGGGCGGATCACGAGGTCAGGAGATCGAGACCACAGTGAAATCCCATCTCTACTAAAAATACAAAAAATTAGCTGGGCGCAGTGGCGGGCACCTGTAGTCCCAGCTACTCGGGAGGCTGAGGCAGGAGAATGTTGTGAACCCGGATGGCGGAGCTTGCAGTGAGCTGAGATTGCGCCACTGCCCTCCAGCCTGGGCGACAGAGCGAGACTCCACCTCAAAAAAAAAAAAAAAAGGTTAATTTTATGTTATATGAGTCTCACCTCAATTTTTAAAATCTATTTGTATCTATATATCTATATATATTACATGTTATATATAGAAACTGGAAGGGCACATAATATGGTAATAGTCTTGCTGACTGGTAGAATTATAGGTTTTTGTTTTCTTAAGTTTCATTCATAATAAGGGCAACCGATTTTTCAAAAGTTATTGTCGTGTGTAGCATATTGCATCTTGCTTCTACTTCCAGAAGATCAGGCTACAGTCCTAAGCAGCATCCATTATATTAGTGATTACCAGCCCTTTAGAATCAGATAGCCTATGACTTTCTACATGACTGGGAGGTATTTTTGTTTGGTTTGGTTTGGTTCAGTTCAGAAATGTTCTGTCCAAGTAAATCAAAGGAGAAAGCCAGAGAAGAACCTCAGTGATGGCAGAAGGCACTGGCTATCCTAGCATAGCAAAAATTGTAGCCATAGCAGGAGAACCCAGGCCTGGAAGTGAGGGGCAATGAGGAAGCTTTCCAGCCTCTTTGTTGCTGTCCTTAAGGGAAGGGGAAAGAGCTGACATCTTTTTTGCACCTACTGTGAGCCTGGCGCTGCTAGAGTGTTTTGATACTCCCATTTGTCCTTGAGCAAGCCTCTGAATCCCTATGGGCCTCTGTCCACTACTCTGTAAAAATGCACAGATTAGACTACAGTAGCCCTTAGAGCCCCTTCGCCTTTAATGTGCTAGGACCCTACACTAGTGCTATGCCTTATTCTGTCCCTCCCTGAAAGGAGGCTCTCTGGTCAGCCTCTCTGCTTCTGAGCCTAAGTGTGCCTAGCCCCATTCCCTGAGCCCAAGCCCCAGCCAGGCTGATTCCAGGTGGCAGAGCAAGGCCTGTGGAAGTGGGGCTTGGGGTGTAGGGGTGGGGGACCTCCAATATCTTTGCTCTGAGTAGCCTCCAAGTTCTTACTCTTCATCTCTTCCAGGGATTACAGTGGCACCTGAGGCTGTGGCAACTAAGCATCTTGTTTTTCTTTATCTTTAGGAGCACTCTCCACATTCAACAGATCCTTATTTTATTTTAGGGCTTTTTATTCTCTTACTTGGTTATCTTCAGATCACTTTATAAAATAAGCTCTAATTGAAACCCAATAAACAAAACCAGGGTACAGTCAACACCTGTGAAAAGGAGAAAAAAAACCCAAAAAGCAAAAGCTAACAAACAAAATACAGTAAAGCCTCTAATGAGAGATTCTATGTAACTCTAAGGAACTAAGCTTAATTTCACGGTTTTTTTTTTTTTTTTTTTTTTTTTTTTTTTTTTTTTTTTTTTTTTTTTGAGACGGAGTCTCGCTCTGTCACCCAGGCTGGAGTGCAGTGGTGCAATCTTGGCTCACTGCAAGCTCGGCCTCCCAGGTTCACACCATTCTCCTGCCTCGGCCTCCCAAGTAGCTGGGACTACAGGCGCTCGCCGCCACACCCGGCTAATTTTTTTGTATTTTTAGTAGAGACGGGGTTTCACCATGTTAGCCAGGATGGTCTCGATCTCCTGACCTCATGATCCGCCCGCCTCGGCCTCCCAAAGTGCTGGGATTACAGGCGTGAGCCACCGCGCCCGGCCAGCTTAATTTCACTTTAAGCATATAAATACAGTTTCGTTTATAAGCACATTTGGAGTATGTCCTTTGCCATAAAGTATCATCTCCAGCAAGGAACTGGTGAACTTTATTCCATTTAAGACAAATCCTCAGAATCCATTCTGCCTTTCCAAATACCTGTCTCCTAAAGGCTAGTATCTGGGCCACACATTTCTCCTTTTGCTACACCTTACTGAACGACTTGCATTTCCAAAACTGTTGGCTGCAGCTTCTGTAAGATTGACATAGAATCTCTGCTAGAAAAGACCCTCCCCAGAATAAAACAAACCAACCAAAAAACTACCACATACTTCCATTTAGGACAGAGTATATCAAAATGGGAAAGAACCTCATTTTCACACAGTGGATTACTTATTTAGTTACTGCAGTAACTTTAGAGAAATAGTTTAGCAGTTTAGGCCAGGAACTGTGGCTCTCACGCCTGTAATCTCAGCAACAAGGCTAAGGAGGGAGGGAGGATAGTTTGAGGCCAGGAGTTTGAGAAATAGTTTAGCAGTTTAAATAAAGCAGTGGCTTGTCCTAAGTCTTTCAGTTGATTCTGCCTGTGTTTCTTATTCTGGTCAGGTAGCTCTGGACAAATGACAGTATTTCAGTATTTTAATTTCTCGTTTTTAAAAATTGAGGTATAGAGCCAAAGAAAAACCAGTAAAAATCTTGATTAATTGCAAAGTCATTGTTAAAATGTTTCACAGCATAAATAACAGCTTTTGTGGGTGGGGGGGGGTGCAATTTATCAACATCTTCCAAAATGTTAAATGCAAATGTCTTTTGACTCAGCAGTTCCACTTTTGAGGTATCTGAAGACCCACACACGCCTGAGAGAAATGTACAGATGTTCAGCACAGTACTGTTAAACAGCAAAAAATAGGAAACAATCTAAATGTCCATCAGTAAGGGAATGATAAAAAATATTATGGATCATATACAAGTGAGATCGAAAAAAGAAAAAATGTGTATTATGGAGCACCATATTGTGGAATGTCACTTACATGACTGAATTATGTGACTAAAGAGAACAATGAATATGAGTACATAATTTACAAGGATCTCTCTAATCCCTTTTCCACTTATTTTTAAAATGGTATTTAGTATATCCACAAAATTATTTATTTTTAGTAGACAAGGCCTCACTATGTTGCCCAGGCTACTGTCAAACTCCTGGCCTCAAGTGACCCTCCCACCTCGGCCTCCCAAAGTGCTGGGATTATAAGTGTGAGCCACTGTGCCTGGCTTTCCACTGATTTTCTATTTCTGGATTCCAGAGTCTGCATACCCTTGCCCACCATTGCACATGCTCACTTACAGGTTTATTCATATTATTGCAGATTTTCTTCCTACTTCCCTCTTTTCAGTGGATGCCCAATAAATTCAACTATTTAAGCTAAGCACAGTGGTGTGTCCCTGTAATCCCAGCTACTTGAGAAGCTGAGGCAGGAGGATTGTTTGAGCAGATTTGGAGACCAACCTGGGCAACATAGAGATTCTATGTCATCTCTCATGTCAAAATAAGTAAAAATTCAACTAATTAGAAGGTCCAAACCAATGGACATGTCTAAAGACATCTAGCATTTCTTCCTGGTAGAGATTACCTTAGACTGAAACTCCCTGGAAGACAAGCATTACATATTCTGGAGTGTGGCATATTATGTTTGTGTCATTCCATGTTGTATGGTGTTTGTCATGATGTATCGTAAAATGAGCAAATCTATGACAGCACCATTTTGCCTCATTACTCTGGGAGCAATGTGCCGTAGACCCACGGAATTTCCCAAGTTGTGGCAAGTGTTAGCACTGCCTTGGTATTAAGAGGACAAGAAAATGAACCACCTTCCATCTTTTGCTGGATAGACAATCAAATAACTTTCTGGCTTTTATCCACTTTTAAAATGCATGTCAAGGGTCCTTTGAAAATGACACAAAGCACAAGTACGAAAAAGAAATTCAAATATTATCACACTCCCTAATAAAACAGCCTAATTACTAGTCAAAGGCTCACATTTTAGCAAGTTAATTCTAAGACTTAAGCTGTGTACGGTGTGTGCAAATTTGCAGATACCTTACCATCACATGTAAGTGTCTTACTGGTACTGAAAGCTATCAGACCCTTTCAGGAGGCGTGTTGTACCAAGCAGACCTAAATGTGAACTTTCATCAAGGACTATGTGATGTCAAGCAAGGTAGTGCCCATGTATTTCATTCAAAAACCAGTTGTCTCTCCTGTGGTCTTTTGAGATGGACTCTTGCTCTGTCACCCAGGCTGGAGTGCAGTGGCACAATCTCGGCTCACTGCAAGCTCCGCCTCCCGGGTTCACGCCATTCTCCTGCCTCAGCCTCCTGAGTTGCTGGGAATACAAGCGCCCACCACCACGCCCGGCTGATTTTTTGTATTTTTAGTAGAGGCGGGGTTTCACCATGTTAGCCAGGATGGTCTCAATCTCCTGACCTCGTGATCCGTCCCCCTCGGCCTCCCAAAGTGCTGGGATTACAGGCGTGAGCCACTGCGCCCAGCCTCTCCTGTGGTTTTCAACATAGTTAAATCCTACAATGTCTTAGCAATGGTTACAATTCCTTAGGTAGTAAGGGAAATACCTGTTGAATGGCAGTTTGTGTCACATGGGCGCTTTTCATATCTTTATCATTTAATCATTACCCCTTGGGTACACAGGACACACAAATTTCATTTTTCAGATTTCACTTTAAGAAAATTAATAAATACAGCAAACATTAACAACACTGATGGGATGATCATCAGAACTGTGGTAACTAATCAGCAATAGCTCTCAACCTTTGCACAGCAAAGTTAGGAAATTTGACTCGTTAATCAATATGCCATAGGCCTATCTTTAAAATGCAAAAAAACTAAGATTTATACATCTTAGTTCATTAGTTTTAAAAAGCATCTTCATTTTAAAAGTTGGCCCAATTAATTATAGTTTTTTCTCAATGTCAACAGTCTTTAAACCCCACAGCACTGTAACTATCTTGGCATTAAAATAGTTTCTATACACTTTCTAAAAAAAATCATCTTCAGTTACAAGGTTTTACACTTAATTATCTAAATTGCCTCCCACTTCCATTTACTTGAGTTTTAGACATCCAACTTCTAGGAGCTACTGTTAGAACACCAAACCATACTAATCTTCAGATTGAAGAGGGTTTTTGTCCATTTTCTGAAGATCTGTGGTCAAGAATAAACCCTAAAAAAACTGTTCCCATTCTCAACATCTTAAAAAAATGGTAGTTGTCCTGACATACCTACTAAAGTCACAGTCTCCTTGAGCCAGAATTCATTTTAAATGGATCAGAATTAATGTTGACAATGGTGACTTCTATACAGTAGAAACTTCCATCTAAATCAGATTGAGTCATTTGTTCCTCTTAACAAAAAATCTGATGTTGACACACTTGCAGCCTATCACTAACCCTGCTGTTCACTTGCATGTATCTTGTTTTTAAAAATCTTGTTTAAATCATTCTGAAAGTAAAACTAGTTTTTCCTCAATTATATATAGCACCGAGAGTACTTGCAATGTTTGACAAAACCTTTTATCAGCCCATTAACCTATTTATAAGCATAAAGTGAGTATTTTTAAAGGGAAAAACCTTGCCATCCCTTATACTTATTTAAAAGGTACTGCTAAGAGGTATTATTAGAAACAAGATTTAAAAATATGTAACAAAATCTTAAGTTCTTAAGTGAAAGCCATTTAACTAATATTTAAAACCTCTGCAATTATTAGTTTATTAGTATCATCCAGGACTCAGATGTTCAGTATTCCTCCTGAAATTACATAAACAAATGCAAATGGAAAGAATCCAAGTCAAAATTATATAACAAAACAGCACTCCATCACAAAAGCGTGTAAAATTACAAGAACGCTATTTTAAAATACTGGCACTTTAAGAAAACGATATTCTCGAAAACCACAAAATTGCCAAATTGTTCCCTAAACTGCTAAGCAGATAAACATGACTAATGAATGAGTTTGTTTTGTAAAGAAAAATCATTCAAATAAATTGAATAATTCATACTGAGATGCAAAGTTTAGGTGTCTTCTTTCCTCCTATCTACTTGGATTTATAAAGGGGCAAACCATAATATAGGAAAATATACCCTATTTTGAATGTGGCATCTTTGTTTTAAAAGCTGGCCCAATTAATTAAAAATACTTGTAATGGAAAGTCTCGTTTCCTGAGCAGTCCATATTTAGATAAATGGGAAAAGACATCTATAGCCAGCATTTTCATAGTCTTCACTGAGACTAATGTCAACAAAAAATTTAATATGGCAGTCTTGTATTTTAAGCTCACGCTTTTGGGGATACATTCTCGGGTCTTCTTTAATGTGGGAACTGCAAAATATAACTGCCATTACATGGTAATGGGAGTTAAAGAATAGAGTCCTCATGTAAAGGTTAGAACATACTTTTCTATTAGTCCTTCAAGGACAGACTTTCAAAATGTTTGATTCTAATAATCCTATGCTTTGAGTAGATTGATTACTCTTCAGTTTGTAAATGTTAAGTGGGCTATGTGAAATTTCTTAACTGATCAAGATTTTGGATGTTCAGTTATGGATGAAAACTATCTCAACTTAATTTTACCCCCATTATGATATGCAGGGTGTGTAGACAAAAGCTTTTTATTAGCTAACTATATGAAAGGATAAACACTGTAATAATTCATGTGATTCAAAATGGGCAAAAGCAAAAGACTAGCTTCCCCTCAAGAAGAAAAATTTCAGACCTATGAAAAGGACAACAATACTAATAAAAAAAATTGTATTTACTTAGAAGCATTCAGAATGTCAACAAAACAGCTGCAACTTTTTTTTTTTTTTTGCAATTACAGAGTGGTATTCAGTTAACAGAACAACAATTATTTCGTATAAGCTGCATCAGAGACAACTGAAGATGAAAAAACTACCATCCCCATATATAACTAATTTGTGCTGTGCACCAACAAGAACCTGCTTTAAATTTCCATGCCAATTTACAACCCCCATACTGTACCAGGCAAGGTTAGTGGCTATTGAAAATACCACCAGGACAGGGCTATCTAAAGACACATTCGGTAGTGTGTTAACTATACAAAAAAAGACACTGTACAGTTTAAAAACAAATCTTACACAGCCTTACATTTCAATTTTTTTCTTTAAAAGGAGTGAGTTGTGTACAGGGGGGTTAAATGCTTTATAGACAAGAAAAAAAAAAACTGCGCTAGAACCAACTTATTCATCATCATCATCTTCTTCTTCATCTTCATCTTCTTCATCTTCCTCCTCCTCCTCATCCTCTTCATCTTCCTCATCTTCCTCCTCTTCCTTCTTTTTCTTGCTTTTTTCAGCCTTGACAACTCCTTTTTTTGCTGCATCAGGCTTTCCTTTAGCTCGATATGCAGCAATATCCTTCCAAAGCAAAGGGAGGATAAAACAGTAGGGAAGAAAAAAACATTAAGGAAAGAAATAGAACATGGCAGAACTTTATGAAAGAAATCAAGATTCTAGTTATACCAAAATATCACGTATCTGTAGATCCACAGCAACTCCAGAAATAACTAGAACTTCAATAAATGAACATAAAAATACAAGATCATTATAACAATCTATAATTCATGAAATGGCATAGTCTAATATTTGCAAAGTTATGCCTCATTGAGGTGCAATTATGTACCACATCCTAACTCTATTAAAACCAGAATGTAGAGACTTTGATTAAAGGGTAGACACTGCCACCTTCTGAATGCAAAAAAGCACTCTACAGGTTTACACTGTCAGACCTAATCCTTAGCAGAAAATGTGGTCTTAAAAAAAAAAAGTAATTTGTCAATAAACATGCAATTAGGTTAAGAAACATCTAGAAATAAACACTTTTCAGAATGACTAAAGAAGCTGAAAATTAAGTATTTAATATTTCAATTTACTGAACTATAAGAGTTAGAGATTTCCTTAATCTTATTAATTTACTGGACAGAGCAGCAGACTTGAAATTTAACTTAGTGGTGATGTGGTTTTTTGAGTATCTCAAGGAAAAGAACATAAATGTTTCAGGATATGACTAAGAAAAATATAGCCTATATTACTTTGTCTAGCCTATTTCTGTACTGTATGCCAAGCCATTTGAAAATACTCATTTTTTACTTGAAGTGACTACCAACATTTTCACAAACTTCAAAATACTGGGGAATAACAAAACCAACTTAAATGTACACAGCCTTTGTCTGAGTCTGATTATATTTTAGTAAAAAAAACCAAAAAACAAAAAAACCCTAATTTATTTGGTCCTCTGCATTCTTTGAAGGATGAGGACTTATATCAACACCATACTTAATGTAGCTGTTACCGTAAAAACTTATTACACCTCAAACTAAGTACAATCATACATCTGGCGTACTCGTCATCACTTTACCAAGCAAACCCACACTTCTTACCTTTTCGTATTTTTCCTTCAGCTTCGCAGCCTTCTTTTCATAAGGCTGCTTGTCATCTGCAGCAGTGTTATTCCACATCTCTCCCAGTTTCTTCGCAACATCACCAATGGACAGGCCAGGATGTTCTCCTTTGATTTTTGGGCGATACTCAGAGCAGAACAGGAAGAAGGCCGAACTAAAAAAAAAAAATTAATTTTAGGATTTTAAGTTAACAGATCACAAAAAACAAATACTATCAAGTGTACACTGCATTGCTATTTAAAGCTGTCTGTGAATTTCTGTGATGCATTGGACAGGGTGCAAATACTGTAATATGCTAAATATCCTTCACAACCAAAGCTTAATTTACAACTATTTAACTTATACTAGCTAGAACCCTAGATGAACATTCTACAATTACACTATTTCAAAGAGAGAGTATTTTTCAAGAAATAAAAAGATCAAAAGGAGATACACTGGGCAAAGGAGACCAAGTGTCTAATTCAAATGCTCTGGGAACACTCCCACCCAACAGGAATTTTATACTATTTAAATATAACCAGTATGAACAAGTATTAGCTAAGAAACTTTGATTGTACACTTACACTCTAAACTGACAAAGTAGCTTGCTAAATTTCTCTCAGATTCTACTGTAAAACGTGTCTGGAAAGTAAAAACAGGCAAGATACTCACGGAGGCCTCTTGGGTGCATTGGGATCCTTGAACTTCTTTTTTGTCTCCCCTTTGGGAGGGATATAGGTTTTCATTTCTCTTTCATAACGGGCCTTGTCCGCCTTTGCCATATCTTCAAATTTTCCTTTCTCTTTAGCAGACATGGTCTACAAAATAATTATTTGTAAGTTTAAGTTATAACATTTAAGTAAATCATCCTCAAAACCAACGTCTTTTGCTATGTAATAGAGTCCCACTATGAGAACGCCAACTAGGCTTTTTTTTTGCATCCTCAATTGGAAACTGTCTTTTAATTACCTTGTTAGCATGTTTTAAGCCCTCTTACCTTCCACCTCTCTGAGCACTTCTTAGAAAACTCTGAGAAGTTGACTGAAGCATCTGGGTGCTTCTTCTTATGCTCCTCCCGACAAGTTTGCACAAAAAATGCATATGATGACATTTTGCCTCTCGGCTTCTTAGGATCTCCTTTGCCCATGTTTAGTTATTTTTCTAAAAAATTAAATATTTGATGTTAGCAATAAAATTATGACATATAAGAGCTTAAAGTACTTAGGAAGGGAATGAAAACCAAGGTACTGGTTATTTAACACAGTAGCGACATCAACCTCCGTAAAAGCAGACAAGAATATGGCCGAGAGATTAAATTCCTTGAAGGGGCTATGCCAAGCAAAAACAAAACAAAAACGGTCCTTCAGGGCGATCTCAAAAAGTCTAGACACAAAGATATACCCATACAGTATTCCCTATCTATCCGCCTGAGTCTGCTCTGAATGAGTATCTAACTGGTCACTTAAACGATTTTAAAATCTAGAACACCATTTTAAACCAACCAAACCAAAGGTCAGAAAACATGCTGCCAATTCGTGGCTTTGCACTAGATAGGGAATAAACAAGGGCCTAAGCGAGTCGACTCTTCCTAATTATGGGACCTTAAAAAAAAAATCACCGTGCACCGAAAGTTTTAAAAAACACCCTCTTTGCATAAAACTTTGCTCCGAAGAGGGAGCAGCAGCCAGCTCCGGTGCTCGGAACCCGGCTGGGGGGTGGCGGTGCCACCGCGAGGCAGCCTCGTTTCCTATCGGTTTGGCCCTGAGATGTATTTCTGTTCTGACTAAACACGTCCGGTCTGAAGTTTCTCTGAGTAAACAAGGATGAGGGACAAAAGCCACTCCTGCTCGTGGCTCGGTGGCCCCCTCCCCCAACTCGGGGAGTATTTTTTGGAGCCGTGAAAGTTGGGGTGACTCCCGCGCGGGGCGAGCCCCTCGCCCCCAGAACTTCGCCGGTGGCCGCGCGGCCGAGGCGAGGGGACGCGGCCCGGCTCCCAGGCCCGAGACCGCCACGTGCGCCCGGCAGGCCCCGCAGGCCCGCGCCGCCGCCGCCCCCATTTTGTCAGGCTCGGCGCAGGGAGAAGCCCCGCTCGAAATGGGGGCTGGCTCCGCCCGCGGCCGCCGGGGCCGGCGCGCACGGAATGGCCGCTGCGCGTCTTCCCCGCCTGCGCCGCCGCCGCCGCCGCGAGGGCGAGCGCGAGAGAGAATATGGCTCCTTCCCTTTGTGTGTGTGTGTGTGTGTGTGTGTGTGTATGAGTGTGTGAGTGCGAGGGTGCGGACGCGGCGGCGACGGGCGGGGTGCGCGCCGCGCTCTGGCGCACACACTCGGCCATTACGACCGGGGGAGGGGCGGGGGGCGCGCGGCCGGGCCCTCCCCTCCGCGCCGCTCCCCTCCCCCCGCCGCGGTGGGGGCCGCCCGAGGGCCCACCCGCCCGCCACTCCCCGTCTCCCTCCGCGCGGGCCGCGCGCCCCGCCGCCCCCGCACGGAGAACGCGGGGCTGTGAAAAGAGAGAGGAAAAAAAAAGTTGCCTCGGAACTGCTGCGCCCAGCTCCCCCGCCCGCCCGCCTTGTTTTCTCTCCAGCCAGCAGCGCCGGGCCCGAGTCAGCCATGTTCCAGCGAGCGCAGCGGCGCCGCTCCCCCCGCCGCCCGGCCGCCGCCGCCGCCGCCGCGCCCGGGCCGAGGCCGGCTGGGCCCGCACTGCCGCCCCTGGGCCCCCGCGCCGCCCTCGCCCGCGGCGGCGCCCCGCCCGCCCCGCCGCCCGCCCGGCTGGCCGCGCTCCCCGCCGGCGCCCGGCTCGCTGCGGCGGCAGCCAATGCAGCCCGGGGAAGCGCCGCTGCCCTCCCGCCGCCGCCGCCGCCGAGCCGCGCCGGCCCCGCCGCCCCGGCCGCGCTCCGCGCACGCCGCCCGCCCGAACGCCCGGCCCGAGGGCCCAAAACACGTTCAAAATTTTTTTAATTAAAAAAAAAATTTTTTTTTTGCGCCAGTGAGCGCGGACGCCGCCGGGGGTGGAAACTCGCGGGGCGCGGGGCTCCCGGCGCCTCAGGCTGCCTGAGGGCCGGGGCTCCGGCGCGGGGCAGCGTTCCCGGCGCCCGGGCAGAGGCTCGCTCCGTGCGCAGTTCCCCCCACGGTCCCCCCTCATTTGCCTTTGTGTGGATCCTGACCCGCCGGCTCCCGGCCGCGGGGATCCGGCCGCCGCGCGGGCTGGGGAGCTGCCGGAGGCGCTCTCCCCGCCGCGGCGCTGCCCCAGACTCACCCTCAGCGAGGCACAGAGTCGCCCAGTGCCCGTCCGGCTCTCACTTGCCCCGGCGCTGTCTCTATGGAGCTCAATGTACTGCAATGGCTGTGAGAGCGGGAGCCAGACGCAGCCTCCTCACTCTCTCCGCTCTGTAACATTACTCTCCAGCCAGCGCGGCTCCTATTGGCTACCGCCAACTCACGGGGCTCGCTCATTGGCCCGATACCTCCCATTGTCCTGACCAGAGCCCGTTTGCTATTGGCTGTCTCCGGGGACACGTCATCAAGGATTGAAACAGCGCGCAAATCTGAATGTGTGTGTATGCCGGGCAAAGAGGCTGAGGCGGGAGAGGCAGAGGCAGAGGCAGCAGCTGCTACGGGAAAGCAGAGCTCTATGGTGTATGTGTGCATGTGTCTAACCCAAGCCAGCCCCACACCGGAGCGGCCGCCGGAGCGAAAAGGGCCTGACTTTTCCACAAGTGTCTCCAACTCCTCAGGCAAAAGAGACACCCACAGGTCTCCCCCCCCCTTCTTGCCCCACATTCACGCCCAAAGCCGTTGAGATAAGAGGCCCCAGGCTTTTAATGGCCCTTCAAAAGTGAGGGCGACACTATGGGATCATGTCCCCTGAAAACTGGGGTCTCTGCTGGTGCCGAGGGGCGGAAGCCGCCGAGCCTCGAGCCCCTCAAAGGTCTCTGATTGCGTTACACTTTAGGTCTCTGGAAAGGCAGGGCTTCTATAAGAAAGTGACATGATCCAGCCAGCCGGGTTTAAAATACCCCTTTTCTGGGCTCATAAGCCGTCACGTCAGGCTCGCTGAGCAGCTGAAATCTTGAGTCACTGAGCAGGCATTCAGTTTCACCCTTTTTCTTGGTTTGATCGAGTTTCACAGCATGTCTAGAACTTTTTATTTAAATACAATGCACTGTCTTAACTTCCTGGAAATCAAATAATTATTCCATGTAATGAAAGAACAGCCACTTCGTTTTGATATGGGGTACTCCAGCAGGAAATGTTTGTGAGGCCCTGGTAGAATTAGCAAATTCATTAGAGACCACATTCTAAACTGTTTGGCTATTTTATTTGACTTGGTGTGGATTACTGTTATAATCAAACGAATCCTTGTGATGCTATCTTTCCCTCCCATCACACCACTTAGTGCATCCATGTAACTGCTCTAGGATTACAGGAGTTGTAGGTCTATGGTTACCCGAAGGATTAGATGCAGGCAGAGAGTGCATGTGCCCAAATCCACAGGCTGTGGTTTCTCTAACTCACCAAGCTGGCTGGTATTAATAGGCATACTTAAGTCTGTAGAGAAAATGTGTTGGCTATAGTGGCCAGTTCTGAAGACTCTACAGTTATATCAGTCCTTTATGAAAGTGCTATCTATTCCTTTTAGCCTGAGCAGAACACGCCCCTATTCAGTTATAACAGACTTCCCATTTTTTCACTCTCTAATGGTATATTGTACACTTCTAAATCCAACCAATTCCTCCAAATGTAACAGATCAAAGTTAGAATAAATCACCTACATCGTGTTAATTTGATTTTTTTATATCGATTATAAGCATCCATAACCTAATTTATTTCCTCAAATGTATTAAACTACTTGAGAGTAAGCTTAGATAATCTTTCCTGTTTTAATGTTGATTTCTTTTTAAAAGAAAATACACTATTGGACTCAGGGATTATAGTCTTGGTGAACGGACAATATATCACACATGCACATGAAAAAGACTATAATATTAAAGAGGTTATAAATTGGTATACTGCACATGCAGTGTTTAAAGATAATATATCTAAAGTTAACTTTTATGTTGTTATTTTCACACATATTTACTATCCTCTGCTTCCCTCTACTAATCATTCAAATTTTATATTTCATTTAAATCTAGATATTTATTTCAATACCGTCTTCTCAATGTCTCATATTACAAAATATTCATGAGAATGATTAAGATACTTTCAGTGGCATCCATGATATTAAAATTTGACGATTAGTTGAATATGGCACTATCAATATTTTCCAGGAGCAGTGTTGGCTTTGCACTGGCACGGCATACACTTTACTGGTTGTCTATACCGGCTTGCTCCTGCCAGGGTGCATTTATGGCCACAGGACATCTTGAGAGCAATGGGCCCACACAAGTTTTCTATTTTGACGGATGATATGGTGAGTAATAGGCACTGGAATTGAATAGACTTGGGTGCAAATCCCAGCTCTGCTACTTACTAGCTGTATGATCTTGGGCATGTTTTTAAACCTCCATGCTTCAATTCTCTCAGCTATAAAATGGAGGGGACCACAGGGTTGTAAAGATTAAACTTTTTTTAACATTTAAAATTATATTATATAGACCCCTTCAATCCCTTAATTTAGAAAACCTCAAGTGCAGTTAACCTTGAGTTTTTCTTCATATTTTAATCTTATATGAAGGCAGTGATTGCAAATGTAGTGAATTTTTTGTTGTTGTTGTTGTTATTGTTGTTGTTTGAGATGGAGTTTTGCTCTTACTGCCCAGGCTGGAGTGCAGTGGTGCGATCTCAGCTCACTGCAACCTACACCTCCTGGTTCAATCGATTCTTCTGCCTCAGCCTCCCAAGTAGCTGGGAATACAGGCATGTGCCACCACGCCCGGCTAATTTTTTATTTTTAGTAGAGACAGGGTTTCACCATGTTGGTCAGGCTGGTCTTGAACTCCTGACCTCAGGTGATCCGCCCGCCTCGGCCTCCCAAAGTGCTGGGATTACAGGCATGAGCCACTGCACCCGGCCTTGTTTTGTTTTTTTTTTAATCCTAACCTCAAACAATGCTAATCTTCCCCTAGTCTGGTGATGGTACCTTTATTTATTCCCAAGTTTAACAGAGGCTATGTCAGAGAGAAGAGTTTAAAAACCACCACTTGCAGGCAATTCATTTCTTATATTTGATTTTCTGTGATATAGGCAGGGAAGAACATAAAAAAGAAAGAAATTTTAAAATAAAACCAACATCTTCTAGCTCTAACCCCACAACCTTGATGTTCATTTATGATATTAGACCCTTTTCTTCTTCCACATGAATCCTTAGTCACAAGTTGACATATTTTACTTTACAGTTATTGGGTTTTTGTTGTTGTTGTTTTTGTTTTTATGAAACAGGGTCTCGCTCTGTTGCCCAGGCTGGAGTGGAATGGCAGGATCTCAGCTCACTGCAACCTCCACCTCCCAGGTTCAAGCAATTCTCGTGCCTCAGCCTCCCGAGTAGTTGGGACTACAGGCATGCACCACCATGCCCGGGTAATTTTGTATTTTTGATAGAGACAGGGTTTCACCATGTTGGTCAGGCTGGTCTTGAACTTCTGACCTCAAATGATCTGCCCGCCTCAGCCTCCAAAGTGCTAGGAATACAGGCATGAGCCATGGTACCCGGCCAAGTTATTGGGTGTTTTATCCCAAATTACAAAGTCATCCAGTTGAAAAGGCCTGAACACCCTCTCCCATGCTCAGTTTAAACAACTGAATTACAGATAGTCATTAATATACTTTATGCCCTTCCTCCATCCCCTCTAGGATAGGGGAAGTACCTCTTTTCCGTAATCCTGTAATATTGTGTATATTAATTACTGCAATCACAGTTGTGGTTCTCCAGTTGTATCTGCCTGTCCCACTGCACTGTACACCTTAAGACAAGAACTCTATTTTTTTTTTTTTTTCTGAGACAGGGTATGGCAGCTGTATTGCCCAGGCTGGAGTGCAGTGCAGTGGCATGATCACAGCTTACTGCAACCTTGACTTTCTGGAACTGAAGCCATCCTCCCACCTCAGCTTCCTGGGAAGCCGGGACTACAGGTGAGCGCCACCATGCCCGGCTTATTTATTCATTTGTTTATTTATTTTTTGAGACGGAGTCTCCCTCTGTCGCCAGGCTGGAGTGCAGTGGCACAATCTTGAATCACTGCAACCTCTGCCTCCTTGGTTTAAGCGATTCCCCTGCCTCAGCCTCCCGAACAGCTGTGACTACAGGCGCGTGCCACCACACCCAGCTTATTTTTGTATTTTTAGTGGAGACGGGGTTTCACCATGTTGGCCAGAATGGTCTCCATCTCTTGACCTTGTGATCTACCCGCCTTGGCCTCCCAAAGTGCTGGGATTACAGGCATGAGCCACCACACCCAGCCCCAGCTAATTTATTTTTATTTTTTGTAGAGACAAGGTCTCTCCATGTTGCCCAGGCTGGTCTCAAACTCGTGGGCTCAAGTGATCCTCCCACCTTGGCCTACCAAAGCGCTGAGATGACAGGCATGAACCATCGTGCCCCGTGCTGGCTATTTTTTTTTTTTGTAGAGACAGGGTCTCTCCATGTTGCTCAGGCTGGTCTCAAACTCCTTGGCCTCCCAAAATGTTGAGATTACAGGCGTGAGAAACTGAGCCCAGCCCCTATCTTTGAATCCCAAGCACCTAGCAGAGTACTTGGCATACAGCAGGCATTAAATAAAGCCCGTTGCATAAATGAATAGCTGAAAGAGTACATATTGCAAATTATTGTTTTAACCTTCCTCTTCTATCTTTAGGTCTAAAAGCATTTAGGTCTTTCTAAATCAAAAGGCAGGAAAATAGAATAAGAAGCGAATGTTAGGATACTAAGATTGAGGATAGGTGCCAATTACATCTCACTGACGTAATTTAAAAAGGGGGAGGCACAGTTGGAGGGTGAAAGGGGATCTCAAATGTAGAGAAACACATATAGTCTAAGCATTTACCAGTTTCCAATTAGGCCAAGATTATTCCTTGGTGGATACAGTGAACTATGGCAAGCCAAATTAGACTTTATCACAGAAAACTGCAAGATTGTCTGCCCAAAGATTGTTACCAATTGGCTTTTTATTGTTTTGTTTTATTTTATTTTATTTTATTTTATTTTATTTTATTTTTGAGATGGAGTCTCACTCAGTCATCCAGGTTGGAGTGCAGTGGCGCGATCTCGGCTCACTGCAACTTCTGCCTCCTGGGTTCAAGTGATTCTCCTACCTCAGCCTCCCAAGTAGCTAGGATCACAGGCGTGTGCCACCACGCCCAGTTAATTTTTGTATTTTTAGTAGAGACGGGGTTTCACCATGTTGGCCAGGCTGGTCTGGAACTCCTGACCTTAGGTGATCCACCCGCCTCGGTCTCCCAAAGTGCTGGGATTACAGGTATGAGCCACCATGCCCAGACTTATTTATTTATTTATTTATTTATATTTAATTAATTAATTAATTTTTTGAGACAGAGGCTCGCTCTATTGCCCAGGCTGGGGTGCAGTGGTGTGGTCTCAGCTCACTGCAACCTCCGCCTCCCAGGTTCAAGCGATTCTTCTGCCTCAGCCTCCCGAGTAGCTGGGACTACAGGCACACGCCATGGCTAATTTTTGTATTTTTAGTAGAGCTGGGGTTTCACTATACTGGCCAGGCTGATCTTGAACTCCTGACCTCGTGATCCGCCTGCCTTGGCCTCCCAAAGTGCTGGGATTACAGGTGTGAGCCAGCGTGCCTGGCCTATTTTATTTTATCTTTAATTTAATGTTTGTCTCCCATGTTCAACCAAACCAATGGTTGGTTTTTTTGTTTTTTGTTTTTTGTTTTTTTTTTTTTTTTGAGACGGAGTTTCACTCTTGTTGCCTAGCCTGGAGTGCGGCGGCGTAGATCTCGGCTCACTGCAACCTCTACCTCCCAGCTTCAAGTGATTCTCCTGCCTCAGCCTCCCAAGTGGCAGAGATTATAGACATGGGCCACCACGCCTGGCTAATTTTTTTTTTTTGTATTTTTAGTAGAGACGGGGTTTCACCATGTTAGCCAGGCTGGTCTCGAAGTCCTAACATCAGGTGATCCACCTGCCTTCGCCTCCCAAAGTGCTGGGATTACAGGCATGAGCCACGACGCCCCCTTTTTTATTTTATTTTATGTTTTGAGATGGAGTTTTGCTCTTGTTGCCCAGGCTGGAGTGTAGTGGCGCCATCTCGGCTCACTGCAACCTCCACCTCCTGGGTTCAAGCGATTTTCCTGCCTCAGCCTCTGGAGTAGCTGGGATTACAGGGGCGCATCACCACGCCTGGCTAATTTTTTGTATTTTTAGTAGAGATGGGGTTTCACCATGGCCAGGCTGGTCTTGAACCCCTGACCTCAGGTAATCCGCCTGCCTCAGCCTCCCAAAGTGCTGGGATTACAGGCGTGAGCCACCGCAGCTGGTCACCAATGGGCTTTTAAAACTTAAAAGGTGACCAGGTGTGGTGGCTTATGCCTGTAATCCCACTACTTTGGGAGGCAGAAGCGGGTGGATCACTTGAGGCCAGGAGTTCAAGGCCAGCCTGGCCAACACGGCAAAACCCTGTCTCTACTAAAAAGACCAAAATGAGTCCGGGTGTGATGGCGCATGCCTGTAGTCCCAGCTGCCTGGGAGGCTGAGGCATGAGAATCACTTGAACCCAGGAGGTGGAAGTTGCAGTGAGTGGAGACTACACCAGAGTGCCACAGAGTGAGACTCTGTCTCAAAACAAACATACAAATAAAAAACTCTGACGTAAAAAAAATACAACATGCAAGGCCAGGCACAGTGGCTCACGCTTGTAATCCCAGCACTTTGGGAGGCCGAGGCAGGCAGATAACTTAAGGTCAGGGGTTCGAGACCAGCCTGGCCAACATGTCAAAACAGCATCTCTACTAAAAATACAAAAATCAGCCAGGCATGGTGGCGCACACCTGTACTCCCAGCTACTCCGGAGGCTGAGGCATGAGAATCGCTTGAACCTGGGAGACAGAGGTTGCAGTGAGCTGAGATGGTGCCACTGCACTCCAGCCTGGGCTACAGAGAAAGACTCCGTCTCAAAACAAAACACAGCAATACAGAAAACAACAACAACAAAAATGCAGACTGGGAGCTGTAAGTTTTTCATTGGTTGAAGAATATTGATTTCTCCCAATGCAATGAGTCCTAAAGTCAAACTATATGAATTCTCCTGTCTGCTTTGCAAAACAGGCCAGTTTCGGAAAAGGAGAGCAAACACTGACCCAAAATGTCTGATGAGGTCAACCATACAACCATACAACCGTACTAAGGATCACACATACTGAAAACTCTTTTTTTTTTTTTTTTTTTTTTTTAGGGCAGTGAAAATAAAGGAATGAGGCATTCAGGAAAAGAAAAGAGCACAGGTTTGTGAACTGCAGACTAGAAGCAAGGATACTGACATCCAGTCCCCTCAATTCACGATGCACGGGCCTCTCATAGTCACCGAGGTCTATGCCCAGTTTCCTCAACATTTCCTTAGGGCTGTCGCTACCTTAGTCTAACTTGAAAGGATGTTTCATGACTAAATGGAGAGGCAAGAAGAAAGGCCAGAGGCGAAAGAGAGGGAGGTGGTGCTATATGTGTTCCTGTACGGAGAACGAGAACCTCTTCCCCAGCTGCTTAAGTACCTCCTGCCTCAGCCTGAGTTTTCCGGGGGAAATCAGCGGCTTCTCCGTGGGCAGCATTGATGGCTGTGGCACAGAAAATTGTACCAAAGCTAATCAATAATTTCTCTCGAATTGGATTATTTTACTGGTTAGTAAGGGGAAAATATCAGACCTTTCCTTAAGAGGCCTGTCCTCTGGTTAGTCAAAGAATGGTACACATGACGAGTGGAAAATGCAATAGTAAAAGTTCTTACAGAAAGGTGATCTAAGTTGAGAAAAGATCCCTATGTTAGGTCTTGATCTCAATAATCACATCAAACATCAAATTCAGCTGCTGTGTTAAAACTGCCTTACACCTTCGGAATAAATGCTTATCACACACCCACGCAGATGGCTATAATCAAGGAGATAGACAGTAGCAAGCACGGGTGAGCATGTGGAGGAAGAAACTGGAACCCTTATGCATGCTTGTGGAAATGTAAATGGTCAGGTGTTTTGGAAAACAAGCTGGCAGTTCCTCAAAAGGTTAAACACAGATAGATACCAGTTGACCCAGCAATTCCACTCCTAGGTATATACCCAAGAGAAAAAAAAACATGTCCACACACACTTGTACATGAATCTTCATAGCAGCAGCATTTGTAACAGTCAAAAAGTGGAAAAAACCCAAATGCCCATCAACTGATGAGTGGATAAATCGAATGTGGTATATCCATACACATACATATATATTTGACATTATGCTAAGTGAAAGAGCCCAAACATAAGAAGGCCACATATTGTATGATTCCATTTATATAAAATATCCAGAACAGGAAATATTATAGACAGGAAAGTAGATTAGTGGCTGCCAGGGTTTGGGGAAAAAGAGAGTGCCTGCTAATGGGTATGGAGTTTCTCTTAGGGGTACAAAAATGTTCCAGATTAGATTATAGTAATGGCAGCATGACCTGGTGAATATGCCCAAAACCATTGAATTGTACACTGTAAGTGGGTAAATTACATGGTGTATGAATCATATTTTGATAAAGCTATTTTTTAAAAAGCAATAAATGTCTTAGGAGTGGTTTTGGTTAACTAAGGAAAGACAGGAACAATGGAACACTCCCTGCTTGCCAACTTTGCCCATTTCTTTCCTGCTGTTCATGGTGTTTAACACCTTGTGAAAAAGATGGTCCTCTTCACTAGGTAGAATTTTCATCTATTATTGGAGTTACATATTCTGTGCTTAAAGTGTATTTTTGCTGCAAAATATTATAGTAATTTTAAACAAGCGTATTTATAGGGATACCGTGAGAGGCTTTTCTGGAGAGCCAGGGGTGACCATAATAAGTATGTCCAGCCATGAAGGGTTAGGACTGATGGTGTAAACTGGCCCCTCTCTGGCCTTATCTGACCCACAGACGTTTCATTTGGTCAAAGCGGTGTTTTAAAAAGGTAGATATTGGGCAGGTACGGTGGCTCACACTTGTAATCTCAGTACTTTGGGAGGCCAAAGCAGAAGAGGATTTCGAGGATGCAGTAAGCAGTGATCGAACCACTGCACTCCAGCCTGGGTGACAGAGCGAGACTGTCTCTCTCTCTTTTTTTTTTTAGATGGTTTTGCTCTATCGCCTAGGCTGGAGTGCAGTGGCGCAACCTCGGCTCACTCTCTCTCTTTTTTTTGAGACAGGGTCTTGCTCTTTCGCCTAGGATGGAGTGCAATGGTGCAACCTTGGCTCACTCTCTCTCTCTCTTTTTTTTTTCTTTTCTTGTTTTTTTTGAGACAGTCTCGCTTAGGCTGGAGTGCAGTGATGCGACCTCAGCTCACTCTCTCTCTCTCTCTCTTTTTTTTTGTTTTTGAGACAGGGTCTCACTCTGTTGCCTAGGCTGGATTGCAATGGTGCAACCTCGGCTCACTGTCTCTCTCTCTTTTTTTTTTTGAGACAGGGTCTCGCCTAGGCTGGAGTGCAGTGATGCGACTTCAGCTCACTGTCTCTCTCTCTTTTTTTTTTTTTTTTTTGAGACAGGGTCTCACCTAGGCTGGAGTGCAGTGGCGTGACCTCGGCTCACTGCAGTCTCCTCCCACCTCTCTTCTCCCCTCACCCCACCCCACCCCAAGTAGCTGGGGCTACAGGCGCGCACCACCATGCCTGGTTAATTATGTTTTGGTATTTTTTTGTAGAGATGGGGGTCTCTCCACGTTGCCTGGGCTGATCTTGAACTCCTGGGCTCAAGTGATCTGCCTGTCTTGGCCTCCTAAAGTGCTGGGATTACAAGTGTGAGCTAATGTGCCCGGTTTGAGACTGTCTCTAAAAAACAAAACAAAACAAAACAAAACAAAAAAAATTCCCCGGGTGTGGTGGTGGCGCTCACCTGTAGTTCCACCTACTCACTCAGAAGGCTGAGATAGGAGGATTGTTTGAGCCCAGGAGTTTGAGGCTGCAGTGAGCTATGATCCTGCCATCACACTCCATCCAGCCTGGGCGACAGAGAGAGACCCTGTCTCTAAACAAACAAACAAGACCCAGAAAACAGTAGAAATCTTCACAATAAAAAATCCAGATATTTGGCTTCTTTTGAAAAATGAGAGATCTGATAAGGTTGGGTTCACATTTCCACATGGGGAGAGGATGGTTGGAATGAAGAGTGGCTGCCTCCCTCAAAGGGGTCAGGGTTCTCGTTTACCACAGTCCCTGCCATTCCCTAAGTGGTTAGCCTGACTTTTCACCCAATCACATCACCTCCCTGGCCCCTGTAGACATTTGAGTTGGGGCCTTAGCATTTCATATGATTGTAAACTGTAATTCTGAAATTTTCTTGATCAGAGATTCTTTTTATAGGAAACACTTATTGTCATCATACAAACCATAGAGTGGGAAACTGAGAAACAGAACTGTTGTGATATCGCAGGTGGCATGTACTTTTTTTTTTTTTTTTTTGAGATGCAGGTAGCATGTACACTCTCTCTCTCTTTTTTTTTTTTTTTTTTTGAGATGCAGGTAGCATGTACTCTCTCTCAATTTTTTTTTTTTTTTGAGACAGTCTTACTCTTTCGCCCAGGCTGGAGTGCAGCCTCATTGCAACCTCAGCCTCCCAGGCTCAAGCTCAGCCTCCCGAGTAGCTGGGATTACAGGCGCGAGCCACCACACTCAGCTAATTTTTTGTATTTTTAGTAGAGATGGGGTTTCACCATGTTGGCCAGACTGGTCTCGAACTCCTGACCTCAAGTGTTCTGCCCACCTCAACCTCCCAAAGTGCTGGGATTGCAGGCCTGAGCCATCGCGCCCAGCCAGCATGTACTCTTGAGATGAGGAAGAGAGTGGCTGTGCTGCCAAGAGAGGATGTCTTATGGCCCAGACAAAAGACTAGACAAGAAGCTTTATTTAGCATGTGTCTCCCATGTGCTAAGCACTACACATAGATTATTTTGTTTATGGTTGGTGTGATGGCTCACGCTTGTAATCCCAGCATTTTGGGAGGCAGAGGTGGGTGGATCACTTGAGCCCAGGAGTTCAAGACCAGCCTGGCCAACATGGCAAAACCCCAGCTCTACTAAAAATACAAAAATATTAGCCGAGTGTGGTGGCGTGTGCCTGTGATCCCAGATACTAGGGAGGTTGAGGCACGAGAATCACTTGAACACAGGAGGCGAAGGTTAGAGAGAGCCAAGATCATACCACTGTGCTCCAGCCTGGGCAAAAGAGCAAGACTCTGTCTCAAAAAAAAAAAAAAAATTTTTTTTTGTTTAATCCTAACAGTAATCCTATGAGGCCAGGATGCTTATCTGTCTTTTACAGACAATACTAAGGGAGGCTCAGAGAGATTCATTGAATTGTCCAAGGTCACACAGCTAGTTAGCAACAATATTGACCCAGTTCTGAGCCCAAAGCTTTGTGTTTTCTCCACTAAAGCCATATGATCTTGCAGTTATTAGCCTAGCTAATAAAATAAAAATGGTATCATATTTCCCCACCTAAATATGCATCACAGCCCCGTGGGAATACTGACATACGTTTGAAATGCACAGTTCACAGTCTTAGCTTTCAAGGTCTTTGAATAGGACCCTTATACTTTGCATATATAAAATCTGAAAAAAGTTTAATGAAACAATACCTACCATTATTGCGATGGACTCTGATTTTTTTTTTCTTCACATTTTAAATTTACTTCCCAATCCATCCATAGGCCCTGCAGTTTGTGAAACATGGAATTAGAGCAACAGTAAAGAAGTTCCATTTCCCATCCAGGGTAACATCAGGCCTAACTGACAAGTGCAGGTGCTGAGGCTGATTGAATAGGACAGAGAAGAGCAGCCAGGGGAGATGCCCAGCACCCAGGGCCTGCAGCCAAGCTCCCCAGCAGACCAAATGAGGCTTGTGCCAACACAGTGGGCCTGTCCCAAGCCCAGAGAAAGGCTCTGAAGACAGAAAAGTGGACTGCCTTGCTCTGCCAGGGAGGCCCAAGACAAAAAGCAGCATTCCAGGCCAGAGAATGCCAGGAAATGCAAAGATGCTTGCAAATTTCTGAAGCCTAGGAGAGAAATCCTAGCAGACCTGACAAATATCTTCCTCACCTGAGTGAGGTTCACCCCCTTGGATTTGCCTCTAACTAAAATCACAGGCTGGAAATGCAGAAGTCTCTCTGCCAATGAGGAGCTGGACCAGGTGGGACAGATAGCCTTACCATCCAAGTTACCAGGCCTTTTTGTTTAAAAAACATTGAGTGCCCAAAGTGGCTTGTAAGGGTAAACAGAGGGTGACTGCTAACCCATACCTGAAGGTGTTAAAGAAAAAAAATCAACAACAAAAAATGTGTATGCTTTTTCTGAAAGGTTGCTGTTGATCCTTGTTGTAAGGTTTCCTTTTGACTTACAAGAATGGAAATGAGGAAGTAGGAAAGAGAGCATGGTTCACTATAGTCTAACGTAAGTACTACCAGCAAATTGATAGTCATGTTCAGAAATGAACTCTGCATTGAACACACTCATGGCATTTGACCAGTGATTTTGCTTCTAGGAAACATTCAGAAATACGTAAAAAGTGGCCAGGCATAGTGGCTCACGCCTGTATTCCCAGTACTTTGGGAGGCCAAGGCGGGAGGATCACTTGGGCCCGGGAGTTCAAGGCTGCAGTGAGCTGTCATTGTACCTGTGAATAGACACACTCCAGCCTGGGGACAGAGTGAGACCCTGTCTCTAAAAAGAATTATTTTTAATTTAAAGAATTATGAATTGCAGCATTATTTATAATGTGGAAACAACCTAGATGTCCAATGAGAGGTTTGGCTAAATGCATTTTAATCTGCCTTTATGTTGCATTGTTATTATTATAACACTATCAAATTCTTATGAATACTAAACTGAATGCCTTGCAAAAATATACACAATACCTTATGAGAAAAACTATTTTCAGAAGGATCCCTGTTTGAAAAAGAGTATGTATGAATCCAGAAAAGACTGAAAGAATATACTAATAAATGTTAATCGTATTTATTTCTAATGGAAGATAATCTTTGCTTTCTTTTTCTTTTCTTTTTTGAGACAGGGTCTTGCTCTGTTGCCCAGGCTGGAGTGCACTGGCACAATCATAGCTCACTGCAGCCTCAAACTCTTGGGCTCAAGTGATCTTCCCACCTCAGCCTCCCAAAGTGCTGGGATTACAGGCATGAGCCACATGATGCCCAGCCCCCAAATCCCAATTTCTTTTTTCTTTTGTTTTCTTTTTTTTTGAGACAGAGTCTCCCTCTGTCACCTAGGCTGGAGTGCAGTGGCGCGATCTCAGCTCACTGCAACCTTTGCCTCCAGGGTTCAAGCGATTCTCGGGCCTCAGCCTCCCACATAGCTGGGCCAAATCCCAATTTCTAAGAGAAGAAATGTGCTACTAGAGGACTCAAAGATTCAGCTAATTTTACAAATTCAGCATTACTCTAGAAACTGTTTCCTGTGGGGAAATATTCCCTATAAAGATGAATATGCACATTTATCTTAGCTCTAAACTTTTACCTCTTGTCACTATTGATGTGTCTTCTCTAATAGCTATTCATTCTTTCCCTATAATTTGGACCTTAGTCCAAATCTTTGCTTCTCTTCTGCTGTCTTTAAGACCTCAGTGACCAACTCTCCTTAGAGGTGTTTTAAACACTGTCATTATGTAAATGACCCTTGGTTTCCATTCCAGCCCCAGGCTGTATCCTGGACTTCAGACTCCTATTCCCACCACTCACCAGTTTTGCAAGCTCTCCAGTTTGCCCTCTAAATCTTACCTCTTTCCGATTTCCCTACCTGCAGAATTCCCACACTGGCTCAAATTCTAGCAGTTGTTTTTGACTCCCCTTTCTCCTCTCCCCTCACACCAACTTCAATAACATTTAAGTCACAAGACTTTTTGAATTCTTTTTTTCACTTCTTTTGTTCTGGCATTTATTGTCTTGTGGTTAAGAATGGAGGCTTTGGAACCGGACACCTCTAAGTTTAAAATCCTGGTCCTGGTGCTTACTAGCTATGTCACCTTGGGCAAAGTGAATGAACCTCTCTGAGCCTCAGCTGCTTCCATAAAATGATGATATCACCTTTGCAAGAGGCTTGTGAGTTTCAATGAGCTCATATACCTAAAGAGCTCAGCCTACAGTGTAAATCGCTTAGAACACTGTAAATGATCAACAGATGTTGGATGTTATTATAATTTTCCTAATGCATACAACTCCACTGCTTAAAAAACTTCTTATTTAATTGCAATGTTTTCTTCCAAATTAACTACAAAATCCTCTTCTGGCCCTCAGGGCCCTCCCTAATCTGGCAGTTTCTCTCTTGCTTTCCCTCCTGCTACCCTCCTGATTTCTAATCAAACTGGACCTTGTACTTTCCCACCTTTGAGATTCTGGTCACACTGTTTCTCTGGCCTGTAATGTCCTTCCCCCTCCTCTGCTGCTAAAACCTAATCTCTCCTTTTAAATCTTTACTGTGTGACAATAAAGATGCTTTCGGAAGTTAAAGCATGTGATTTTCTACATATAACCAGAAATCATAGAAGTTCATAAACTCCTTCAAAATGTATTGCCTTGTGTGGAATATTTACTTTGACACCAAAATGTGTATTCGTTAAATTTAATGAATTCTGTCTATGTTTCATTTATTTATATATTTGTTCATTTGTTTATTTTAATTTTAGAGATGTGTAGAATATTCACTTTGACAACAAAATGTGTATTCCCTAAATTCAATGAATTCAGTCTAGGTTTCTTTAAATATATATTTGTTTGTTTATTTTAATTTTAGAGATGGGGTCTCACTATGTTGCCCAGGCTCAAGGGATCCTCCTGCCTCAGGCTCCTGAATAGCTGGAACTACAGGAGACCGCTGCACTCAGCTCTAGGTTTTACATTTGGATGAAACCTATTTAGATTTGCATGAAATTAGCCCAGTTTCACAGGAGCAGTGTGGGTGATGTAGATGCCCTGGGTGAAGCTGATAGAACTCAGGGAAGGAGAGCCAGGCCTCAGTGAGGACCTACTCCCTTCTATGTTGGTCGCTCTCACACAGTGCTATGGTTCCTCTGGCACCTAGTACCGCCACTTTCCCTCCTTCCCTGGCTCCTTTTTCTGTCTCCTCCCCTCCCCGCCCTTCTCTCTCATGCTTAGCAAACACAGTGCCTAAAGTACCTAGTTCCTGGGATTTATACGTGCCAAGTGGCTTTGGGGAACAAGTTTTTCTCAAGTCTAAGCCTCAAAAGGCACTTATTTCAACACTTCGGGGAAAAGTAATAACTAAGGAAATCAATAATCTCATCCCAAGCAGAAGAATGGATTTTTGTGAGACTCTCCCTATGGTTTCCTGGTCAGCTTTTTAAATAGGTGTAATTTTAGTCTCTTGAATCTTTTTCCTCTTGTGTGGTTTTTTTTTTCTTTAACCTTACCTTAAGAAATAAATGTAAACTTGCAGGTAGAAACTATGTCGTGACCAAAGTGTTATATGATAACAAGTTGTTTTCAAGAACTATATGCTTGTTAAAGACAATTAGAAGACTCAAAAAAACACTTTCATGTAGCTATACATTCTTCAGTGGCTAGAACTGAATTTTGGATCTTTTTCAGAGGGATTTTTTGATGGAGAAAACACACACACACACACACACACACACACAGATGAGATTAGAAGAGGATCTGCTACAGCAACAGAAAAAGAGAATGCCAAGAAGGGGAAGAGTGAAGGCTGAAGAGCGGAAGCCAGTGCCAAAACATTCCGAAGCTACCCAACATCTAAGAAAGGTGGCCTGAGGGAGATTGCAAGCACTAACCGCTAAACGAAGGGTTAGATCTTATCTATGTCCAGAAGGAGTAATAAGAAAGAATGCGTATCTCCAAAAGCTGAAAGATTTGGACAGGCCCCAAGGCAGAGGACTGGCATTTTTCTAAATTGAGATGCCAATCCCATCATACGTTAGGACTATAAGATTCAAGGATGAAGACTGGCTCCCCCAGTGGGGCAAAATCAGTGGCTGGGACACAACACATCTGCCATCGTGATGAAAACAGTAAACCTCTACTGAGGCTCCACGCTTGAAGCGTGCGTCTGTCAGACCCTAGTTATCCAAGGCTGGTGCTCAAGGGAAAAAGGACTCAGTCTTGGAAGGCCAGGAAGCTTCTGTCTTACTCATTAGCCTGATATGCCAGCTCCATGTAGGTATTCTTAAATCTTTTTTTTTTTTTTTTTTGAAATGGAGTCTCGCTCCGTCACCAGTGCAATGGTGCCTCTTGGCTCACCACAACCTCCACCTCCCAGGTTCAAGCGATTCTCCTGCCTCAGCCTCCTGAGTATCTGGGACTACAGGTGTGTGCCACCAGCCCCAGCTAATTTTTGTATTTTTAGTAGAAACGGGGTTTCACCATATTGGCCAGGCTGGTCTCGAACTCCTGATCTCAAGTGATCTGCCTGCCTCGAGGTATTCTTAGTCTTAAATGTGCTACTGTAGACACATATTATTGTCACATAGGTTAATATTTTTCTTGGAGAAAGAACTGAGGCAGGACACCTGAAGGTACTCTGTCAGGCAACATTTTCACTTAGGAAAGTTCTAAATTGAGTTTGTATCATTCCCCTTCCCTCTTCCTCTCCCTTTCTCTTTTCTCTTCCCTTCTCTCCATTGTCCAAAAGATTAAATAAAACAAAAACATACACACAAAAGCAACAGGGAGATCAAGATGGTAAAGACCAAGCTCATGTTTTATTAGTTAGCAGACAGTGGTGCTCAGGCCACAAGCGTCTACGGTGGGGCCAGGAGGGGGCAGAAACTAATATTTATTGGGCATTCGCCATCTGCTAGGATCATAAATGCTTTACCTCTTCTTATAATTCTCACATCAAGCCTTTGGAGTGGGTGTTATTTTCCTTATTTTACAGGTGAGGAAATTAAGGTTGCCTAAGCTTACACAGCTAGTGATCCAAACCCATCTTTCTGGCTCTGAAGCCAAGTCTGACCTGACACCTTCCATATGTGTCTCTTTCCCATTCTGGCCTTTGTCATTAAAACCAACAGTATCAGAAAGATGCGCTCCAAAGATAGCAAATGACATTGGTAGCGACTTCAAGGGTCTTTGCGGGAAACAAAAAAAATAAAAATAAAAAATGAGGTCTTTACCAATTTTTTTGTTGTTGTTGTTTAAATAGAGACAGAGTCTTACTCTGTTGCCCAGGCTGGAGTACAGTGGTGTGATCATAGCTCACTGCAGCCTTGACCTCCTGGGCTCAAGCCATCCTCATGCCTCAGCCTCCTGGGTGTCTAGGACTACAGGTGCACACCACCAACTCCAGCTATTTTTTTTTTTCGTAGAGACAGGGCATAGCTATGTTGCCCAGGTGGTCCTGAACTCCTGGCCTTAAGCAATCCTCCTGCCTCGGCCTCCCAAAGTGCTGGGATTATAGGTGTGAGCCACCATGGCTGGTCCTTTACCAATTATTGAGGAGCAATTGTCCTCATGTTAACATGACAGGTCAGAGAATATAGCCAAGGGGTAGCAGCCCAGCACTCCTCACCCACAGGTGAGTGAGCAAAGCAAACACAAGACCCCACTCCATTCTGCATCCACCAGGGCTTGGAAGCCTGGCACGGCCATAAGAATCACGTTTGTGCTCATCATTAAAACTTCCTCTGGGGGTCCCCTCACTCAGTTGCCTGGCCCAGAAACCTGAGTATCATCATTAACTCCCTTTCCCTCACTCCCCGCAACCAGCAAACTCTCCAGTCCTAGGGATCCTACCTCTTTAATGTGTGTCTCTGATCCCTGTCACTTCCCTTCATTTCCGAGGCCACCTTCTCCTGCTCACTGTACTCCAACCCTGGGCCTTAGTGTTAGGAAACTCTGAGTGACGTTTCTAAGGTAAATTATGACATTATGATCATGATATTCCTCTGCTTAAATAATTCCTGCATGACTCCCTGTTGCCCACAAGAGAACGTGCAAATTTCTTTTTTTTTTTTTTTTGAGTCAGGGTCTCCCTTTGTCACCCAGGCTGGAGTGCAGTGGCATCATCTGGGCTCACTGCAGCCTCTGCCTCCTGGACTCAAGCAATCCTCCCTCCTCAGCCTCCTGAGTAGTTGGGGCCACAGACACGCACCACCACACCCAGCTAATTTTTAAATTTTCTGTAGAGATGGTGTCCCACCATGTTGCCCAGGCTGGTCTCAAACTCTTGGGCTGAAGCAATCCTCCTGCCTCAGCCTCTCAAAGTGCTGGGATTATAGGTTTGAGCTACTGCACCCAGCCTAATGTTCAGCTCTTAGCAGAGCATCCTAGGCCACTCATGGTCAGGCCCTGCTTCTCTGTCCTGCCCATGCTCAAGCTCCCATCCTGAGCCACTGGGAGGTCCTGGGATGGTCATGCTCCCTCAGGCCTTGATGTCTTTCCGCAGGATAACCTTACACCTGTCCAACTCATGCTTGTCTTTCAGCTCTGAGAAGCTGCCCCTGACCATCCCATTCAGAGCCTGGCTCTGGGGGAAGCAGTCCCTTGGTACCCCCCATCCCAGCCTGAGCTGCCCCTCCTTGACAATGTCTCCAGGGCCAGGGTCTGTACTACCCAGGCGTCTGTGGCCTTCTCCTCTGTAAGCCCCTCCAGGGCAGGGCGTGCTTTCTTCCCCATTTTCCCCAGCATCTAACCTCCAGGAGCCACTCAATTCATAATTAAATGTCTAAAATGATAAAGTGGGGAAAGTAATGAAGGAATAAGAGTCTATTACTGGCTTTGCTACCAACTACTCTATACCTGCTACTAAAACTCAGTGAAGCAGGATGCTATTTTGCCATCCCTGAAGTAGGGATCTTCACCACGTTCCTCACCCTCCATCCCCCCACAACTGCTACTCTGTCTTGGGGACTGGGATGGGTATAAGAGCTTAATATATTGTTTTGTTTTTTGTTTTCACCATTAAGAAAAAATGGTCCAGGTGCAGTGGTTCACGCCTGTAATCCCAGCACTTTGGGAGGCCGAGGCAGGAGGACTGCTTGAGCCCAGGAGTTCAAAACTAGCCTAGGTAACATTGTGAGACCCTGTCTCAAAAAAAGAAAGAAAGAGAGAAAGAGAGATAGAGAAAAGAAGAAGGAGAAGGAGGAGGAGGAGGAAAGAGGAGAGGAGAGGAGAGAAGAAGAGAAGGGAAGAGAAGGGAAGATGACATGGAAGTGGAAATACACAGTGCAATCTTTTATTCTATAGATTACTCTTCTTCCAGGAGACAAAGAGCCAAGGGGATAAACAGCCAAAGGACCTCTCACAGCTGGGTAAATGTGCAAAAAATGGGAGATAAGTATTAATATAGCAAAGAGTGAAGCATTTCATGGAAAACATTTCTTTTTTTCTTTTCTTTTCTTTTTTTTTTTTTGAGACAGAGTCTCACTCTGTTGCCCAGGCTGGAGTGCCATGGTACAATCTCAGCTTACTGCAATCTCTACCTCCCGGGTTCAAATGGTTCTCCTGCCTCAGCCTCCCAAGTAGCTGGGACTACAGGTATGAGCCACCATGCCCAGTTAATCTTTGTATTTTTAGTAGAGAAGGGGTGTCACCATGTTGGTCAGGCTGGTCTCGAACTCCTGACCTCAAGGGATCCACCCATATTGGCCTCACGAAGTGCTGGGATTACAGGTGTGAACCACTGTGCCCAGCGGGAAAACATTGCAAATGTACTTTTAAGATGAGAGATCCTAACTCCCATTTATAACATAGGAAAGCAACTTGGGAGACACTGGGGGCAGCCCCCAAAGGGCACCAGCTCAGCGTGCCGCAGCCATCACGAAGCCACCAAACTGTGCAGTGTCACCAGGAAACACAGAAAACACCACTGTCCTGCCTTGAGTACTTATGACTTTTTTCAGAGCGAGGGTCTCTCTAGAGATGGGCAACAAAAATAATCAAGTGCATGCTGAGACCTATAAATAAAAGTAGATTTATAAAGAGAAGAAAAGACAGCAGATCTGCAATCACTAATGTCAAAGGAAAAGCGGGAGTATGAGGAAGATACGTCATGAAAAGCACAGGTAGGGTGAACCTACAAGACTAGAAATAGTGGAATTCCTTAAAGTTTGACCAAAGTAACTTAGGGACACTTATGGGGAAAATATTACAGTATCTTACAATAGTATTTTAAATACTCTTTGCTATTCATTAGACTAGTAAGTAGTAGTTTAAGGAAGATTTATGGAATTTTAGAACACAGTTATAATCAAATCCAGTATCCCTATGTCTTAGATGAAAGAAATTGGGTCTAGAGAAAGTCAGTGCCTTGCCTGGGGCCATACATCACCTTACAGCAAAGCTGAAGCTCGAACCTCTTGATTCCTATTAATGCTTTTTCTATTAGATTATTTAATATGAAAACACTATGATTGATGATAAAGGCCCAAGATAGAGATGTTGGAGACAAGGCCAGATAAATAAGGTGTTATTAAGGAAAACCAGGAATGTTGTGTGGCACTACCCTAAAAGTTTGAGACTGACATGGTACAGAAACAATGTTCTCTCACAGAATGGCCCTTTGCTTCATGGTCAGAGGCAGGCATATAGTCTGGTCTGCTGATCTGAACCCATTTCGATTTCTTATTCCCTCAAGCTCGAATCACCCATATGGTCCCACATGGGCAGTGCACTGGCTGGTTCACTTTGCTGCATTCCCTTAAAGGTTGGATGTTCAAGTCAATTCCAGCCACTCTAGGAATGCTGAGGTCAATGGAATTCTACCAACACTTGCCGACTCTGGGGGAGAGGAGACAGCTGCCAGTGGCAGTGGTATGGGTGATGGGAGGGCCGTCCATCCTGGAAAATCCACTGCTGCCACAGCCCAGAATCTGGTAGTCTGAATGCTCAGTATCCAGGAAGGCTGGGAGTGGAAAATATCTTAAGTATTCCTCGCCTCTTGGCACCAGGGAAGCAAGAGAAAAATAAAGCAGGGGAACCTGTTGGACAGGACTGTCAAGGCCACTCTTGCTGGAGGCTGCCTGCTGCTAGAAGGAGCTGGATGGTTCTTCCTCCCCAGCAGAGAAGAGGGTAGGACCACAGAGACTAGAGTGAACGGGATTCCTATTTGCCAAGACCTCCAGGGAAGTGCTGGGAAATGCTCTATCTCTGAGAAAGAGCAAGCTTGAGCTTTGTTCCTCTCGGTTGGGGTGACGTTTACAAATGCCTAAACAACATGATCATGGGAAGAAAGGGAAGCTGCTCCAACAGATACAGTCTGCTGCAGAGGAGTGCTGCCTGAGGGACTGCACCGCATTCCAAATGTTGGGTGCAGGAGGGGAATAAAAACCTCATTTCACCTTTTTCTTCATGCCGGTCTTATTTCCTCTGGGTCATTTTATTTTTATGAAAGAATTGTAACAGGAGAAAAAAGGATACAAGGGACGTGATAGGGAGAGACCTGAGCCAGGGAGCTGAACAGCAGAGATCAATGCAGGTGAGTGTGAGAGTGCAGTGAGTGTGGTCTTGTGTTTTGGGGAGAGATCCTGGTATCCTTTTCCTCAACACTTTGTGGATGGAAGTGGCTTTTCCCAACTACCTACAACATCTACACCGTAACCACCTATACTCTTCAGAGGCCAGTGCCCCTAGCTTGCCAGGCCTGAGCACTGCACCTAGTGAGTTCTGCTTTCAACACTTGGTGCCTTCATCTGCAAGGAGCGCCATGAAATATTTGGCAAAGAGCAGACTAGGAAGGATGGCTTTGTTGAACAGGCTTCTTTATGTGGTGATCGAATAGGATGCTATTTCACATATCCTTTCCTCAGGAAGGTTCTGGGACTCATTTGCATTTATGCAGAGGGTTGCAGAAAAAAAATAAGCACCTGAACTGAATTCTGACTTGATGATTTCTACCAACCTATATATAAACTTCGTGTAATTCAATCTCCAAGACATACAGTATGTCTTTTCCTTGTAAGAGGGAAGCAAGCTAAATGACTTTTCCCCCCCTTACCATTTCCTCCCCTTTTTCTTTCAAAAAGCTGCTATATCTATTTTATTTTATGGGCTAAAAAAGGTTGCACCACATTTGGTATTCCACAAAGGGGAAATGGAAAAATTATTAAATAGTGAAGGAAAACAGTATTGCTTGCTTAGAAAATAAGACATATGAACCCTTAAGAATGGGAAAACACCAGCTACTATGGCAGGGAGAAGACATTTTGCCAAATTTAGAACCCACTTGAAAATCACGGGTTCTAAGTTTAGAACTGAACTAAAAACTTGAGCTCACATTGCATTTGGCATTGGTTTAAAAAAAATTCTAAGCTACTAATTAAAGGGAAAAAAATTATACTCTTAGTAGTTCTAGAGGCTGGGAATTATTTTCAAACAAATTCTTTATTGGCTCAATGGAGGGGCCTGCACTTAGAAAAGAAACAATTTTTTTCTAATTAAAATTTCATTACAAAACAATGATTTAAAATTGAGGGGAGAAAACATTTGCCAAAGTCTTTAAAGAGTTACAGAATTGTTGTGTAACCTTCTTTGAACCCATCCAAATACACCAGGTGGTCATACAAACTTTATATACTAAATAGGGTGTAAAACAGACACCATTAATTATAGCCAACCAGTAAACTTCAAATAATAAAAGTTCAATAAAAATTGAAACTATCACTAAACAAAACAAAAACAAACTTTTACCAGCATTTTTATTTTCTAATTTGGATATTATGATAGTTATTGTAACATCACTAAGAAATGGATCTGAATTGCTGCTATGGCAATAATTACAAAAATTTTAGGCCCAAAAGATTCAAAGTAGTAAATGGACATCCACTGGCTTAATGTGATTCCAGGTAGCTATCAACTTTTTCTTTTCTTTTTTTTTGAGATGGGGTCTCTCTGTTGCCCAGGCTGGAGTGCAGTGGCCCAAACCCAGCTCACTGCAGCCTTGCCCTCCCGGGCTCAAGCAATCCTCCCATCTGAGCCTCCTGAGTAACTGGGGCTACAAGCCCGGCTAGTTTTTCATTTTTTTTTTTTTTTTTTTTTAGATACAGGGTCTCACTATGTTGCCCAGGCTGGTTTTGAACTCCTGGGCTCAAGAGACCCTCCTGCCTCAGCCTCCAAAAGTGCTGGGATTACAGGGATGAGCCACTGTGCCCAGACAACTTTTCAATTACGGGAAACTTAAAGATATCTTATGCTGTCCTCCACACACCTAACATACATACACACATACAGAAATGCATACACATACATATATACATATAATAATAATGGCCTAAGAGGAGGACCTGAAATGAAATAATTAGACAAAAGGTTAAACATGAACATTCAGTGCAAATATTCAGCACAGCAAGCATTCAGAAACACAAATGTTGGAAAAAACAATTTTTCCTTTCTGTTGATTGCCTTGGAGTCTAAATACATTTTTGAGTGACTTTAAGGGGGCAGGCTTAGCAACTGGTGGATTTGACACTCTTTCTTCAGAAACACCATTAACTCAACAGTACAAAACCCTAGAACTTTAATTTCTAGGCACTTCTGAAAACTCTCGTTGAAGTAGTGCAGTAGTACGTGCCTGTAGTCCCAGCTACTCAGTAGGTTGAGGCAGGGGAGTCACTTGAGCCCAGGAATTTGAGACCAGCCTGGGCAATATAGTGAGACCCCCCCATCTCAAACACATGAACAAACAAAAAAACTCTTATTGAAGGATATAAAATTAATTCCTAAGTTAACTATTTTCTTAACAAGTAGATGCAGTTGTACTGGTGGGAAGAGGGATAGAAATTTAGAGTTGTAAAAACAAAAAACACAGCATGTGTAAGTGGAAAAGGATTTGTTTGGAACATATTTTTAACTTGCTCATTTTAAATAAGCATAGTTAAACAGTAGCTATGTATTTGACCTAATAGCACGTGTAGCTCTCACTAGGAGGAGGAACCGAGGTTAACACTGTTAATATATGTGCCAAAGTCAGGACACAAATAGATTCCTTGGCCCACTGGGTCACTCACTTCTGAATGCATGTTCTTCAGCACAGTCTTCTATCCTTTTAAATGACCAATTCGAATGGAATTTCTTTTTTTTTTTTTTTTTTTTCTTCCCCGAGACGGAGTCTCGCTCTGTCACCCAGGCTGGAGTGCAGTGGCAAGATCTCAGCTCACTGCAATCTCTGCCTTCTGAGTTCCAGCAATTCTCCCGCCTCAGCCTCCTGAGTAGCTGGGATTATAGGCGCGCACTACCATGCCCGGCTAATTTTTGTAATTTTAGTAGAGATGGGGTTTCACCATGTTGGCCAGGCTGGTCTCGAACTCCTGATCCCAAGTGATCCGCCCGCCCCGGCCTCCCAAAATGTTGGGATTACAGGCGTCAGCCACCGCGCTGGTCTCAAAAAAAAAAAAAAAGCTGGAGAGTTTGCTGATGTCCAGATCCTGACTGTCTGCCCCAAAAGCCTCCAGATCCTTCAGCTATCTTCCAGGCATTTTCACTTCTTTGACCTGTACATTTTTTTTCACAGAAATAATAAATATGTTTAGTATTGCCAAGAATCAGGTATCCCAAATACTTTTTGCCATTATGCCTTCACCAAGTCTGAACCCAGGTTTTAATATTTTCCCTTGCCTTATCACTGTAGATCTTGGCTCTAAAAAGAGTCATATGAGATAAGTATTTCAATTAAGAATTTAGGAATTTGGGCTGGGTGTGGTGGTTCATGCCTGTAATCCCAGCACTTTGGGAGGCCGAGGTGGGCAGATCACTTGGGGCCAGGAGTTTGAGACCAGCCTGGCCAACATGGCAAAACCCCATCTCTAATAGAAATACAAAAATTAGTTGGCGTGGTGGTGCTTGCCTATCATCCCAGCTACTTGGGAGGCTGAGGCACAAGAATCACTTGAGCCTGGGAGGCAGAGGTTGCAGTGAGCTGACATTTTGCCACTGCACTCCAGCCTGGGCAACAGAGTGAGACGCTGTCTGAACAGAAAAAAAAAAAAAAAAAATCAGGAATTTGGCGAATAAAAAAGAATTTAGGAATTTGAGAGGCTGAGGTGGGAGGATCGCTTAAGCCCAAGAATTTGAGGCTGCAATGAGCTATGATCACACCACTGCATTCCGGCTTGGGCGACAGAACAAGACCCTGTCTCTTAAAAAAAAAATCAGGAAATGATATGCAAACTTGATGTTGGTAGGTAGGCTTTCCTGAAGACAGATGCTTTTCTCTGTGTGTAGGCAAAGGTACACTGCTGGTATTCAGCAAAAAAGTAGCTCTAATTCCCTCTGTCACACATTCCACTAGATAGTTCCACCTGGAAGTGAACAGACACCAGAAATAGTCCCAGACATGTATGTTCAATTCATTTTCAACAAAGTTGGTAAGACATTCAGCACGAAAAGGAAATACTTTTTTTTTTTCTTTTTTTTGAGACGGAGTTTCACTCTTGTTGCCCAAGCCAGAATGCAAAGGCACGGTCTTGGCTCACTGCAACCTCCGCTTCCCAGGTTCAAGCGATTCTCCTGCCTCAGCCTCCTGAGTAGCTGGGATTACAGGCGTGTGGCACGCCTGGCTACTTTTTTGTATTTTTAGTAGAAACGGGGTTTTACCATGTTAGCCAGGCTGGTCTTGAACTCCGGACCTTAGATGATCTGCCTGCCTCGGCCTCCCAAAGTGCTGAGATTACAGGCGTGAGCCACCGCGCCCAGCCCATAGGAAAGACTTTTCAACAAATTTTACTAAAGTAAGTGAGTAGTCATATGGAAAAAGAAACAAACCTTGAGGCTGGGCGCGGTGGCTCATGCCTGTAATTCCAACACTTCGGGAGGCTGAGGCAGGCGGATCGCCAGCCTGGGCAACATGGCAAAACCCCATTTCTACAAAAAATATAAAAATTAGCTGTGTGTGGTGGTGCACGCCTTTAGTCCCAGCTATTCAGGAGGCTGAGGTGGGAGGATCACGTAAGCCTGGGAGGCAGAGGTTGCAGTGAGCCATGATGATGCCACTGGTCTAGCTTGGGTGACAAAGCAAGACCCTATCTCAAAAAAAAAAAAAAAAAAAAAGGAAAGAAAAGAAAAGAAAAAAAGAAATGAACTTTGACTTTTACATCATGCTATATACAGAAATCAACTCAAAATGAATATAAGACCTAAGGGTACAATCTAGAAAACTCCCAGAGTTAAACAGAGGAGAAGTCTTAGGACAAAAAAAGCAAACTTTCATAAAAGAGAAAACTGATAAACTAAACCTTGTCAACACTTAAAAATTTGCCCTTAGAAAGACATTGTTGGCCAGGCGCGGTGGCTCACGCCTGTAATCCCAGCACTTGGGAGGCCAAGGCAGGCAGATCACAAGGTCAGGAGATCAAGACCATCCTGGTTAACAAGGTGAAACTCCATTTCTACTAAGCATACAAAAAATTAGCCAGGCGTGGTGGTATGCGCCTGTAGTCCCAGCTACTCGGGAGGCTGAGGCAGGAGAATTGCTTGAAGCCAGGAGGCAGAGGTTGCAGTGAGCCAAGATTGTGCCACTGCACTCCAGCCTGGGTGACGAGCAAGACTCCCTCTAAAAAAAAAAAAAAAAAAAAAAAAAAAAGAAAGCTACTGTTAAGTCAATGAAAAGGCCAGGCACAGTGGTTCATGCTTGTCATTCCAGCACTTTGGGAGGCTGAGGTGGGAGGGTTGCTTGAGCTCAGGAGTTTGAGAACAGCCTGGGCAACACAGACCTCATCTCAAAAAAAAATTATTAATACATTTAAAAAAATGAAAAAAGATAAAGCACAGAATGAAAAAATATTTGCAATACATATAATGGACTGGTATCTAGAATGTATAAAGGGCTATTAGAACTCAATAAGAAAGCAATGCAATTTTTTTCAGTAGGCAAAAGACAGATGCTTTATAAAAAGAAGTTACATGAAAAGATGCTCAATATTGTTAGTTATCTGGAAAACACAAATTAAAACCACAATGAGATGCCACTACACACCAATGAGAATGGCTCAAGATAAAATGATGACAATACCAAGTATTGGTGAAGATGTATAACTGCTGATAGGAATGTAAAATGGTACAAGCACTTTGGAAAACTGATAGCTTCTTTAAAAGTTAAACATGGCCGGGCGCGCTGGTTCACGCCTGTAATCCTAGCACTTTGGGAGGCTGAGGCAAGCGGATCACCTGAGGTTAGGAGTTCGAGACCAGCCAGGCTAACATGGTGAATCCCTGTCTCTACTAAAAATACAAAAATTAGCTGGGCGTGGTAGCATGGGCCTGTAGTCCCAGCTACTCAGGAGCCTGAGGCAGGAGAATTGCTTGAACCTCGGGGGGGAGGTTGCAGTGAGCCGAGGTCTTGCCACTGCACTCCAGCCTGGCCAGGTGACAAAGTGAGACTCCATCTCAAAAAAAAAAAAAAAAAAAAAAAAAGTTAAACATACACCTGCCATTCAACCTTGTCATTCCACCTCTGGGTATTCAGCCAGGAAAAATAAAAATATATGTTCACACAAAGACTTGTACAGCAATGTTCATTGTAGGTTTATTTGTAATAGTTAAAAACTAGAAGCAAATCAAATGCTCAACAACTGGCATAAACCAATTTGTTTATGCCATAAACAAATTGTGGCATAGTCAAAAGGTGCGACATGAGTCAGTAATAAACAGGAATGAACTACTAATACTCACAACATGGATGGCTCTCAAAATCTTTATGCTTAGTGAAATAAGTCAGACCTACTCACAAAACTACATATTACATGTTTTCATTTATAGAAAATGCAAACTAATCAGTAAGCGGCAGAAAGCTCAGTTGTTTTCCGGGGCAGGCGTGGAGAACGGTAAGGGAAATGAGAAAATCTGGGGGATGACAGGAATGTTCCGAACCTTGGTTGTGGTGGGTTCACGGATGTGTGCATTGAACTGGCTGGGTGCAGTGGCTCACCCCTGTAATCCTAGCACTTTGGAGGCCAAAGCAGGAGGATCACTTGAGGCCAGGAGTTTGAGACCAGCCTGGGCAAGATAGCAAGACCTCATCTCTACAAAAATAAAAATGAAAAAGTTAGCCAGGCGAGGCACACATGCCTGTGGTCCCGGCTACTTGCGAGGCTGAAGTGGGAGGATCTCTTGAGTCCAGGAGTTTGAGGCTGCATTGAGCTATGATCACACCACAGCACTCCAGCCTGGGCATCAAAGCAAGACACTCATCTCTTACACAGAACAAAACAAAAACTCTTTGAATTGAGCCAGGTGTGGTTGTGTGCACCTGTAATCCAAGCTGCTCAGGAGGCTGAGGTGGGGGAGGGTTGCTGAGCCCAGGATTTCAAGACCAGATTGGGCAACATAGTGAAATGTCATTTAAAAAAAAAAATTAGGAAAATGGCTGTAATAAGCATCTAATAAATGCTAGCCATTATTAAAAAAAAAACTCTTTCAATGGCACACTTTAAATAGGTGCAATTTATTGTATACAACTCAGTGGAGTTGTTATTTTAAAAATCTCCCATTGAATGTTTGGCAGGTCACTCAAACTTCACAGTTCTCCAGCTGAGCTCCTAATCATCTGTTTGTCTTCTTGGTTAATGTTCTCTTTCTTGGCTAATGGCCTCATCGTCTACCTAGTCAGCTAAGCTAGATAGCTTGGCAATCACCTTTACTCTACTTTCATTTGTATCTTTAAACTCTTCCTCAAATTTATCTCTAACCTTGTTTGTTTTAAATTGAGAAGTGTTTTTCACTGTGGTAAAATATACATAACATAAAAGTTACCATTTTAACCACTTTTTTTTGAGATGGAGTTTCACTCTTGTTGCCCAGGCTGGAGTGCAATGGCGTGATCTTGGCTCACTGCAACCTCCGCCACCTAGGTTCAAGCGATTCTCCTGCCTCAGCCTCCAATGTAGCTGGGATTACAGGCATGCGCCACCAAGCCTGGCTAATTTTGTATTTTTAGTAGAGATAGGGTTTCTCCATGTTGGTCAGGCTGGTCTCGAACTCCCAACCTCAGGTGATCCGCCCACCTTGGCCTTCCAAAGTGCTGGAATTACAGGCATGAGCCACCGCTCCCGGCCTTAACCACTTTTAAGTGTACAGTTCAATTGCATTAAGTAAATTCACATGATTGTGCAACCAATAGTGCCATCCATCTCCAGAACTTTTTCATCTTCCCCAATTAAAACTCTGTATCCATTAAATAGTAACTCCCACTCCCCTTTCCCTCCCCCAACCCCTGTGCCAACTAACATTCTACTTTCTGTCTCTGTGAATTTGACTACTCTAGGTGGTAGAGTATGTAAGAGTATATATTCCACCGCATATAAGAGGAATCATGCAGTATTTATCCTTCTGTGATTGGTTTATTTTACTTAACACAATGTCCTCAATATTCATCCATGTTTTAGCCTGTGTGAGCATTTCCTTCACCTTTAAGATGGAATCATATTCCATGGTATGCAGAGACTACATTTTGTTTCTCCATTTATCCATCGATGGACAATTGGGTCATCTCTAATTCATGATGCCCACTGCTACTACCCCAGTTTAAGGTCTCATCATCTTTTGGCTGGACTATTTCAATGGGCTATTCACTGCCATCCTTACCTCCTTTTCTCATGCACCTTCTAGCTTGCAACCAGTATCGTTTTTCTGAAGCAATGATCCTGTATCTCCACTGTTCAAAGACTTGTGTGTGCAATTTCAAAGTCAAATGGGATTATACTTCTAATGCTGTTCTGCAGTTTGCTTTTTTCCACTCTCCTTTTGAACAACTCTAATTAGTAGAAATTTCTTTCTTATTTTAATACAATATATATTTCCTGGTCACTCCCTCCCATTGGTCCTAGCTCTGTTCTCCAGAGCGACACTGAATATTTTCCTTTTCTTTTTTTTTTTCTTCTTTTTTTTTTTTTGGAGATGGAGTCTCGCTCTGTCGCCCAGGCTGGAGTGCAGTGGCACCATCTTGGCTCACTGCAAGCTTTGCCTCCTGGGTTCACACCATTCTCCCACCTCAGCCTCCCAAATAGTTGGGACTACAGGCACGTGCCGCCACGCCTGGCTAATTTTTTGTATTTTTAATAGAGATGGGGTTTCACTGTGTTAGCCAGGATGGTCTCGATCTCCTGACCTTGTGATCAGCCCGCCTTGGCCTCCCAAAGTGCTGGAATTAAAGGTGTGAGCCACCATGCCCGGCCAATATTTCCCTTTTCTATGTGGCAGATAACCCTTTAATATATAAAGATAACCATCAGTCTTCTTTTTCCAGGCCTTGAGTCATTTCTCAGATAATGTGGTTCCCAGACCCTAGCTGCTTTTCTCTGATTGTGGTCCAGTTGGTCAGTGTCCTTATCAAAACAGGATGCCTAAAACAGAATATAATCATCTAGACTCTACAACCATCTAGAGTGGGACCATCGTGTCCTTTGCTCTGCTGTTTTACTACTATAACCCAGCCTAATATGCCTTTAACTTTTTTAGTTTTAATGTTGATATATATTAACTTGGAGTCAACTCAAACATTTAGGGTTTTTTAAGAAATACATTTTTTATGACACTATTGGGCACCTGAAGATGGGGTGGCCAAAGGAAGGAAAAGGAAAATAATTGAAGTTAGGACAGCATTTTTTTCCTTAGCAATTTTGTGTATTTATTCAATGTTTCTTGCTCCTGATAGCAGATGCAGATCATCTCCACACCAGTCCTCCCTCCAGGCTTCATATCAGTAATGTACCAAACACCAAGGCCTAGTAAACAACTGCCTTTCCAACAACCTGCCTAGACTCACAGCCTGGCACGTGGGCCTCCCCCTGCACCATCAGTTCTACCCCTGATAGCTATGGGACAACTGTGGCAAGTGATTAGAAGAAATGGTAGCAATTGCCATAAAACACACACAACCAGGAAATGCAGTTTTGCAAAAGTACATGGCAGTTCAGACACTGGGCATCAAATAAAAACCTTACCTAAAAGTGTATAGGGGAATGGACCAAGAAAGCAGTGTCTTAGCTTGCCTTTCTCTAGGCAGCTAAAAATCTAAGCCATCAAAGGGGGAGATTCTTTATTAAAAAGGTGTTGCATCTTTGTCATTGGCTTTTCAAAAGTAAAATGCAGTATCTTCAATGGGTGAGGAAGAAGGTTGCTTTTCCAGGCAAATTTTCTTGAAACTTGGAGTCATTTAAGAGGATAAGACTCAGTTGAATGTGTTTTGGGACTTTTTTGAATGGTCAACTTCAGGCTGGTGGCTATTTACTCTTCCACACAGACATTCCTTCCGTCAGATCAATGCCTGCTCCCTGCAACACACACACCACACACACCGCCCACCAATATTCCCGTCATGCCCAGAGCCTCACGAGTAGTGTCTCTTTTATTCATCTCTTCTTAGAAATTCAGTGCTTATATTTCTCTACACATGAAAGCCATCCCCTCCCCAGCCCTCAGTCTTTCTCCCCTTCAATTATAAACTGAGACCTTGATCCTCAGTCATCTCCTCATTTTCCAAAATGATCCCCTATCTCTTTCTGCTGGCTCCTTCCTCTTCACCTTTCACTATAACCAGGACCCTTTAATGCAGAAGATGTACCTGTCAATACTACTGCACCAACCCTGCCCTCCCTTCACTCACACTGAACACTTGGAATGATTATGCCACACTCATTCCATTTTCGGATCTACCACTGATTCTCTGTCACCCGGGCTGGAGTGCAGCGGTGTGATCTCAGCTCACTGCAACCTCCGCCTCCCGGGTTCAAGCGATTCTCCTACCTCAGACTCCTGAGTAGCTGGGATTACAGTTGCCAGCCACTACACCCAGCTAATTTTTTTTGTATTTTTAGTACAGATGGGATTTCACCACGTTGGCCAGGCTGGTTTTTTTTTTAACTTTTATTTTAGGTTTGGGGATACACGTGCAGGTTTGTTATATAGGCAAATTTTGTGTCATGGGGGCTTGGTGTACAGATTATTTTGTTACCCAGTTAATAAGTATGGTGCCTGACAGGTAGTTTTTTGATTCTCACCCTCCTCTCAGCCTCCACCCTCAAGTAGTTGAGATGGAGTCTTGCTTTGTGGCCCAGGCTGGAGTGCAGTGGCATGACCTGGGCTCACTGCAACCTCTGCCTCCTGCGTTCAAGAGATTCTCCTGCCTCAGCCTCCCGAGTAGCTGGGACTACAGGCATGAGCCATCATACCCGGCTAATTTCTGTATTTTTAGTAGAGACAGGGTTTCACCATGTTGGCCAGACTGGTCTCGAACTCCTGACCTCAAGTGATCCACCTGCCTCGGCCTCCTAAAGTGCTGGGATTACAAGTGTGAGCCACTGCGCCCAGCCTCTTTTTTTTTTTTTTTTTTTTTTTTTTTTTTTTTTGAGATGGAGTCTTGCTCTGTCGCCCAGGCTGGAGTGTGCTGGTGCAATCTCGGCTCACTCCAAACTCCGCCTCCTGGGTTCAAGTGATTTTCCTGTCTCAGTCTCCTGAGTAGCTGGGATTACAGGTGTGCACTACCATGCTCAGCTAATTTTTATATTTTTAGTAGAGACAAGGTTTTGCCATGTTGGCTAGGCTGGTCTCAAACTCCTGACCTCAGGTGATCCACCCACCTCGGCCTCCCAACCTGCTGGGATTATAGGTGTGAGCCAATGTACCCAGCCTGGAATCAGCAAATTCTTCGCCCTGAAGATGGGTTCAGAAATCATCCCAAACCCTTTGGGTTTTCCTACTAACTACAACTGAATGATAGGTGTGCTTTGGCCTGAAATGGGTCTGTTGAATCTCTGATCTCCAGATTGGGTGGCTCTTCACCACAAAGTCTCTCGATCATTACTTCTCAAAAATTGTAGCTCTTACCCTTTCTTCATTTTGTCCTTCCCATTTCTCTTTTTTCTTGTTTCAAACTGAGTTTCTCTTTGTATCAGGCAGCCTCACAGTCTGACCCAATACTGATCTTTCCATTGTCATGAACATTTCCCAAACCACATTTAAAAACCACAACACCCTTTCCTTGTTCTCGCAGAGGCACAAAGTATGAGAAATAAACCTTCATTAATTGTAGATTCCCTCTTCTCTAAAAACCATATTTGCTAGTCTTGGACTTCTTAGGATCATAAGACCAAAAAGGAACCTTGAAAAGTCAATCCATTAGTTACATCACATTTAAATAATTATGTGACTTTGTTTGAAGAATTAAGAAAACTGCTGAATTCAATTAAACAAAACTAAACCCTGCCCCAAGCCACTGGGATTTGGTTAAAGTGAATCCGAAGCCTGTCTGTCAATTATCCTAGAGCCACCTGAGTTCCTCAGGCCTGGGGGAATGTGTCTCCCCAAAGTTCCTGTCTTGGAAGCTTAATTGCCAATGTAACAGTATTAAGAGATGGGGCCTTTAAGAGATGATTGGGTCATAAGGGTAGAGCCCTCAGGTATAAATTAATGCCATCAGGTGAAGTGAGTTCTCGAGGGAGTGAATTGGCTCTCACAGGAGTGAGCCCTCTCAAGAGCAGGTTGTTATAAAAGCTAGCTTGGCTCACTCTTGCAGTCTCTTTTGCATGTCCTGCTTGTCCTTCTGCTTTTCCACCATGTTAAGATGCAGTAAGAAAGCCCACACCAGAAGTTGCTGCCATGTCCTTGGACTACCTGGCCTCCTGAACCATAGCCAAATAAACTTCTTTAATTTATAAATTATCGAGTCTCAGGTATTCTGTCTTAGCAACAGAAAATGAACTAAGACACCAGGAGATGCAAGTTGAGTATGATCTTCTTGTGTGTGTGTTTTAACAGACAGGGTCCCATTCTGTTGCTCAGGCTGGAGTGCAGTGGTGCGATCATGGCTCACCTCAGCCCTGAATTCCTGGGCTCAAGCAATCCTCCCCACTCAGCCTCTCAAATAGCTGGGACTACATGTGTGTGCTGCCTCACCTGGCTAATTTTTTTTTTTTTTTTTGAGACAGAGTCTCATTCTGTTGCCCAGGCTGGAGTGCAGTGGCATGATCTCAGCTCAATTCAACCTCTGCCTCCTGGGTTCAAGCGATTCTCCTGCCTCAGCCTCCCAAGTAGCTGGGATCACAGGTGTGTGGCACCACACCCAGCTAACTTCTGTTTTTTAATTTCTTTTTTTTTTTTGAGGTGGATTCTTGCTCTGTTGCCCAGAGTGCAATGGCATCATCTCGGATCACTGCAAGCTCCACCTCCCGGGTTCAAGGGATTCTCCTGCCTCAGCCTCCTGAGGAGGTGGGATGGGGTTTTGCCATGTTAGCCAGGCTGGTCTAGAACTCCTGGCCTCAAGTGATCTTCTTGCCTTGGCCTCCCAAAGTGCTGGGATTAGAGGTGTGAGCCACTGCACCCAGCCCACACCTGGCTAATTTTTTAAAAAATTTTTTTGCAGACATGGGGTCTTGCAGTGTTGCCCAGACTAGTCTTGAACTCCTCCTGAAGTGATCCTCCCACCTTGGCCTCCCAAAATGTGGGATTACAGATGTGAGCCACTGTGCCTGAGTATAATATTCTAATAAATGAATTGGATACCCTGAAGAGCCACAGGTTAAATGTGAAAGTCACCATCAATATAAAAAGCTAGGAACCTTGGTCAAATTACATACTTTTAAGCTATATATATATGTAAAATTGGATGTGGAAGTACCTATGGATAGCTCCATGCATTTGAATGATTTAGAACAAGAGTTATTAACCTGAGGTTTGGAACCATCCTCAACTGGGTACATCTAGTTCAGTTTAGTTTAGTTTAGTTTAGTTTGGTTTAGTTTAGTTTAGTTTAGTTTAGTTTAGAGACAGAGTCTTGCTTGCTCTGTTGCCTGGGCTGGAGTGCAGTGGCTGGAGTTCACTGTAACCTAAATATGTACATTTTTTCAGTGCAAAGGCTCACTGCTTTTATCAGATCCTTAAGGATCTCCAAAAGGCTTAAGAACCCCTGTTTTAGAAGAAAGGTAAGATTAAAATCAATATATTATTTTATATATTTATAAATGCATTAAATAGATATAACTTCCGTTTTAGCAAGATAAAAGGTTGATTGTTGTAAATAATCATCACATAATTAGTAACCACATTTAAACACTAATAGACAATATTATTTCAGCATTTCAGATATGTATCAACAAGTATTTACCTTAATATACATGCAAGTACATCAGGGAAGGAGGTGTTCAGATACAGATTTTAACCTAGATTGCAAACTACTGGTAAATTTACCTTCACTGTTGTTTAAAAAAATCATCAATCAGATAATGTAAAGGCAATACCAAATACAAATCAAGTCACTATTGAACATGTAGTGACAGCTATGTTCAGTTACAACACCTCATTTTCTCATATTAGATAAGAAAAATAAATGATTGTACATGCTTTATAGCAGATTGATTAAAAGATATACTGGGGAAACTCCTTTCATAGCCAAATTTTACAGCCAAAAATCAAATTCAGTGCTTGGATTTTTTAAGCCAGGACCCATTCAGAGTATTCCAAGAATAGTTCTCAAATTGCTAAAAAGCATTGGTTCCATAAATCTATTTTAGAGATGAATTTTAAAAATTAGAAAGTTTGAGTCAGCCATACACAAACCAATCAAGTTATTACGTACTCCATTTGGGTTTTTTTACATTTAAAGTATAACTCATTTATTTATTCATTTAACAAATATTTATTGAGCCTCTGCTATGTGTAGGCACTGATCTGGGTGTTAGGATTACAGCAGTGAATAAAACAGACCAAAAATATACAAGTTAACACATATGCTCACTGGAAAACATTCAGATACAGAAGTGCACAGATAAAAAAAATCCAACTTGTTCTCCTTAAGGCCCATCCCCCATCTCAGTTCCTTCCTTGCAATTAACAGTTATTCTAGATCTTTTTAGTTCATTTACATAGAAAACCTTACATAGGATTTTAAAACCAGTTTTATTGAGATATAATGTACATACTGCATGGATGTATAGGCACATCATAAAATTCACTGTGTAACATGTACAGTTACATTTTTTACTGTATTTGCAGTGTTGCATTACAATCTAGGTATGCAGATTATTTTATTTTATTTTATTTATTTTATTTTATTTTATTGAGACAGGGTCTCACTCTGTCACCCAGGCTGGGATACAGTGGCACAATCCCAGCTCACTGCAACCTCCGCCTCACTGCAACCTCTGCCTCCTGGGTTCAAGTGATTCACCTGCCTCAGCCTCCCCAGTAGCTGGGATTACAGGTGCCTGCCACCATACCAGGCTAATTTTTGTATTTTTAATAGAGATGGGGTTTCACCGTGCTGGCCAGGCTGGTCTCAAACTCCTGGTATCAAGCAATCCACCCATCTCCCAAAGTGCTGGGATTACAGGCGTGAGCCATGGCGCCCGGCCTTAGTCTCCACACTCTTAACAGAGCTGATGAGATATAAAGGAGGTGAAGGAGAGGGAGTACAAACAAACAGATAAAAGTTTAGGATAGGCCAGGCGCAGAGGCCGAGGCGAGGGATCATGAGGTCAGGAGATTGAGACCATCCTGGCTGACACAGTGAAACCCCGTCTCTACTAAAAATACAAAAAAAAAGAAAATTAGCTAGGCGTGGTGCCACATGCCTGTAGTGCCAGCTACTAGGGAGGCTGAGGCAGGAGAATGGCGTGAACCCGGGAGGTGGAGCTTGCAGTGAGCCGAGATTGCGCCACTGCACTCCAGCCTGGGCGACAGAGCAAGACTCTGTCTCAAAAAAAAAAAAAAAAAGTTTAGGATAAATGCAAATGAGGTAATGTAGATAAACTGTTTAGCATAGAGGCTGACTCCTTAGTAAGCACACAATAAAAATATATGAATAAATAATAAAATAAATCATTTTATTAAATAATAAATCGTTATTATAGTCTGTACTGTATCTTTTATGGAGACGGTTCCTCTTCTATTAGGAAAGTAACATTTCTGTTGCCAGCCTATGGGTTTGTTTAATTAGCCATCTTCATTTGCGGCTGCTATAATACAATTCTATAGGGTCACTGATCCTACTCAGCTTCCTTTTTTTTTTGAGAAACTCCTAGGTGCTAAGCTTAGGTACTGCACAGGTCAACAAGACTGTCTGAGCTCAAATAACCTGTAGCAGGGAAAACAATAATAAAGGTATTGTAGGGCTGGGTGATGCCATAGTGTCTGTAATTTCAGCTACTGGAGAGGGAGGCCATGGAGGGAGGACTGCTTGAGCCCAGGAGTTTAAGGCTGCAGTGTGCTATGATCACACCTGTGAATAGCCACTGCACTGCAGCCTGGGCAACATAGCAAGACCCTGCCTCCAAAATAAATAAAGACATACATACATACCCACATACATACAGAAACGTATTGTGTATTTTGGTGCTTTGGGAGCACTCATGGAGAAATCACCATTTTTTTTTTTAAGGGGAGTCAAGAAAGGCTTCCAAGAAGGAAACTTTGAGATACAAGATGGGAGATAGGTACAGTCATCTTAGATTCCCTTTAAGAAATTCAGGTTTTATCTTGAAGCTAATGAGGAGCCCTGAAGAAGGTGGAATGAGATGGGTTGGGCCTGGAGGGAAGGACAGTTAGAAGGCTGGATGTGAATTACCCCACCCAAGCCTGTGACAAAGGCTCCACCCAAAACATCTGCTGTTCTTGCTAGTTGGTTTCTTATCTTTTGACTCATGAAGTTACTTTGTCTTCAAGTTTCTCAATCACAATGTGGTTTCAATCCAAGGTAATCTTTCGTATCTGAAATTTGTTTTTCACGCTTAATATTGCTAAGCATCTTTTCAGTGCTCTGATACTTCTTTTGGTTTTGTTTTGCTTTTTCCCCCCCCCAACAGTTCTCTGGTTGGTTATCTAGATACTTCTTTTCAAAACATCAGAGACCTTTATGATAAAGCTAGACAAAAAAAGATTATTTATCCAAGAGGGGTAATTTAAAAACAAGTATGACAACCAGCAACTCCCCATCACATCAAAGTCATAGCTGCAGTGGAGAGAAAAGCTTAGATCAGGGGAAGGTTTAGGTTAGGTTGAAATCCAAGTTCCTTACACTAGGATTACCCTTACAGATGAAAAACAGATAAAGGTAAGCATGCTCAGACAGGAGGAATGAAGTTGAAGGGTAACTCTGATTAAAACCAAGGAGGGGTAATACCAGATAATACTGGCTAAAGACTGGAGTTGGAGGTGAGAGAAGGAAGGAGAGCTCCAAACCAGCAGTGTTCCTACAAAACAGTTCTTGCTTTTTTCCCCCTACATTGGTAAATAATACGTTTATCACATGACTGGCAAAAATGAAGTATTAGTGTCAATTCACAGCATTTTCAAAATACCAACAATTTCATTTTTCAATTTTTTTTTTTTCTTTTTGAGACAGAGTCTCACTCTGTCACCCAGGCTGGAGTGCAGTGGTGTGATCTCGGCTCACTGCAACCTCTGCCTCCCGGGTTCAAGCAATTCTCTTATCTCAGCTTCCCAAGTGGCTGGGACTACAGCCGCCGCCACCATGCCCAGCTCATTCATATATATATATATTTGTTGTTGTTGTTGTGAGACGGAGTCTTGCCCTTGTCACCCAGGCTGGAGTACAGTGGTGCCATCTCGGCTCACTGCAACCTCCGCCTCCTGGGTTCAAATGATTCTCCTGCCTCAGCCTCCCTAGTAGCTGGGATTACAGGCGCCTGCCACCAGGCCTGGCTAATTTTTTGTATTTTTAGTAGATATGGGGTTTCACTGTGTTAGCCAGGATGGTCTCGATCTCCTGACCTCGTGATCAGCCCACCTTGGCCTCCCAAAGTGCTGGGATTACAGGTGTAAGCCACCACGCCCAACCATTTTTATATTTTTAATAGAGATGGGTTTCACCATATTGGTTAGGCTGGTCTCGAACTCCTGACCTCAAGTGATCCACCCACCTTGGCCTCCCAAAGTGCTGGGATTACAGGTGTGAGCCACCATGCCCGACCTATTTTTCAACTTTTTATTATGGAAAATTGCAAAAGTAGAGTATAATGAAACCCCCTGTACCTGTTATTCAACCTCAACCTTTCTCAACGCAGGGCCAATCCCATTTCCATCTTACTCCTATCTAGTGGATTAGTGTGAAGCAATGATTTCATCTGCACTTACCTCAGTGCACACAATCACCTTAGAGCCAAGCATGCTTTTTGGATCCCCCCTTTGTCTTCACTCACTCCCATCCTCTCAGGGGGCAGTCTGAGGACATCAAGTAAATAGTTTTTTTGTTTTTTTGAATTTTTAGTAGAGACAGCGTTTTGTCATGTTCGCCAGGCTAGTTTTGAACCTCTGGCCTCTGGTGATCCGCCTGCCTCGGCCTCCCAAAGTGCTGAGATTACAGGTGTGAGCCACCGCACCTGGCCTGGAGACAGATTTGAGAAGAGAAGAAAACAGTCCCCACAGAAACACTAAACTGGCTGACCAAGGCAGAGAACTAGACCTTTTGAATCAGGATTGGATCAGGGGGAGGTGCAGCCAGGCCCCAAGCCCTTTCCAGCCCCTTCCCAGGTGGCAGCATCAGGGGACCTGAACAGGTATTAGTGGGGCCTTGCAGGGAGGAATGAGCTGAGTGGGCAGGGGTGGCGTCTTGGGTGGAAGCATTTGAGATCTGCTGACATTCTTTCTGGCTTCTGGACTGAAGGGTATATTCTCCTCAGTTGTGGAGAGGGCTACAGCCAGAGGAAGCAGGAATCTGGCTGAGGAAAGGTCAGCTGCATTCCCAGACCCACCCAAGTGTAGCACGGAGGCTACCCTCTTAACCGATGACTGAGCCAACATTTGTTGAACCCTTCTCTATCACCGACCCCTCTATACCCCAGCCTGTAGTCCCATCTGCCCTCACACTTCTCCTTCCATCTCACACGAAGACCGGTCCTCCTTGTTGTTTCTGGCCAACGTGTCCACCTCCACCTTCTGTCGGTCATTCTGCTGCTCCGCGGGCCCTTCCTCTGCAGCACACCTAGCTAGGTGCCATTGATCCATCTACACTCGAGCTGCCCCTCTCGGCCTTCCCTTCTCTCCAGTTCTCTTGGCCTGGCTGGTTTGGCATTCTCAAAGCCTCACGTGCTTTAGGAAAGTGCCAGTGACACACACCTTCCTGCTGAGTGGGGTGCGCTCCTGCAGGCTCTGGGGTTACCTGGCACTTCTGTCCCCAGGTTGCACAGCTGTGTGGGTATCACCCTCTCCCAGTGGCAGAGGCTGTCTTATTTCTCCCACACCCTAGTTCTCATGGTGCTCACTCCGAAGGTGCTCAGGAAATGTGTGTCAGAAAATAATGGGGCTACAAAGATGAATAAGACCATCCCCACTCTGAAGGCGACTCAGTCTATAGGGAAGCGATCCCCCCAAAGCAAAGCGATCAGGGTGCTTGCCTCCTTGTTGTTCATATTCAGGGCTAAATTCCAAATTCATCAGAATGGCATTCAAGGCCCTCCTGAGCCTGACTACCACTCCAGCTCAATCTTCTGTCACTCACTCATAAAAGTGCAGTCTTCCACTACAGCTCAAATGCCTTACCCCTCCACTAAGCTCTCTCCCTGTTGCCTGGAATTCCAACTCCCAATCTAATCTGGCCACTTCCTGCTCATCCCATAAGACTCTAGCTTCAGCGTCACAACCTGTGTGAAGGGCAACCTGGCCCTAACCCTGGGTGAGCATTGCACCTCACACACGTATTCAGAGGTGGCACCTGGAACCCAGTATTATCTTCTCCACTGGGCTGGAAGATTCCTAGGAGCAAGAACTATTACTCCATCCACCCCTCTCCGGCAATCACCACACTCTCTGGCACAAATGTTTGATGAATGACTGGATGAGGAAATAAAGTATCTGGTTTCTTTAGCTTCTGTCACTGCAGAAAGACAGACTGACTCTTCACAGTCATTCCTGTGGTCTGAGGAAGACTAGCACAGCAGAATTACTATTTCAAGAAACTACCCCACCTTGTTTTCCTGATAGCAGAGTAGGCAAATCTCCAGTTCCGGGATACCATTCTTCTTCCTCTAGTTAACTTCTGAGATTTGGTTACCTACACAGAAGACATCCCTATGCACCCATCAATTACAAGAGCCAGATTTGGAATCCCAGCTGCTCGGGAGGCTGGGGTGGGAAGAACATTTGAGCCTAGGAGTTCATGACCGGCCTAGAAAACACAGTGAGACTCCATCTCTACATAACATTTTTAAAAATTAGCCAGATGTGATGGTGTGCACCTGTAGTCCCAGCTATTAAGGAAGGCTGAATCAGGAGGATCGCTTGAGCCCCGGGATTCAAGGCTGCAGCGAGCTATGACTGCACCACTACATTCCAGCCTGGGCCACACAGTGAGACTCCCTCTCTAAAAAAGAAAAAATAATTAATGAGAGCCAGAAAATTAAATGGAGTGGCTGGCCATGGCCTTGAGCTGTTACTCCCATATCATACTGGATGAAAAATTTAAAACTGAGTATAAATATGTTCCTTATTTCCCCAGGCAGGTTCTAATTCATGGAGTTAGAGTAACATCATTCAAAAAATAGATTAATCTAAGAAAGTCATTTTTATACCATGCCTTATGGAATTGAAAATGACACGCCAGGCGGAGTGGCTCATGCCTGTAATCTCAGCACTTTGGGAGGCTGAGGTAGGCAGATCCACTGAGGCCAGGAGTTCAAGACCAGCCTGGCCAACATGGTGAAACCCCCGTCGCTAATAAAAATACAAAAATTAGCTGGGCATGGGGGTGTATGCCTGTAGTCCCAGTTACTCGGGAGGCTGAGGCAGGAGAATTGCTCGAACCTGGGAGGCAGAGGTTGCAGTGAGCCAAGATCACACCACTGCACTCCAGTCTGGTGACAGAGCAAGACTCTCTCTCAAGAAAAAAAGAAGAGAAAAGAAAAGAAAATGACAAAAAAAAAGTAGGCCTTTGAAAACATTCCTTGGTCACCTGTTTGATCCTTGTACTCAGTTAAAACAGCGCTCCTAAACCTAGTCTCCACCAATTTGCTTTGAATATTTTCCTAAAGGTATCCTGGTTTTCTCACTGCCTTTCATTTTGACAATCAGGGAGTCTAATCATAACCTGAATTTTTCTCTCGAATTTCTCTAAATTTCCCCTCCCCTTCATTTTTCAAGGGTCAGACTACGTGAAAACACTTTTTCACATTAATCATTCATTAGCTGTGCTTTTGGAAATCAAACTCAACAACAGCACCGCCGTTCTGCCTTGCATAATTATCTTTCTGCCCCAGTTCCTGATCAGATACACCTTTCATATCTAAAATATATTCATGAATTAATACAATATTTTTGTTTTGTTTTGAGACAGGGTCTTGCTCTGTCATCCAGGCTGGAGTGCAGTGGTGCTATCACAGCACACTGTAGCCTCGACTTCGTGGGCTCAAGCCATCCTTCTGCCTCAGCCGCTGGAGCAGCTGGAAACACAGGTGCGCCACCACGCCCTGCTAATTAAAAAAATGTTTTTTTGTAGAGATGGGGGGTCTCACCATTTTGCCCAGGCTGGTCTCTAGCTCTTGGGTTTAAGGCATCCTCCCTCCTCGGCCTCTCAAAATGCTGGAAATATAGACATGAGTCACTGCGCCCAGCACCAATATTCTTTTTTTTTTTTTTTTGAGATGGAATCTCACTCTGTCACCCAGGCTGGAGTGTGGTGGCGCGATCTTGGCTCACTGCAACCTCTGCCTCCTGGGTTCATACGATTATCCTGTCTCAGCCTCCTAAGCAGCTGGGACTATAGGTGTGTACCATCACACCCAGCTAATTTTTGTATTTTTAGTTGAGACGGGGTTTCACAATGTTGGTCAGCTGGTCTTAACCTCCTGACCTCAAATGATTCACCTGCCTCAGCCTCCCAAAGTGCTGGGATTACAGGTGTGAGCCACCGTGCCTGGCCATGCCCCAATATTCTTAATTTCTATTCCAAAGCCCAGATGTCAAGACCTATTCATGTTTAACTCTTGACCTTTGCCTGGGGATATGAAGATAATGAGATAATGCAGGAATATGAGTGCAAAACTTTGGTTTTTGAGGAATTTACTAAACTGATGGGCGAGACAAGATGCAGATACCATAGTGGTAAAATATTGGCAATAATATTTTCAACATATATAATGCACTGCTGTATTCAAGGTCCATGCATATTCACTGGATCTAAGGTGTAGATACTATCTTCTTCATTTCCCGTAGCAAGAAACTGAAGCTCTGAATTGTTAAGTGTCTTAACCAAGATCTCTGGAGGTTACTTAATCCACTCTCAGTCTTAACTCTTACCTATAGGCTAATTAATAGTCTATTTCAAATCTCAGACCTCTGTCCAGAGAAAGCTAAGCCTTTCTGTAAAATTGCCTACTTGTCAATTTCACCTGTGTGTCCCATGGCCCTCCCAAATCCACAGGGTGGAAACCGAAACCCCCTGGAACCTGAACAACCATCTGCATCCCGTACTCTTCCTCCACCACCTCCTGCTCAGGCCCGGCACTGTAATTGACCTCATAGCCTCAGCCAGCTGTCTGCAAGCCCAGTACCAGTGGATAGACAGGACACATAATATATCCTCAACAAGTATTTGTTGTATGAGTGATTTTATGAGTGAATGAGTGAGTGGGGGTAGGCATCTTCGACTCTCCCTCACCCTTAACCAGAAGATTAATTGGTCATAAAATCCTGCTGTTTCTACATCATAAATCTCTCTCAAATCCTTTCCCCGTTTTTAATCCCCACCTTGCCTCCCTTGCTGGATTGTGTCAAAGCTAAAATGAGATTAATACACATAAAAGTGTTTTGCAAAGAATAAACCTCTGGGAAAAAAAGAAAGGATAAATCCCTCTGGAATCTGTTACTAAACTTACCAGCCCCAGTTTGCCTATTCCTTTCAAGCTATGATTTTTTTTTTTTCCGTCCTTCTGACCTTGTTGTTGTCTCTGCCATGGCTTCCAGAGGCTCATCACTCAGTTTGTACGAAAATACCACTGGTCTCTATGCTCTGGCGTAGCGGCACGGTTCCATTTCCTTTTATGTTGCTTGCTTCTGGTTATTTCTCAGAGTAAGATCTAACTCACGAGGAGGCTATGAAGTTCCTCATGAAAAGAAGCTGTTACATGGCTTTTGTAGCCTCCACAGCATCTCGCACAATCTTGAGGGATATAGTAAGTGCTTAATAAACACTTACTAATTGAGAGATCAATTCTCCTCCAGCCCACCTCAATCAGCCCAGTATCCTGAGTTTCTCTCCAAATTCTATTCTTTATTCTTCAAAATGTATTGTGTATATCAGGAACATCTCTTCCTAAGACGTTTGAGAAAAGAAGACAGTCTAGCCAATAGATGGTTTTTTACAAGTTGCTCATTCTTTTAAATGTACTAAGTGAACCAGAGTGGAGGAGCCAGACCTTATTACTCACCACACTGAAGTAATATGGTTTCATACATACACAGTGCTTATACACACACACCTAAAACCAAGTATAATGCTAATTAAAGATACCTGAAATGCTGCCAGTAATAATCACAGAACTAAAGAAAAACAGGGCGTCAATGTTTTCCTTTTTCCTTTTCGTTATCCACTACAGCCCATCAGTCACCAAATGATACGGTTTGGATATTGGTTCTCTCCAAATTTCATGTTGAAATGTCATCCCCAACGCTGGAGGCGGGGCCTGGTGGGAGGTGTTTGGGCCATGGGGGTGGATCCCTCATGAATGGTTTGGTGCCCTCCCTGAGGTAATGAGTGAGAGCTGGTTGTTTAAAGGAGCCTGGCACCTCCTCATCTCTCTCTTGCTCTATCTTGCCATGTGATGTGCCTGCTCCCTCTTCACCTTCTTCCATGAGTGAAAGCTTCCTGAGACTGAGCAGATGCTGGTGCCATGCTTTGCATACAGCCTGTGGAATTGTGAGCCAAATAAACCTCTTTTCTTTATAAATTACCAGCCTCAGGCATTCCTTTATGGCAATGGAGAACAGACTAATACACCAAGTCTTCTTGCTTCTCTCTGTGAAATATCTATTGAACGTAGTTTTTCCTTTTGGGATTTTGGCACCACCTTAGGCTGGGCCTTGCGTGTCCCATCTACCTTCCTTGCCCTGGCTTCTTATCTGGGCTCTCGGCCTTTGGTTTCTCCTTACTCTAGTGCAGTTTACCTGCAGGCCCCAAACATTGATTTCATCAAGCTGTCCCACTGCCCCAAACCCACACCTCTAGAGGTTCCCTACTATTCAGAGGACAAGGCATAATCTCCTTAGCTACATCTTCAAGGCCTTTTCAACCTCAGCCTACCCTCCCAGTCTAACCTCTCTGATTCTTCTTTGTGGGGGCAACTGTGGCCTACCCTTTAAGAGCTAAAGTTGTCACCTGAGATGCACCTGATTAAATCCACACACCATAGACATAATTGGGCCAGGCATGGTGACTCATGCCTGTAATCCTAGCACTTGGGGAGGCTGAGGCAGGAGGATCACTTGAGCTCGGGAGTTCGAGACCAGACTAGGCAACATAGTGAGAGCTTGTCTCTGAATATAAAAAAAAAAAGATTAATTGGCAAGAGTAAATCAAGAGGATGCCTGCTCTGTAAATGAGTGACTGAGGAGCTCAAGGTAACCCGAAACTCCAATCAAAATCTGGGAGTAATATCAGGGAAGTAGGATTTGAAAGTGATTGTAATTTAGGGAGCAGAGGCAAACACTGAACACGCTTAGGGGAGGAATGTGACTAGAAGGGTCAGAAAAGGGAGCCCAAGGAGTGAAAAGCAGGCAACACCCATCTGTTAAGTCAATGAGAATGTCTACCCATGTCTCCTGAAGAATGAATGTGACAGTTCAGGCTCTGATGCGTGAACACTGAAATCACCTAACAATGCCCTTCACTATTTTGATTCCACAGCAATCCTGAAGCAGCTTATTTTTCATGGCATGGGCCCTGATCAGACAGACAGGCTGCCAGTTGCAGATCCCCCTGCAGACCAAATGCATTGGCCTTCAGCTGCATACGTATGTGTGGATAATCAGTTTTGATGAGCTTGGCTAAAGTAAGGCCACTGCTGAGAAATGGAGCCGCTTCCACTCAGTAATAATAATGATAATTAACAAATAAATCACATGTCTGAGCCTGAGGAACAGCTCCAGGACCACGGTAAACTGACCAAGGTAAATGTGCTCTAAGGGGCCTCTGTGTGGACAGTCCATGCACCTTTTGAGCCAGTCTCCTGCATCCCTCAATACTGAGTGCACCATTATAAAACCACATGACTAGGGCCGGGCATGGTGGCTCACGCCTGTAATCCCAGCACTTTGGGAGGCCAAGGTAGGTGAATCATTTGAGGTCAGGAATTCAAGACCAGCCTGGCCAACATGGTGAAACCCCATCTCTAATACAAATACAAAAATTAGCCAGGTGTGATGGTGGGCACCTGTAGTCCCAGCTACTTAGGAGGCTGAGGCAGGAGAATTGCTTGAACCTGGGAGGCAGAGGTTGTAGTGAGCTGAGATCACACCACTGCACTGCACTCCAGCCTGGGCATCAGAGTGAGACTGCATCTCAAAAACAAAAACAAAAACAAAAACAAAAACCAAAAACCCAAAAAACCCCACATGACTGAATGACACGATTTTAACCTGGATTCCGTTTTCTCTCTGGCCACCCCAGCTTTTGGCTCTTTAGTCACTTTTCACGTGGTCTGTAGAAGGTCTCTTCAATTTTTCCCTCCTGGTTTTACTCTCATCTGCCTGGAGTTCTCTGCTTCAGGAAGTCACCCCACGTGAATGCTCTCATTGTATGCTAGGCATGTGCTCACTGTAACACCAAAACATCTGCACAGGTGTGAGTTTACATCTTCTCCATGGCACGATCTGTATCTTCATCTCTGTATTCCTAGGGCCTAACATAAGGTAGTGGGAACTTAAATACAACAGCGCTGAAATCATTCCAGAGCACTGAGATTCCAAAAATCTGCCTCTCAGGGCAGACTTCTCTGCTGAGCCTCAGGCCTGTATGTCCAAGTTTCTACTGGTCATCTCTACTTGGATGTAATACAGATAACTCAACCTTAATTTGGCCAATGCCAAGTTTTCTTGACCCACTCTCTTGATAACTAATCCACTCTCATGATAACCCATTAATCCATGTATGGATTAACCCATTCACAAGGCTTCTCATGATCCAATCACCTCCCAAAGGCCCCACTTCTCAATACTGTTACACTGGGGATCAAGTTTCAACATGAGTTTTGGAGGTGACAAACATTCAAACCATGGCAATACTACACATTTAGCGAGTCACCAGATTTCTTTTTTTCTTTGTAGAAATGGGGTCTATGGGGTCTCTCTATGTTGCCTAGGCTGGTCTCAAACTCCTGGCCTCAAGTGATCCTCTCGCCTTAGGCTCCCAAAGTGCTGGGATTACAGGTGTGAACCACTGCATCTGGCCTTCCCAAATTTCATCCATCCACTGTCTCTTCATATGGTCCACCTCTCACCTAAGGCCCTTGATAGCTCTCATCTGGACTGTTATGGAAGTCATCTAACTGGTTCTTATCTATAAAATGGGAGTAATTTTAGGATTTTTGTAATGATTGAATGAGGATGGACATTACCTCATGATAATAATAGCAATGGCTAGCATTGATTGAGTTATAAACCCCTAGTACTGAGCTGTACTGAGCTGTACTAGGGGTTCAGAGCTCAATCAATGCTAGCCATTGCTATTATTATCCCTCAGGGTCTAGTTCAATCTTTTTTTTTTTTTTTTTTAAGAGATAGGGTCTCACTATGTTACCCAGATTGGACTCAAACTCCTGGGCTCAAGTGATCCTCCCACCTCAGCCTCCCATGTAGTTAGGACTACAGGCATGTGCCACTGTACCTGGCAATTTTTAAAAACTCTATGTGTCCTTTCTAATCAATCTTTTTCCATTGATTATCACCTTTTTATAAACGACTGCAGCACTGATTGTAGTATTCGTTTTAAGTTGTACATTCTGGTCATATTTGTATATCTATTTCTCACTTTTTGTTTAGTTTTTTTTTTTGAGAGAGGGTCTGGCTATGTTGCTCAGGCTGGAGTACAGTAGCTATTCATCAGCACCATCATAGCTCACTGCAGCCTCAAACTCCTGGGCTCAAGCCATCCTCCCGCCTCAGACTCCCAAGTAGCTGGGACTATAGGTGTGTGTCACAATGCCTGACTATCATCTTTTAACTGTTAAACTTGGGAGTACTGGGATGTGTATTACACTTTGTGGTAGGCAGAACTCTAAGATGATCCTCGATGACCTCCCCTAAGCCTCATCTTTAGAGAATCCTTTCTCCTTTGAACACAGGCAGAATAAATGAGTATGAGTATGACGAGAGTTGACTCCCATGATTAGGGTGCATTAGATGGCACAGCTGAAGTTAATGCTACAGGAGATTACCCAGGTGGGCCTGACCCTCATCATACTAAATTGTTAAAAGCAGAGAGCTGGAGGCAGATGGGGGATCAGAGATTCAAAGCACAAGAAGACTAGGACCCGCCCTTGCTGGCTTGAAGGTGTTGGGGGTCACAGGAAAAGGACCTGAAAGCAGCTTTTAGAACCAGACAGCAGTGCCCTACTATGAATCAGCAAGAAAGTGGGACCTCAGTTATAGAGCCACAAGGAAGTGGATTCTGCCAACAGAACCTGAATGAGCTTGGAAGTGGATGTGAGCTCACTTTGGCCAACACCGTGATTTGGGCTTGTGTTCCCTCGAGCAGAGAACCTGACTATGCCAAACTGAACTTCTGACCTACAGAACTGTGTGCTAATACGTGGGTGCTGTTTGAAGCCTCTGTTTGTGATCATTTTTGTCATGCAACAATAGAAGACTAATAGTACTCTTCGGTGCCTTCACTATTGAACAAAACGTAATATAACATTACATTCAATAAATACTCGCTGAGAAAACATTAATAATTGAAATAACTTTATCTTATCGCCAGTAAGGTCATAATGCCAGCTGGCCTTTTCTGCCTATTATCAACATTAAAAACAATTTTAACAAAGATTTTAATTTGAACAATATCTGTCATGCTCATTTTATATTTATTGGATTGCTAAAAAAAAAAACCCACATTATTCTAGAAGGGATGTTTTTAGAAAACATGAAAGGAATTATTTAAACCAGAGATGTACCTCGAAACATTTAATACACCCAGGGGCTACATTGTAGTTTCAGGACACCAAAAACAAGCTAGTAGAATATTTTACAAACTAAGGTAATCATCAAAAGGGTTTACAGGTAAAATTTCTTTGCATGAATTACCATTACAAAGAAAGATTCTGTATAACAAATCTACTTCCGAGGTCCTTAGAAACAATGGTTTGTTGGTTTCTAAAAAGTTTTATTTAAAAAAGTCTGGCAAGTGCTATGTACAACACTCCGCCTTCCCCCCACGCCCCCAGAGATTTACAGTCCATATTACCGTATTAAAAACTCTATGGAGTCATGAAGTGAATCTACCCATTTAATTTTTTTAATACAGCATCTCCCAAACATACTTACAACAGAATCTTTCTTTGAGAAATAATTTTTGACCTCTTGCAGAAATGCAATTTGGGAAATGCTGGCCTGGACAAATTCCTCCCTCCTGACCAAGTATTAAATCAAAATAGCAGGACTACAAGGAATATTTCAGAAGTTAAATTGATTCAAGATATTCAAGAGCTGGTAAAGTGTCTTCCTTCTTGCCTTATGGACTATAGTAACTTTTCACTAATTTTTTTTTACTTGAGTCAATAAATTTGAAAAGTGATTTTTAACAACTGTATTAATTTTAACAAAATATCCATACAGCAAAGTAAATTTCCAAGGAATTTTCTAGAATAGTTTCAGCCATACCAGATATCTATTTGTGCATTATCACAGTGAATTTTTTTTTACATAAGAGTTTGTTTTGTCATCGAATACTTTATAATTTAATGCAGAAAACACTTAAAACTGACAAACTTTTAAATATATTTTTAGTCGATGTTAAGAAGGAGGTAGAAAAATAGGATCAGGGCTGGGCATAGTGCCTCATGCCTGTAATCCCAGAACTTTGGGAGGCCGAGGCAGGAGGATTGCCTGAGTCTATGAGTTTGAGACTAGCCTGACACCATAGTGAGACCCTGTCTATACAAAAGATAAAAAATTAGCCAGGAGTGGCGGTATACTCCTGTAGTCCCAGCTACTTGGAAGTCTAAGGTGAGAGGATCACTTGGGACTGGGAGATCAAGGCTGCAGTGAACTGTGATCACACCACTGCCCTCCAGCCTGGGTGACAGAACGAGACCCAGTCTCAAAATAATAATAATAAGGTTCAGAATTTTAGGCTAGGGTTCTTGTGCTTTTAAATACATAAATGCTAAAAAAAGTTCCAAGTATATAAAACATGAAAATAAGCATTTTGAATGTGGAGAAATTGAATTTGAAATAGAGCTGTGATGTACTTCCAAAAAGAAGGAATGACCTTAGAATCCTATCCAAATTCTTGGTCTAGTTCAGTGGTTCTCAAACTTTAGCAGGTTTTAGAACCTCCTGGAAGGCTTGGTAAAGCACAGGTTGCTGGGCCCTGCCACCAGAATTTCTGATCCAATGGTCTGGGGTGAGACCCCCAAGTTCCCAGGTGATGTGAAGCTGCTGTCCAGGAAGCCTATTTTGAGAACCACTGAGAATGTAGTTCTTATACCAACCTGCTCTGAGATTCTCATTCAACAGCTGTCTGGGAAAAGCTGCATAGGTGGTTTTAATGTGTACCAATTTCTCAGAGCCTTTTTGTTTGTGTTTTGAGATGGAGTCTCGCTCTGTCACCCAGACTGGAGTGCAGTGGCACAATCTCAGCTCACTGCAACCTCCACCTCCAGGGTTCAAGTGATTCTCCTGCCTCAGCCTCCAGAGTAGCTGGGACTACACCACGCCTGGCTAATTTTTGTATTTTTAGTAGAGATAGGGTCTCACCATGTTGGCCAGGCTCGAACTCCTGACCTCAAATGATCCGCCCGCCTTGGCCTCTCAAAGTATTGGGATTACAGGCATGAGCCACTGTGCCTGGCCTCTGCGAGCCTTCTGCTCTGAAGTTCTGTGATTTGGGATTTTGCTGTAGGTTATGCTTGTTCTGGTTCCGCATCTCAAATCCTCTGTAGTTCTCCCCATGGGTATTTCAGCATACAAAAACCAAAAATCAAAAAACAAAAAAACCCAGAATGGTGGGATAATAAATGTGAAAGAAACTTTATTTTATACCTCACCAGCAGAATTTACAGGAGAACACTGGAAACTATAACTGTAGATTCTCACTTGTGTTTGCTTTGACTTCCATCGAGTAACATGGAAAACCCAGAGCCGGCCAAGTTGACCGTTAGTGTAATCAGAGAAAGACCAGAAGTCTGCAACTCCCTTCTAACTCCTATATCTGGCTGGGTGTGGTGGCTCACGCCTGTAATCCCAACACTTATGGGAGGCTGAGGTAGGAGGATCGCCTTGAGCCTAGGAATTTAAGACCAGCCTGGGCAAGATAGCAAGACTTCATCTCTACTAAAAATAAAAAAAAAAAATAGCTGGGCATGGTGGCACATGCCCATAGTCCCAACTACTTGAGATGCCAGGGCAGGAAGGTTACTTGAGCCCAGGAATTCAAGGCTGCCGTGAGCCGTGTTCGTGCTACTGTACTCCAGCCTGGGCAGCTGAGACCTTGTCTGAAACAAGCAAAACAAGACACTTCTATATCCAACTGTCTTTTCCTATTTCCCTTTGTGTTGAATTGTCTGTGATTTTCAAGACCCAGTTTAGATCAGCCATAAAGGTGTCCTGGCAGAACATAAAGGCCATGATCTTTTGGAGTCAGACAGATCCAGGTCCTATCTCTGTCATGTAGTTGCTGAAGGACTCTGGGAAAGTTATTTAATATTCCTTAACCTCGGTTTCCTCTTCTGTAAAATAGGAGAAATTGTATTATACCTTCTACATATTATTATTGTTAGGTGCCAATGAAAAATGCATGAAGAGCATTTAGCACAGTGCCTGACACACAGGAAGGGAGCAATAGAGAGCACACAGCTCTTAACATTCACAGAAACCTTTTTTTTTTTTTTTTTTTTGATTCAGGGTCTCACTCTCTTGCCTAGGATGGAGCACAGTGTCCACAAGCATGGCTCACTGCAGCCTCAAGTTCCGAGGCTCAAGTGAGCCTCCCACCTCAGCCTCCCAAGTAGCTGGGACCACAAAAAAAAAAAAAAGGTACATGCCACCACACCCAGCTAATTTTTTATTTTATTTTATTTTATTTTTATGTTTATAGAGATGGGGGCTGGTCTTGAATTCCTGGGCTCAAATGATCCTCCTGCCTTGGCCTCCCAAAGGGTTGGGATTATGAGTGTGAGCCACTGCACCCAGCCCAAATAAACATTCTCTAGACAGTCCTGGAATAAGTGTCAACTAATTTCAATGCTTGAGTAGTGAGAATTATCCTATAATAATTTTCAGGCTGGATGCGGTGGCTCATGCCTGTAATCACAGCACTTTGGGAGGCCAAGGCGGGTGGATCATTTGAGGCTAGCAGTTCAAGACCAGCCTGGTCAACATGGTGAAACCCCGTCTCTATTAAAAATACGAAAATTAGGCAGACGTGGTGGCACACATCTGTAGTCCCAGCTACTCGGGAGGCTGAGGCAGGAGAATCACTTGAACCCAGGAGATGGAGGTTGCAGTGAGCCAAGATCACACCACTGCACTCTAGCCTGGGTGACAGAGTGAGACTCTGTCAAAAAAAAAAAAAAAAAAAAAAAAAAAAAGGCCAGGCGCAGTGGTTCATGCCTGTAATCCCAGCACTTTGGGAGGCCGAGGTGGGCAGATCACGAGGTCAGGAGATCGAGACCATCCTGGCTAACACAGTGAAACCCTGTCTCTACTAAAAATACAAAAAAAAAAAAAAAAAAAAAATTAGCCAGGTGTGGTGGCGGGTGCCTGTAGTCCCAGCTACTCGGGAGGCTGAGGCAGGAGAATGGTGTGAACCCAGGAGATGGAGCTTGCAGTGAGCCGAGATCACGCCACTGCACTCCAGCCTGGGCGACAGAGCAAGGCTCCGTCAAAAAAAAAAAAAAAAAAATCAACACAGCAGCTAGAGATGTCACATTGAACTCAGAAAACAGTTCCTGCCACCCTCAAGAACTATCTTTCATAATAAATACTAAATATGATCAAATGTAAGCCCATTGATGCAGCATTATATTATGCAGTCCTTTGAAAGGAAAAATGCTCCTTTAATTAAACTAAACTATGAGATGATGCTTCGTTATCACTTACCATTTTATACTTTTTGAAATTGCTCTTTTAGACTTAGATTTTTAAAATATTTAACACTCTTTTGCATACATAAAAAGGAAAATATAGGCAAAATAAATGGATTTAAAATATCCCTAAATTGTCTTCTTGGCCAGGCACAGTGGCTCATGCCCATAATCCCAGCACTTTGGGAGGGTGAGGCAGGAGGATCACTTGAGCCCAGAAGTTTGAGACCAGCCTGGCCAACATGGTGAAACCCGATCTCTACTAAAAATACAAAAACTAGCTGGGCGTGGTGGCACATGCCTGTAATCCCAGCTACTCTGGAGGCTGAGGCACAAGAATCACTTGAACCTGGGAGGTGGAGGTTGCAGTGAGCCGAGATCGGGCCACTACACTCCAGCCTGGGCAACAGGGTGAGACTCCGTCTCAAAAAAAAATAAAAATAGGCTGGGCACAGTGGTTCACACCTGTAATCCCAGAACATTGGGAGGCCAAGGCGGGCGGCTCACTTGAGGCCAGGAGTTTGGGACCAGCCTGGCCAACATGGTGAAACCCTGTTTCCACTAAAAATACAAAAATTAGTCGGGTGTGGTGGCGTATGCCTGTAATCCCAGCTACTTGGGTGGCTGAGGCACGAGAATCACTTGAACCTGGGAGGCAGAGGTTGCAGTGAGCTGTGATCAGGCCACTGCACTTCAGCCTGGGCCACAGAGTGAGACTCCATCTCAATAAAAAAAAAAAAAAAAATAAAATAAAATAAAATAAATAAAATAAAATAAAATTCCTAAATGGTCTTCTCATTCAGAATCTCAGCCTTGTGAATCACTTGTTTGACTCAGAGTCTGCTTCGCTGCTTATTCCCTCAGTATCGTCCTCTGTGCCACCAAGGGCACTGGTGATGCAGCATTTCTTAAGAGAATCCAACAGTACTAAAAGCTCTTGGGGCTGGGCTCTTTGCTTGCCTATTTTTGATTCCTGCTTCAAGATTATTGCCAAGCACGTGATGATTTATCATTCTCCCCACCTCTTTTCCCATAAACATTTGGTTCCCAGGAAGGAAAGGAGTGCTTCACTCTTCCTTCTGGGATTTTATTCCAGGCAACTGATACCCATTTTCTAAGTTTGGACACTAGTGCTTTTGATGTTCATGGACATGACGACAGTGGCCTGGCAAGCAGATTGTGAGACGTCTTCCATTATAAGATGTGTCCTGAATTTCAGACATGTTGGTAATAGGTTAATCAAGCCCAGAACTGATCTTTGCTGGAGTTCAGTTCCATTTGGTCATTTGCTGAAAACCCAGTATTATTATCAATGGCCTTTGTGTTGCCCTTATTTTTTCCCATAACAGCTTTATTGAAATGAAATTCACATACCATACAATCTACCCAGTTAAAATGAAAAATTAAATGGAGTTTAGTATGTTGAGAATATACTGATAAATCAATTTTAGTACAATTTCATTACCCCAAAAAGAAATCCTGGACCAATTAGTAGTTAGTACCCATTCTCCCCCTGACTCCAAGCCCTTGGCCACCATTAATATACTTTTCATCTCTATAGATTTGCCTATTCTGGATATTTTGTATAAGTGGAATTGCAATATGTGGCTTCCTTTCCTTAGCATAATGTTTTCAAGGTTCATCCATGTTGTAGTATACGAGCACTTCATACCCTTTTATTGTTGAATAATATCAGTTGCATGGATATACCACATTTTATTTATTCACTCATCAGTTGATGGACACATGAGTGGTTTCTGCTTTTGGCTATTAAGAATAATGCTGCCTATAAGCATTCATGTAAAAGGTTTTGTGTAGATACATGTTTTCATGTCTCTTGGGTACATCCCTAGAAGTAGAACTGCTGGATCACAGCGTAAGTCAATATTTACCTGTCTGAGGAACAGCCACCTTGTGTTCCAAAGCAGAAGAACCAATTTACAATCCTACCAGCAATACATGAGGGTTTCAATTTCTCTACATACTTGCCCAACACTTGTTATTATCTGTTTTTGTGATTAGAACCATCATAGTGGGTGTGAACTTATAACTCATTATGGCGTTGCACTTATTTTTAAAGCACTTTCACCTGCATTTTCTCATTTGATCCTCGCAACATCTATCAACATTCCTTATACACAGTCAATGAAACAACCTTTAAGAGTCATTCACTGACTTGCTCAAGATAGCTTAGTGACAGAATGTGAGTTAAAACATAATTATGATACTTTTTTTTTTTTTTTTTTTGGCAAGACAAGGTCTTGCTCTGTCGCCCAGGCTGAAGTGCAGTGGTATAATCATAGCTCACTGCAGTCTTGAACTCTTGGACTCAAGTGATCCTCTCACCTCAGCCTCTTGAGTAGCTGGGACCACAGGTACATGCCACCATGCCCAGCTAACTTCTTTATTTTTTGTAGAGACTGGGCCTTGACATGTTGGTCTCAAACTTTTGGGCTCAAGTGATCCTCCCACCTCAGCCTCTTAAAGTGTTGGGATTACAGGTGTGAGCCACTGTGCCTGGCCATAATCTTGCTTCTAGTTTCTGAGACCATTGCCCTCTTACCCCTCCAGGCTGTTCCAACCCCAGGATAGCTACCTAACCGTGATAGAGTAAGGTCAAGAGTGATGACGAATTAGAGGTAAACTGCGGAGGGGGAGGACTGGGTGCAGAAATGTTGTCAGGACATAGTATGACAACACCACCTTAGGTGATATGGCATGGCTGCTGGCATCTGCAAGACAGCAATAGCTAGTGAAACCATAATTTGGTTTGCAGCAGCTCAGTAAGATGGATCTGATATTGGGAAAAGGCTCAGTTACAGCTTGGGTTATGGAGGCAAACAAGTCTAAAAGTCTTCTTTTTTTTTTTTTTTTTGAGACAGGGTCTTGCTCTATTGCCCTGGCTTTAGTGCAGTGGTGCAACCTCCACTTCCCAGGCACAAGCATTCTTCCCAGCTCTGCCTCCTGAGTAGCTGGAACTACAAGCACGCACTGCCGTGCCTGGCTCATTTTTGTATTTTTAGTAGAGACAGGGTTTTGACATGTTGCCCAGGGTGGTCTAGAATTCCTGGGTTCAAGCGATCTGCCCACCTGGGCCTCCCAAAGTGTTGGGATTACCTGCGTGAGCCACTGCGCCTGGCCCAACTTGCAACAAAATCTATAGCCTTGCCTTCACAGCCTACAGGAAATGGCTGTACCATCCAGGCTGGTCTACTTTTGGTACTACAGTTCTTGTAGTTATAACATTGGGGAAGAATAATTTTCTAGCTCTGCCTATCTCCCAGTAGGTACAGTAGACATCAGCCTCAGTTGGTTACAGGATTCATTACTTTCTGTGTTATGAACTGAGAGAACTGAAAAAATTTTGCTTATGCTCACATTTTCTATTCATGAACTATCCTTTTTGTGTATAAAAATCAATATTTTATGAAATAATCTCCTTGGAGGTTAAGTGTTACAGCACCACTCCTTCCCAGTCAAAGAAACTCTGCACATTGCTCAACCCTGGCTGAGCAAGGGAAAGGGCCTCTAAATAAAGCTTTCCTGCTTCACTAGGAAAAGTCAGCTTCGAATCACTGGACCATAAAATCTTATTGGAGTTACAGAGTGAGATAGGTTAATCAGCATGTGGTATATCTACTGAAGCCAAGAATTTTTTTTTTTCAGGATTTGTCCGAAAGATGTTACCACTCTTTGTACAACAAAATGATATTAGGATAGGGCCCACTCTCTGCATATGCTGCTGTGGTTGAAAGAACCAGTGACCTTTTCACACGTAAGCCATGCTCAGGCTATCCCCTCATCTTGCTTGCAGCAGCTGCTACTTGTACCATCTGGTGCTGCATTTGGCATTTGTTTTGTTGGGCCCTTTTTTTTTTTTGCTTTGAGATGGGGCCTCACTCTATTGCCCAGGCTGGAGTGCAGTGGTGCCATCTTGGCTCACTGCAGCCCCAACCTCCCAGACTCAAGCAATCTTCCTGCTTCAGCTTCCCATGTAGTTGGGACTACAGGAGAGTGCCACCATTCCCCCGCTATTTTTTTTGTATCTTTTGTAGAGAGGGGGTGTATTAGTCCATTTTCACACTGCTACAAAGAACTGCTGGACACATATACACCATGGAATACTATGCAGCCATAAAAAGGGATGAGTTCACGTCCTTTGCAGGGATATGGATGAAGCTGCAAAGTAACACAGGAAACTAACACAGGAACAGAAAACCAAACACCACATATTCTCACTCATAAGGGGGAGTTGAACAATGAGAACACATGGACACAGGGAGGGGAACATCACACACCAGGGCCTGTCAGGGTGGGGAGCAAGGGGAGGGAGAGCATTAGGAGAAATACCTAATGTAGATGATTGGTTGATGGGTGCAGCAAACCACCATGGCACATGTATACCTATGTAATAAAACCTGCACGTTCTGCACATGTATCCCAGAGCTTAAAGTGTATTAAAACAAAGAAAAAGAAAAAGAAAAAAAAAAAAAGAACTGCCCAAAACTGGGTGGAAAGAGGTTTAATCGACTCACAGTTGAGCATGGCTGGGAAGACTTCAGGAAACTTACAATCATGGTGGACGGTGAAGGGGAAGCAAGGCACCTTCTTTACAAGGCAGCAGGAGAGGGAATGAATGCAAGAGGAACTACCAAACACTTACAAAACCACCATCAGGTGCCTGTAATCCCAGCTACTTGGGAGGCTGAGGCAGGAGAATCATTTGAACCCAAGAGGCAGAGGTTGCAGTGAACCAAGATCGTGCCATTGCACTCCAGCCTGGGTGACAAGAGCAAAACTCTGTCTCAAAAATAAAATAAATAACAGTAATAATAATAATAATTTGGTGAAATTCTTCAATAGACTTGGCTAACTGAAACTGGTATATCAAGTTACCAATATTTATGTCTGTAACCATCTGTAGTTTATACACTTGACAAGATATATAAAGATTTGGTCACATTGTATTTCACCATAGGCCCCTCCTAAGATTTATTTCTTAATTGGAACCTTGCCTGTGGTTATATATGCGTTGTTTTTTATCATGTAGTAGATAGATATCCAACAAATAAGTATTAAACAAACAAATGCATTCTTATTTGTAGGCCAGACAGAACAAATCAGCATAGTAAAATGGTTACAAATATGGCTTTGAAGTCTAACAGGATTGAGTTTAAATACGAACTCTGCTAACTATTAAAATAATAGAAGTTTCTTAATCTCTCTAAGCTCAGACTCCATGTATAAAATGGCAAAAATAAGAGTAGAAACCTCAGAAAGTAGGTGGAAGAATTGGATGATCATTGAAAGCATCTGATCATTTAAAGATAAATGATCATTCAGCACAGTGCTTTGACATTGTATGTTCCTGATAAATGACAGGTGTAATTTTGTTGTCATCACCATTGTTGTTATTTAGAAATGGCCTTTAGGGATGCACAAAATATTGCAGCAAAATGTCTCAGTATTCTTGTTCTTTGGCGTACTCCCAACCCCCACTGGTTTTTGTGACATCAGATCTGAACCACAGCAAAGGAAGAGGTGAAAGAATGAAGTATCTCTCAAGACAGACTCAAGGATCCTCAACAGTAGGGATCTGTCCTATGACTCTTCAGCCCAGTTGTTTTGCACATGTTTTTGATAACAAGAATATTGAGGTTCTTAATTATGTAAAAAAAATTCAACATATTTAAAAGCTACTAAATGGCAAACTAATAACTTTTTGCAAAAGGAAACTAATACTTTGTTGAAAATTCTTATAAAACAAGTTGTATTTCACAAGATTGCACAGAAACAAAATATTAAACTCCATTATTAGCATAAAAAAACCCAAAACCATCAGGTCTCACGGGAACTCACTCGCTACTATGAGAACTGCATGGGGAAAGGCCCCCTGTGATTCAATTACCTCCACCTGGTCTCTCCCTTGACAGGTGGGGATTACAATTCAAGATGAGATTTGGTTAGGGACACAAAGCCTAACCATATAATGGGGGTTTTGTCATGTTGCCCAGGCTGGTCTCGAGCCTCTGAGCTCAAGCCATCTGTCCGCTTTGGCCTCCCAAAGTGTTGGAATTATGGGCATGAGCCACTGTGCTCAGCCTGGCAATTTTTTTTTTTTAAATTGGAAGGCAATATGCAACATTAAATAACCCACATCTAACACTTTTATTTCTTTTTTTTGAGACGGGTCTTGCTCTGATGCCCAGGCTGGAAGGCAATAGTATGATATCAGCTCAATGCAACCAACTCCTTCCAGGTTCAAGCGATTCTCATGCCTCAGTCTCCTGAGTAGCTGGGATTACAGGCATACACCACCATGTCTGGCTTATTTTTCTATTTTTAGTAGAGACGGGGTTTCACCATGTTGGCCAGGCTGGTCTCAAACTCCTGAACTCAAGTGATCTGCCTGCCTCGGCCTCCCAAAGTGCTGGGTTTATAGGCGCGAGCCACTACAGCCGGCCCAAACACCTATTATATACCACAGACTTGTGAATTATTCATTATTTCTCTAACTCTATGAGATTGCATTTTTTATTCCCATTTTGCAGATGACAAATGAAGGCTGAGAGACATTAAGACAGAGAACAGTGAGACTGGTTCCGCCTGCATATCATTTTACCTTTGAGTCTGAGATTCTTCATTTAAACAGATGAAGAACCTCATGAGATAACCTAAAAAAAATTAAAATCAAAATAGGCATAATCACAGTACCTACCTCATAGGGCTATTGGGACATGATGTCTACAAGGAACCTGACAGTGCTTGGCACACAGCAAGACCTTGATATGGGGAGACAGCAAGACTGCCACCACGAGCCCTAGCTCCACCATCACTAAATGACCCGTCCCAAGACAACCAGAAAAGGGCCTCCGCCCTCTGTCGCCAAAGCTCCTGCTTCCCTCCATACCACAGAGCCTTCCTGTGGGAGAGTCTGTGTGTCTTTATTTCTCTTGCTGTTGTCCACAAGTGTTCTAATGATTTAGCAGCACTTAGCACTGTTTTGTCTCAGATCACAATCAGCCTGAGGTCCGCGCTCCATTAGGAATGTCTGCTCATTCTTAACCGCAGTGCTTTCCACACATCCTTCTGATGGCCTTTGGCTTTGCATCCTGCAGCTATGCAGGCTCCTTGGCCAGGAGGAGCCCGGAGGGGTCGAGCCTGCCTTTTAACAAGTAGCATGGGCCATTCCCCACTGGAGGCTCAAGAGTCCTCACACAGCAGGGGCCATAGCGGCTGTGCATGCCATGCTGAGCCTTCTCTCTCCAGGGAGGCAGGCGAGAAAGCTGAGAAGGACCAGTGATCTCAAAGACGGAACGGGACCTGCATGGGGAGGCCGTTGCTGGGCCTAGGACTTAGGTCCGTAGTCTGTTTGCCAGAACTGAAGCTTCAGTTGTAAGAAACTTCAGGGAGAATCTGGCCTGTCAGTTCACCAAGGAAGGAACCTCTCGGGATGGTGGGCCCCCTGACCTTTGTCCCCACCCTGAGATTGCCGTGTAGCTTGGTGAGTAACGCCCAAGCTGGGGTGGTAGCTCCTACCTCTGAGCCTCTTCCCACCTTTCTTAGATGTCGGTGGTCCACAGTGGCCGAGGACTTGCTTCTATGAATGACATATGATTGCCTGTGTCTATGCCATCACTTCCCCTGAGGAAGTGGGCTGTCACCTCCTCAGGGTCAGCATCACGACATCCAGCGCTGCCCTTAACTGCAGAAATAAAAGGTGCCGATACAGTGTGACATAAAAAGAGATGGAGAGGAGATGGGCAAGCTCACCTTTACTCAGCCCTGACTCCGCGCCCAGCCCTATGCTGTGCTGAAGTTATTATTCACAAATGTCCACAAGACTGCAAAGGAGTCTTATTCCTACTCCCAGAGAAGGGAATCTAAGCTTAAAAATAACCTTCCCAAGGTCATATAGCCAAATGTTTAGTGAAGTCAGGGTTCAAAGCCAACTCTGAAAGACATGTGCTCTTCCTCCCATAGTAGAATGCCTTCCATAGCCCCCCAATCTATACCCTCCTGCTGCCCTTTTTTAAAATTGAAATTTTAAAAAGGCAAACCAGGTGTTATTTCAAAATTTTATTTAAAGTTGAGATCAACTGTTTGAAGACAGCTGTCCGTGGGCTTATGCACTGTGGTGAACCTAAATTGGAGAAAGCAGGCACTTTTACAGCAGCGCATCCTCAGGCAGTCTTAACAACCTGACCCAGAGCAGGGAACTCGGTGTGCTGCAGCGCCGGTGACCAGGTAACCCGTCTCCTGGGCTGTTTTCTACATACAGGTTTTGACTCAGGGCTCCCATCACCAGCAAAATGTGAATGTGAAATTTTTTCAGGTGGGGGGTAAGGTGTGTGATCTTGAGCCATTTACCTTCTTTCATGGCCAACCACAACCAACTGGGACCATCAGAGGGATGGGATGAAGGAGATTTGCATCACTCAGAAGGGATAACGGAAGGGGTTCCCAGCCCGGGGCCCTTCCCTTTTTAGGAACAGAAAGATCACTATTGTGGTGGGGGAAGGGTGAGATCATATTAACCCATAAAAGGACTACCGTATTGCGTTCCCTTGCTTTTGACTGAGTTTACACAAACTTGGTGAGGTCACGTTTGTTGCCTCTGGTTGACCAGACGCCCGCATATGCAGTTATATACATATTTGCTTAATTTTCTAAAAAGAGAAACAATGAGTTAGTTGTGTATGCTGTGTGTTTGGGAGATAACATCTCAAGGCATGACATCCATAGAGAACAGCTGATAGGTTAAACACGGAGAACTACTGGGATGTGGAAGCTGCGAAAGAATCAGGGGAAACGTCCTCAACTGAAGTTTGCATAAGATTGAATTTTGGATGTCTTGGGTAGTCAGAAAGAATCACATCCTTTATAATTTGGTATTTCTGGATGGTGAAATGAAGAAACCAGTAAAGACATCCTAAATGATGGAAAAGGCAATGGGGTCTGTGAGTTTCTTCACCCACATCTCCATCACAATGTGACCCTGCACAGTCTGTCTGCGTGTCCCCTTTAGTGACATTCCCTGCTTAGAGAGGTTTCACATCTGCCAAGGCCACTCATTCTGAAAGGGAGAAATAATGTGTATTGGAACAAACTTTATCATTGACTTACGCTGGGTCACGGATGTCCTATTCACCAAGGACAACCAATGAAGCAAGAAGTAACTGAGCTATCACCAAAAAGCTGTTTGCAAAGTTATCTGAACATTCTTTCTAAATTTAAGGTCCTGTCTACATTTTGCCACATTTTAAAGTTTCTTCATAGGTGTTTGAAACATGACCATTTCAAACTATGATTTTGAAATGAAGTTCCACGAAATCCCTTAGGCATACGAGGCACTGCTGGGTGATGAACGTAAACTTGATTCACTTGTATTGGCTCCTCCAGATGCTGAGTCATTATGATGGCAGACTTCAGTGAGAAAAAGCACATAGAGAATATTGGACACAATTTCTATCGTTGTGAACAAAGGTGAATAGATAGACAGCGCATTTCAGCCAGGCGAGGGATTCAGGGATGCTGAAACAGCAGCCATACAGCTAACAGATTTCTATGCAAAAAAGTATGCCACTATCCAACTTATCTCCCACACACATCTTCTCTCTCTACTTTTCCTCAACATTCTATCCAGGACCACGTTTCTAAGCATATTATTTCTCCGCCACCATCTAACCAAACTCTAGGCCAGCCTTCCAATAGGATTTGCAGAACATGCAGAACATTTCCAAACGGATGGTGGCAATAAAGAAATGATGTCTTCAGTCATGATGAAAAAAATTCAAATTCAACAATGACACCCACTTTTTCACATACTGAATTGCCAAATATTTAAAAATAATAACAAATAAAAGCAATAATAAGACAATAATATATAATACACAATACAGTTGAGCATCCCTCATCTGAAAACCCAAAATCCAAAATTTTCTAAAATTTCTAAAACACCTGACTTCTTGTGATGGGTCACAAAAATTACTAAGAATATTGCATAAAATTACCTTCAGGCTACCTGTATAGTGTATATGAAACATAAATGAATTTCATGTTTAGATTTGGGTCCCATGCCCACGACATCTCATTATGTATATGCAAATATTCCAAAATCCTAAAAAATCTGAAGTCTGAAACATATCTGGTCCTAAGCATTTTGTGTAAAGAATACTCAACTTGCGCAGGTGAAAGTGTGTAGGGGAAAAGGAACTCATACATGTGCTGCTGAGAATGTAAGTCAGTGCAACATGATAACAATTATCCACATGGATACCCTTTGACCAATACTAGTTCCCCTGTAGGAATTTATCTTACAGATCTGCTCACTGAAGTGTGCAAAGACATAGGTAAAAGAATATTTTTGTGGCTCTGCTAACAATAGTGAAAATTATGTCAATAAGGGAATGGTGAAATAAATTACATCTACAAAGTAAAATATTATGCAGTTCTTAAAAAAGACGTAGTATATATAAATCTCTGTTGTGGAAAGAAATTTTTTTATATGCTTCATGATCATATTTGTGCAACAAGAACACAAGTGCAAGCTGGGCATGGTGGCTCATGCCTATAATCCTAGCACTTTGGGAGGTGGTGGCAGGCAGATTGCTTGAGCCCAGGAGTTCAAGACCAGCCTCGCCAACATAACAAAATCCTGTCTCTACAAAAAATACAAAAATTAGCTGGGTGTTGTGGCACACGTTTGTAGTCCCAGCTACTCAGAAGGCTGAGGTGAGAGGGTGACCTGAGGCCAGAAGGTTGAGGCTGCAGTGAGCTGATATTGTGCCACTGCACTCCAGACCGGGCAAGAGTGAGACCCTGTCTCAAAAGACAAAAAAAACAAGTGCACACACACATTTGCATATGCATAGAAGCTGTGAAGACCATACACTGAACCACTGCCATCTTTGGGTAGTGGGACTGAAAGGCATGGTGAAATTGGTGACTTTAAGGTTTTACTTTACTAACTGCAGATTTGTTTTTCATGTTTAGGATGAGCTTAAATTGCTACTATAATTTTAAAAATTAAAATGAATGGTGGCATCCCCTGTGACAGGTGCTCCGAGACTGCTGATTAAAGCTAATGAAGGAAAGGAGAACAAGGCCTCAACTAAAATAATGAATCTATCAAGAATAAAAAAAAGGAGGGTATGTATTCACGCAGAAACCCTAGGCACAGTGGCTATTCATTGCTACAGGAATATTTAAAGATGTAGCACACCCACACTGGAAGTGGAACTCTCACAGCAACCACTAACTACTCGGAACTGCTATGCTAGGTAACGTGTGTGTGTGTGTGTGTGTGTGTGTGTGTGTGTGTGTGTGTGTGTGTGTGTGTTTTCAGCGAAATTTTTTTCCTTAATATGAAAGTCACACATGCTCATTGTAAAATATTTTACAGCTGGTGCGGTGGCTCACACCTGTAATCCCAGCACTTTGGGAGGCCGAGGTGGGCGGATCACCTGAGGTCAGGAGTTCAAGACCAGCCTGACCAACCTGGTGAAACTCTACTACTAAAAATACAAAAATTAGCTGGGCGTGGTGGTGGGCACCTGTAATCTCAACTACTCGGGAGGCTGAAGCAGGAGAATGGCTTGAACCCGGGAGGTGGAGTTTGCAGTGAGCCGAGATCTCACCATTGCACTCCAGCCTGGGCAATAGGGCAAGACTCTGTCTCAAATAAATAAATAAATAAATAATAAATAAAACATTTTACAAAACAGAAATCTAAAGTCCTTCATAATTCTACTTCGCAAAGATAGCCATGTTTATGGTATTATAGCATTTCTTTATACATGTCCAATAATCTATATATTTTTTAAAAATCAGGCCAGGCGCAGTGGCTCACACCTGTAATCCCAGCACTTTGGGAGGCCGAGGCGAGCAGATCACAAGGTCAGGAGTTCGAGACCAGCCTGATCAACATGGTGAAACCCGTCTCTACTAAAAGTACAAAAATTAGCTGGCATGGTGGTGTGCACCTGTAATTCCAGCTACTCAGGAGGCTGAGGTAGGAGAATCGCTTGAACCCGGGAGGCGGAGGTTGCCGTGAGCCGAGATCTCACTACTGCACTCCAGCCTGGGTGACAGACTCCGTCTCAAAAAAAAAAAATGGGGTCAGGATTTTGCAACTTGTTTTTTTTCCACTAAGTAGTGAGGCAGATATCTTTCCATATAAGTAGACCTAGGTATACTTCATTCTTTTAAATAGCTCCATAGTATTCCATTATATTGCTATGTCATAATTAAAAATAAATCAATCCTTTATTTTTTATATATATTTTTTGAGACGGAGTCTCACTCTGTTGCCCAGGGTGGAGTGCAGCGACGCAATCTCAGCTCACTGCAACCTCTGCCTCCCAGGTTCAAGTGATTCTCCTGCCTCAACCTCCCAAGTAGCTGGGACTACAGGCATGAACCACCATGCCCAGCTAATTTTTATATTTTTAGTAGAGATGGGGTTTTGCCATGTTAGCCAGGCTGGTCTCAAACTCCTGACCTCAAGTGATCCACCTGCCTCAGCTGGGATTACAGGGGTGAGCCACCATGCCTGCCCCTTATTCGATTTTTAATCTCCTTCCAGATGTTTGGTTTTATAAGACTGCAATCAACCATCCAAGTATGTGAATCTGTGCACATGAGTACCTCCACAGATGGGCTCCTAGAAGTAGAATACAGCTTGATTGGAGGTGACATATATTCTTTACATCATCATTATAACCCTATGAAATAGGTATTATTTCCCCCACTTTTACAGAAGAGGCAACAGAGCATCACAATGGCTTCATAACTTCACCTGTAAAGTAAGGGGCTGAACTAAGCTTCAGATCCAGGTCCAGCTGAGCCCAAAGCACATATTTTTTTCCACCATGAGACCCAGATTCACATGCAGCAGGGGAGACAGAAGGATTCAGCAGCAGTGGGCAGTGAGGCCAAGCAAAGGGCCCTCAAGCCGATGTACCATGCAGGGAGGCACTGGGATTGGAGCCTGGGGACATTTGTGCAACCACAGCCCAGAGACTTCACAGTCTGGTGCTGTTCTCCAATGTGGCTCAGTTAGGGCTTCTGGGGTTCTCATCTATAACAGAACCATAAAGCTTCCCCTATATCAGTGTCTTTCAAACTTTGTTTTTTGTTATTTTTGAGACAGAGTCTCACTCTGTCACCCAGGCTGGAGTGCAAAGGTGTGATCTCAAGTCATTGCAACCTTCACCTCCTAGGTTCAAGCGATTCTCCTGCCTTAGCCTCCCGAGTAGCTGGGATTACAGGTGTGTGCCACCAGGCCCGGCTAACTTTTGTATTTTTAGTGGAGACGGGATTTCACCATGTTAGCCAGGCTGATCTCAAACTCCTGACCTCGAGTGATCCACCGGCCTTGGCCTCCTAAAGTTCTAGGATTACAGGTGTGAGTCACTGTGCCCGGCCCAAATTTTGGATTACATGACTCTCAGTAAGACCAATATTTGCCTTGTGACACAGGTATACACATGTATAAAACTGAAACAGAAGTGTCATAAAATAATAATTCTATTAGCTAATTGCAATGTATTGTAAGTTTTTCCCTTACATAATTAAAAAAAAAAATCCCCAATTTGAAAATTCTATAGTAAATCCTGGTAAAGACTATCTTTTTTTTTTTAAGACAGAGTTTCACTGTTGTTGCCCAGGCTGGAGTGCAATGGTGTGATCTCGGCTCACCGCAACCTCCACCTCCAAGGTTCAAGCAATTCACCTGCCTCAGCCTCCCATTACAGGCATGCACCATCACACCCAGCTAATTTTGTATTTTTAGTGGAGACAGGGTTTCTCCATGTTGGTAAGGCTGGTCTTGAACTCCTGACCTCAGGTGATCCGCCTGCCTCCCAAAGTGCTGGGATTATAGGCGTGAGCCACCACGCCTGGCCCTAAGACTATCTTTATCTCCCCAGGTTGGTGAACATGTGAAAAAGATGACCGTCCAAATTCCTCATTCTGATTCAAGTTCCTTCCTGAGCTGGTCCCATTTCTCCTGCTCACTCAGCCAGTTCAGTCACACTCCATGGCCCAGGCCAAACTCAGTCTCGTCTCTCACTTTAGCCTCCCATGGCTCCCTTCTTTGGGGGAAAGCTCTGTTCTACAAAAATGGATGCTAGCACAATATAATACCCTTCATGTTGGACTTGTATAGCTTGATCATTAAAATGGTCATATTTTTTTCCCTACACATATTTAATGACGCTTGTCAATTTTCCAAGGGCTGCCCTTAAATTTTTAAATATTTTTGTCATTCTTTTTGGAAGCACCTATTATGTTATTGTTCTTATCTTAATCTTTTTTTCTATGTTGTTTATTAGTCTATCTCTAGCCTATGGTTCAAGCTGTTTTTTTTTTTTGACACCATCTTGGCTCATTGCAATCTCCGCCTCCAGGTTCAAACTATTCTCCTGCCTCAGCCTCCTGAGCAGCTGGGATTATGGGCATGCACCACCACACCAGTTAACTTTTGTATTTTTAGTAGAGACGGGGTTTCACCATGTTGGCCAGGCTGGTCTTGAACTCCTGGCCTCAGGTGATCCGCCCGCCCTGGCCTCCCAAAGTGCTAGGATTACAGGTTTGAGCCATCATGCCCAGCCAGTTCAAGCTGTTTTCTAACATCACTTTCATAGGCTCCGTGACATTTTCCACCTTCTAGATTAGCATTTTCACTGTGCTATCCATTTGCTTTGCTTTAATGTTTACAGTACTGGAAAGACTGTTCAATGACTTACAGATGCTAAGAGGAGACAGATGTTTGAATGAGGACTAATTTCACAAGTCGGTATTAGATTATTTGTTAATCTTTTCTGCAGGGACTCTCATAATGAATCTTTGGATAAGGAGGGTCCTCTGTACAACCTTCCCCACTCAGCCTTTCTCTTTCTGCCCTATCATAGAATCGTAGCCTCTGTCTTGACAAGCCAGCCAGCAACACTTGATGGAGTTCGTCCAAAGCTGTGCTTTGCCAGCACTTTGAAAAGGAGGGAACTTCAGTGTTTGCTTAGTTCATTCTCAAGTTTCTTGTCAAGATTTGGAAACAACAAAAATAGTTATCATGAGAATAACTGAGAACTTCTGAAATTCAATATTTTGGGGAAAACCTGTGCGTTTGCATATGTATGTATTGCTACTTTCTCTAAGCTGGAAAGATGATTGATACTAGTAACTCGCAAAAAAGGTAAACATCTTTTCCTCCATGCTTCTCTTTACCATTTGAAATTCTGGAAGTTTCTAGGATTAATTGCTTCAGTAGGAAAACTGCAAAGATACCATGCTTATTGTATCTTACCATTCCACTTATTTGAATTAATGTGCACTTTTTAAAAACCTGCAGGGCACAGTGGCTCACGCCTGTAATCCCAGCACTTTGGGAAGCTGAGGAGGGCAGATCACCTAAGGTCAGGAGTTTGAGACCAGCCTGGCCAACATGGCGAAACCACATCTCTACTAAAAATACAAAAATTAGCCAGGCATGGTGCCACACGCCTGTAATCCCAGCTACTTGGGAGGCTGAGGCAGGAGAATCATTTGAACCTAGGAGGCGGAGGTTGCAGGGAGTTGAGATTGTGCCACTGCACTCCAGCCTGGGCGACAAGAGCAAAACTCTGTCTCAAAACAAAAACTGAAACAAAAATAAACCTATTTTCTGCTCACAATTAAGACAGGAATATAGGCAAAAGCTAAGCAACACACTCAAATAATCTAAGTCCATTTTTGTAATTATTACCAATAACGTAATTCAGAAAATGGAAGCAGGTTTTAAATTTGATTTTCTTACCTTGTACACTACAGAACTAGATAAAAAATTAAAGTGTACTTAAAGGTTTCCTTCAGAAGGGATAGAAAAATGTTTTATTTTCTCAAATTAAATAGAAGTTACGGCAATAAATAATTCTCACTTTGTTGCAGATGAACCAATTATTTTTCTCCTCATACTGTTTTTAAAATTATCAAAATAACATACGCATGGTATATAAAACATAATATTGACTTCCTATGATAGTGTATTAGGATTCAGACTTTTTTTTAACTTTTTCCTCACAATGCAATGTACTTTCCCCCTTCTCCTCCTCCTAATTTCCCAATATGTATATTTTTAAAAACTAATTTTGTTTTTGAACTGGAGTGCAGAGGTGCGATCTCGGCTCACTGCAAGCTCTGTCTCCTGGGTTCAAGTGATTCTCCTGCTTCAGCCTCCAGAGTAGCTGGGACTACAGGCACATGCCACCACACCCGGCTAATTTTTGTATTTTTAGTGGAGACAGGCTTCCACCATGTTGGCCAGGCTGGTCTCGAACTCCTGACCTCAGGTGATCTGCCCACCTCAGCCTCCCAAAGTGCTGGGATTACAGGCGTGAGCCACCGTGCCCGGCCTAAAAATTAAATGAACATTCATATTATTCAACAACTGTGTAAATATTGTTCACTGTAGTGGACCCTCATTGCATTTCCTTTCTTGGACATCTTTTTGTTTTCTGGTAGCTAGTAATTATCTTTTTTGTTTCCATTTGCTTAGCTTTCTAGGTTCCTATCACTATTTGTCACCCTGCTCTCCAACAGAACTTTAAAACTCCTCTCATACCACTTGGGCTACTGACTTCTTGGCAGCATCCTCGATCCTGCTCCACAGGACCCGGATTCATCTCCAAGCCCGCAGGTCTACAGCTGCTTCCAACCATCATTCTGGAAATTCTCTTCCCTTCTTCTCTGTTCCCTGGGTCCTCTGTCTTCCCTGTTCTTATATTTGTGATGTCCTCTAGAAACTTCTTGAGAAACGATGCACAGGCAGAAAATTTTTTGAGACTGCGTTTTATGAAATGTCTTTATTTTACCTTCTCACTTGATTGACAGTTTGGACATAATTTCCCCTTAGAATGTTACAGGCATTTCTCCATTGTTGTTTAGTTCCCAGTAATACTTTTAAGAAGTCTTAAGTTATTCTGTCTTGATCCTTTTATCTCCCCACCATCACCCAGCCACAACCAAAGCTTTTTGCATCTCCTCTTTATCCCCATAAATTTCACTATGGTGTGTTTTGATATGGAACTTAGAAAAACATGGTTTTTACTGAAGTATAACCTACAGAAGAGCACAGTCATTTTACAAAATGAACAAACATTTTGTGTAACTAATACCTAGATTAAGAAACAGTGCTACCAAGAGCCACTACCTGCCCCTCGTGAGAACTGCTATTGTAATTTCCAGTACCGCAGATCAGTTTGCCTGTTTTTGAATTTTTATAGAAATGAAATCATTATAAAATGTGTATTTTTTAAAAAAATGTGCTCTTTTGCTCCTGGTCTCTTTCATTCACCATTAATTTTGTCTGATTCACCCACGTCGCTGCATGTGGTGGCAATTCATTCATTCTTGTTCCAATATATATATAATTGATGTATCCAATTTTAATAAGGATGGACTTGTGACTATTTCCGTTCTGGGGATACTAGAGATAGGGCTGTCATAAACACTTTTGTACATGCCCTCTGCTGAACAGTTGTAGTTCTGTTGGATGGCATAGGACATTTTTCATTTTCAATCTGAATTCTTTCTTCAGTTTGGTGAAAATTGCTGGAATTAATTCTTTCATGATTTCTCCCTTCTTCTCTTTTTTAAAATTTATTTTTTAACACAACATCAAGTTTCCTTTATCATCTATAATACAGTTATACCCAAACTTTCTAAGACCAAACAGACAGTCCCCTGCCCAGAGCAGGAAATTCCAATCAGCCCCTGAAGACACACAAAGGTGAATGTGGAAGATCATAGTTCCAGCTGCAGGTCACAAGTCTTCCATTCAAACACTCCATGTTCTTCATTTCTGTTTGTTAAAGAAAGCGTCTTACAGGACATTGTTGAAAATAATTTCATCCCAGACACCAGGTTTCTTCAGTAATACACAGCTCCATGAAATTTGTGTTTCCATCCGACTGATAGGAATACAAAGTAATTTTTAGTTTTTAATTTTTTTCGGTGGTATAGAGAAGTAAAACTATCAGTCAGATTCCTTTAGTAATAAAGAAAAGGAGAGGAAAGAAAGCATTTGGGCTTTGCTGGATGCTGGTTTCTACTTGTCTGAGGGTGTGACTTCAAAAGAATTAAATCACCCTGACACCACTGCAGTGATTAGTACTAGCAATTCTTTCTTTCTTCCTTCCTTTCTTTCTCTCTTTCTTTCTTTCCTTCTTTCTTTTTCTTTCTTTCTCCCTTTCTTCTTTCTTTCTTCCTTCCTTCCTTCCCTTTTTCTTTCTCTTTCTTTTTCTTTCTTTTCTTTCTCTCTTTCTTTCCTTCTTTTTCTTTCTCCCTTTCTTCTTTCTTTCTTTCTTCCTTCCTTCCCTTTTTCTTTCTCTTTCTTTCTTTTTCTTTCTTCCTTCCTTCTTTTTCTTTCTCTCTCTTTTTCTTTCTTCCTTTCCTTTCCTTTCCTTTCCTCCTTCCTTCCTTCCTTTTTTTCTTTCTCTTTCTTTCTTTTCTTTCAAGATGATACAAAGAAAAATACCTCCATGGACATAAAAATGGCCCAAAGGTGTTTTGTTTTGTTTTGTTTGAGATACTGTCTCGCTCTGTCACCCAGGCTGGAGTGCAACGGCATGATCTTGGCTCACTGCAACCTCCACCTCCTGGGTTCAAGAGATTCTCCTGCCTCAGCCTCCCTAGTAGCTGGGATTACAGGCGCCTGCCACCATGCGCAGCTAATTTTTGTATTTTTAGTAGAGATGCGGTTTCACCATGTTGGCCTGGCTGGCCTCGAATTCCTGACCTTAAGTGATCCATCCGCCTCAGCCTCCCAAAGTGCTGGGATTACAGGCGCGAGCCACCGCGCCCAGTCGGCCCAAAAGTTTTTTACTGAAGATCAATTCTCCCCCTGCCCACCCCTACCAAAATGTACAAAATGAACACGTAATTGAGATGGCAGCTCCATTGGGCATTCCAATTCACCCAGCCACTTATTCCCACAGAGGTGAGGGGATCAGGCATTAGGTTTTATTAGTCATGTTGTATTTGTAACCAGATGTGTCCTCAGCAGCTTATTTGAAGGCTATTGATCCTTTGAACATGTGTAGAGAAGCATGGCTGTCATTCACCGACTGTCCATATCTGAGCATATTCAGCTACCATGGAAACTACAAAGGAAGGAAAAATATATTTACTCCAAAATTCATTTACTGGGAGTTTTAAGTGCCCTTTCTTCCACAGAGCCCCAGAGTAGTGCTAATGTGCTGGGAGCTGCTGTATTTTCCAGCATGGGCTCCCATCCTTTGAGGGTCCTGAAAAGGATTGGTCCTGGAGTCTTCATGGAAGGAATGAGGTGGAACATGTGTGGCCCCAAACCTGATGGTACGGGGAGTGGTGGGGGTGGCAGGGCAATGTTCACCACAGTGGTGGAGGATCACTTAGGGGTAGGCTGAAGTAGCTGGCCGCTGCATTCTCTGCTGCAACAGGAGGAAGAGCTCATGGCAGTCCTGGAAAAGGCTCTAGCTTCATCTCAGAGTACGTGGTTCCGTCCTTCTTTTTCTTTTCCTCTGGCTGCTTGAGATCTTCTTGATTTCACATTGAGTCTGTGGCGATCACAATCAACTTATTAAAGGACCTCTCAGCAGCCATGTCTGTAGCTTGCCTTGTGGAAAACTGGGTGAAAGCACCTTGCTGCCTCTGCATCAGAGTGATGGTCAATTTCTCCAAACTGGTAGAAATGATTTCTCTGATCTGTTTCACCCAGACCATCCACCTCTAATGTGGTGAGAGTCTTGTCCTCTGGTGGGTCCAGATGAGGCATGGTTGAAGTCTGCTTTAGAAGCTTATCTGCTACAGGGTCATTGATTCCATAATATGAGTCTTCAACATTTTGATAAGCAAGGGGATCATCCAGATCTGTAGGCCTCTTGTGTCTGTAGGGACGCTCCTCTTTTCTCTGACACTCTCCTTTCACCTAGCAGGAGCAAATGTGAGGCTGATTCCTTTGATAGTAGGGCCAGGCCAGTTTGAGCAGCACGACACTGGGGGATGTGCCTTTCCCCAGCATGCTAATTGGATGTGTTCCATCAGAGTTACAGATCTCTCTCCATATTCTGTGTGTAGAACCCTTGGTTGACATCTGACTTTGGCACATTACTTTCAAAAGACAATGTTGTGTCATGAACCTGGATGTGCAGGCCACACTCTAGGTCTAAGAGGCAGGTCTGACATTCTCCAATTTACTGCAGATTTGGCACACTTTAGACTTTTTTTTTTTTTTTTTTGAGATGGAGTTTCATTCTTGTTGCCCAAGCTGGAGTGCAATGGCGCGATCTTGGCTCATCACAACCTCTGCCTCCCGGGTTCAAGCGATTCTCCTGCCTCAGCCTCCTGAGTAGCTGGGATTACAGGGGCCTGCCATCACGCCCAGCTAATTTTGTATTTTTAGTAGAGATGGGGTTTCTCCATGTTGGTCAGGCTGGTCTCAAACTCCCGACCTCAGATGATCTGCCCGCCTCGGCCTCCCAAAGTGCTGGGATTACAGGCGTGAGCCACTGCACCCAGCCTAGTCTTCTTTAAAAAAGCATGTGGACCCCAGGGCACCAGTGAAATACGGGGAATGGCCTGGCACAGAGACTGCATTCCTTCTTGTATGTTTTTTTCTCTTTTGGGTGTGTATGTGTGTGTATTTCTTTTATTTCTTGACACAAACACATAAATGGATCAAAAAGTATGTTCATCTAGAAAAATGGACTTCATCCAAAAATGAAAAACAAGTTTCAATGAATTTAGATTTCCTGGCATTTTACTTCTAACTCTAAGGGTTAAATTTATTGTCCACTTACACACCCGTGTTTCTGACCCAAGCTAAGGGGCTGGAAAACGAAACTCAGAGCTAGGTGTGGTGGCACATGCCTGTAATCCCAGCTACTTGGGAGGCTGAGGCAGGAGGATCACTTGAGCCCAGGAGTTCAAATCCAACATGGGCAACATAGCAAGACTCCATCTCTAAAATTAAAAATCAGAACAATCTCATGTAAATATGGGAAGTCTTAGCATTGATAAAACCTAAGATTTCCTGGAAATAAGTGGGAAGCCTCTAATCCTACCTGGATAGTGCTTTTCTGGGAGATTTTTCAGCACAAGTCTAAATCTCACAAAGCACCTTCAAAAACTGGGCTATGCAGTATCACAGGCATGGCAGTAGGTCCAAAGGCTGGATTCAGGGGCCACGTAAATAACAGGAAAAGCAAATCAAGGACCAGATGCTGAGACTTCCCCTTGAGTTCCACATTTGGGAGAACAAGGAGTTGACCCCTACGCAGTCTTCTGCTTCTTGGTAAATGGTTGCTCAACTACATCTTGTGCTTCAGCTGCCTTTTGTTTGAAGAGCTTTGTGTTCTGGGTACTCTCTTGGCCCCATGTTGGGTAGAAGGAGGTGGTGTCTCAATCCCCACCATGGGTGTATTTGGTATAACCAGAGTGCCCAAAGTTCTTGCATGACTTTAGGAAGCATGGCTTTGTTGAAATGATCCTCCAGGGTGGGGGCACTGAAATCTCTTTTGTATATTTCTCATATTTGCTCTGAATGGCTTTGCTGGTAATGACCTTGCCAAATGCCTGAAGCTCAGCTTGCTGCTCTTCCTCAGCCAGATTCTGCAGGTGCTCAATTTCTGCTTCCTCCTTCTCAAGCTCTTCTTCCTCGTCCCTGCCCCCTTGTTTGTTTTAGCTTCTGAACTTTCCATGCCTCCTGCTCCTCCTGACTCTCCTCTTGTTGTTGAGCGCATCCAGAGTAGTGCGGTCGCTTGCGCTTGCTTCATGAGTGCCCTTGGGACTGACAAGTTGATGGGTGGCGACTCCCAAAACTGACTGATTCCAAACTGAACACCTACAATGTCAATGGACAGAAAAATTCCTTTCTGCCAAGGTGCACGGGGCACTGCTAGGTGGCTGATCCCTTCCCGTGCTTGAACAGGTGGGAAGTACACATGCATCCTCCAGGCGTTTTTTTTTTTTTTTTTTTTTTTTTTTTTAAAGACAGAATCTCACTCTGTTGCCCAGGCTACAGTGCAGTGGTGCGATCTCAGCTCACTGCAACCTCCGCCTCCCAGGTTCAAGCGATTTTCATGCCTCATTCTCCAGAGTAGCTGGGATTATTATAGGCGTGCACCACCAAGCCCAGCTAATTTTTGTATTTTTAGTAGAGATGGGGTTTCACCATGTTGGCCAGGCTGGTCTCAAACTCCCAACCTCAGCTGATCCAACCATCTCTGCCTCCTGAAGTGCTGGGATGGACAGGCATGAGCCACTGCACCCGGCCTGTTCCAGGTGTTAAAACCCAGAGAGGTCACCATCCTGAGAGCGTCTGAGGTGGGAAGTGGGACTCTCCGAGTCCTGGTGTCTTCCCCTGTGAAGGAGGAGAACTTACATATCACCCACCTGATCAAATCAGGCCCATCCAGGAAGTACTCCTGTTGATTAATTTAAGGACTTGGGACTTCACATCAATCAAATCCCTTCAGGACAGCACCTGAACTAGCTTTGTTTGGATACCAGGGAGAGGGTGTGTCTGATTTCAACTAGGGCAGGGATGCTAAAAGATTCTGAGCCCTGAAGCCCCAGCTGCAAAATAAGTCTGTCAAGGTCTCTAAAAACGCACACCGATGATTTCTGATTTATTTCCCTACCTTATTGAGAGTTTACAGTCAAACAGGAATGCCTAAAACTCCAGCCTCTATAAAACTAACTGAAATTAGCAGTTTTTCCTTCAATCTGGAATCAAAATAATTCAGGCATAAAGGGTCTTTCCCATGGACAACAGCAATAGCATCCTTAAAGCAACTCTGCTTATATTGTCCTTGGTATTCAGACCAAACCTCCATTCAGAGCTTTACTGGTCTGAGATTTTCTTTCTGGGGATGGGCATCTGGAATGGTAGCACTCAACTCTCAGCTAGGTGTGTCTGCACCCACACCTGGAGGTGACTGCCATGTGGGCAGATTACCCACCCCGGCAGGTCCTAGCGATGTCTCTCTGCCTGGAATTGAACATGCAAGTCAGAGGTTCTGAACCAACCACTCCCCACCTCAGAATGTCCACTTCTGCCCCAAAAGTGAGATAGTGGGAGCCCTCCAGTGATCCACTGGCCTTCATCTCTGTTTCCTAGTCACAGCTCCTCAAGCCCTAGGAATGGCCAGACCAATAAGGGTATCTTGCTTTGCTAATGAGACGACTAATGGGTGGGGATCCCTAGGTAGCTTCAGGATGGAGGCTGGCACCAGAAAGACCAAGGCAAGATTGGAGAGTTAGAATTTCAGCCTCACTCCCCCAACCTCCGGGGAGGGAAGAGGGGCTGAAGGTTGAGTTGATCGGCAATAGGCAATGATGTAGTCAATCATGCCTATGTAATGACACTTCCATACAGTCCTCAAAGGACTGGGTTCGCAGAGCTTCCAGACAGCTGAAAATGTGGAGGTTCCTGGAACGTGGTGCCCCTGAAAAGGGCATGGAAGCTCTGCACCCTTCCCCCACGCCCGGTCCGATGCATCTTTCCCATCTGTTCCTCTGTATCCACTATAATAAATAGGTCAACATAAGTAAAATGTTTCCCTGAGCTCTGTAAGCTGCTCTGTCAAATCAATTGAACCTGAGGAGAAGGTGGTGGGAACGTCTGATTTGTAGCCGGTGGGTCAGAAGACTAGGTAATCACGTAAAGATTTACCTCCATTTTTATTCCTGAGCTTTCTCTGCAACTGCAGGGCCCAATCCAGGGCAGGCGGAGAACTGGCGCTTACTGTGCTCTGTTGGAATTCAGGTGAGTCAGGAGGTGCCTGGATGTAGAAATGTGTTCCTCTGCACTCCTGGCCTCCAATCTTTTATATAGCCTCTGATCTTGTTTTAGGTTGCAATATCTTCTCTCTTAAAAAACTATGTCTTTTCTTATGTTCCCTGTCATGTCTCGTTTCAGTTCATTTTCTTCTGTTTGCATTGATTTCTATTTCAGCTGGGCAGCTTTCCCTAAATGCATGGTGATCCTTGGCTACCTAGTCACATTTGAGAGTAAGGCATTTAAAATGCTGATGGATGTGAGGCTGAGGATGGAGGATTGCTTGAGCCAGGAGTTCAAGGCCAGCCTGGGTAATACAGTGAGACCCTATCTCAAAACAAAACGATGACAATAACAAATGCTGACTGTGTGAGGGTGCTGTCACTGGGTGATGAATTAGAGTGCCAGCTGCTCTACTGGGAATAACTGAATATTATTATTATTAATATATTAATAATATTAATATTATTCTGTTATTCATATAAATTTGGCAGCATAGTTTTGTCAGAAAGGAATCCTCCAACCTGGACCCCATGTAATAGAAGAGGTTGACAGATCTCAGCAGTCACTTGAAGAATTCTACTCACTTCCTGTTTTTCTGCAAGAGAATCCATCCCATTCTCAGCAGTGCCCAGTATTCCTGAGTCTAGAGCTTCACTGTCCAATATGTCAGCCACTAGCCATATGTGGCTATTTGAATCAAAATTAAAACTAAACTTCATTTCCTCAGTCACACTGGCCATATTTCGTGTATTTTTGTTTGTTTGTGGGTTTTTCTTGAGACAAGGTCTCTGTATCCCAGGCTGGAGTGCAGTGGTGCAATCATGGATCACTGTAGCCTCAACCTCCTGGGCTCAAGAGATCCTCCTGCCTCAGCTTCAACTTCCTGAGTAGCTAGGACTGCAAGTGTGTGGCACCATGCCCAGCAAATTTTTGTGTTTTTTATAGAGATGGGTTTTCACCATGTTGCCCAGGCTGGTCTTGAACTCCTGGGCTCAAGTGAACCACCCACCTCGGCCTCCCAAAGTGTTGGGATGACAGGTATGAGCCACCACGTGCAGCCACACTGGCTACATTTCAGGTTGGCTATTGAGCCACTAGTTGTTGGACAATGTAGATATAAAGCACTTCCATCATCACAGAAAAGTTCTATGGCACACTGCTGGAGACTAAACCTCACGTTTTGTTTGTTTGTTTGTTTTGAGATGGACTCTTGCTCTGTTGCCAGGCTGGAGTGCAGTAGCGCGATCTCAGCCCACTGTAATCTCTGCCTCCCGGGTTCAAGCGATTCCCCTGCATCAGCCTCCGAGTAGCTGGGACTACAGGTGTGCACCACGCCTGGCTAACTTTTTGTATTTTAGTAGAGACGGGGTTTCACCATGTTGGCCAGGATGGTGTCGGTCTCCTGACCTCGTGATCTGCCTGCCTTGGCCTCCCAAAATGCTGGGATTACAGGTGTGAGCCACTGCGCCCGGCCAACCTCACGTTTTATACTTGGGGAGAAGTGGTTTCCTAACTACACTCTTGAGGAGGGAATCTGGAAGTCTGATTTTCCTTTTTTTTTAGAGACTGGGTCTTGCCCTGTTGTCCAAGCTATAGTTCAGTGGAACAATTAAAGCTCACTGCTATCTTAACTTACTGGGCTCAAGTGGTGCTCCCAGTTCAGCCTTCTAAGTAACTGGAACTACAGGCAGGTGCCACCATGCCCAGCTAATTTTTGTATTTCTTCTTAGAGATGGGGTCTTGCTATGTTGTCCAGGCTTGTCTTGGATCAGGCCCCAACTGATCCTCCTACCTCACCCTTTCAAAGCGCTGGGATTACAGGCATAAGCCACCATGCCCAGTCTGGTTTAATTATTCTTTATACAATATTTCATTAATTACTGAATTTTTAATCCTACTGTGAATCCAGCTTTAGGGGTACCTGAAGGCTCCCCTTTCTTGAAACTTGACTCTTAACTAACCCCCCACAACACACACATTTGTAGGTGTAGGTTTCATGCTGTTAATTACCACTGGTCCATGTGTCTCCCATCTTTCAAAACATTCTTTATCCCTATCCTACTCCTTCAGCATTACTAATGGGTTTTCAGCAAGGAGCAGAGATAATGTGTGTGGCCCATGCCAAGCCTGAAGTCCTCTTGAGATGTTATTCACATAAGTGATGACAAAGGCAATGGGGAAAAAGCGTTCTGCTGCTTAGCTTTGTCAGGTTTTGTCCAAGGTTTGCTTAGTTACAGTTTTAAGAAATTTTATCATCTCTGATTTCTTTATATTCCAGTGTTTTATTCTTTTCCCAAATATTATTTGAGAACTTACTACAGGTAAGGCACTGCTCCAGTTGTAAGTTTTCTCACTTTACCCTCCCATTTCATAAAAAATATTGTTGCTAAACATTTTCAGTGAAAGTTTAATAATTACATATGTTGGCAAAACCTCATGAACCAAACACAGGGCAAGCTTATTTTCAACTGACTAAAGATTGGTTTCCTCTACCCACAGCCTTAAGCAGAGTCAAGAGCTGAGCCCATTCCATAGATGCTAAACCTCAGCCAACCTTAAGACCTGTGTATGAGAACAGATACGTGTTGATACAAACCACTGAGTTTGGGGTGGTTTGCTATAGAGCATTATGCTGTCTGTCTAACACCATGGGAAAAGAGTCCTTACAAACAGGACTTTAGATTTTTTTTTTTTTTAATATAAAGATATGGCTAGGCATAGTGGCTCACTTTGGGAGGCCAAGGCTGGTGGATCACTTGAAGTCAGGAGTTTGAGACCAGCCTGGCCAATGTGGTGAAACCCCGTCTCTACTAAAAATACAAAAATTAGCCAGGCATGGTGGCACACACTTGTAATCTCAGCTACTTGGGAGGCTGAAGCAGGAGGATTGCTTGAACCCAGGAGGCAGAGGCTGCAGTGAGCCAAGATTGTGCCACTGGACTCCAGCCTGAACAACAGAGTGAGTGAGACTGTCTCATAAAAAGATATGGGTTAGTCAATATGTTTAGGAGAAAATAAAAGTTATCATTCTACAATATAAAATGCTATTTTATTGCTTGTTGCATTTTATCTAATGGTGTTTTTCTAAGAAAATTTGCAATAGGAATACCACTGTTTCAGGTTTTAAAATGGTCATAAGCACCTGATAGAGTTTGGCTGTGTCCTCACCCAAATCTCATCTTGAATTGTAGTTCCCATAATCCCCATGTGTTGTGGGAGGGACCCAGTGGGAGGTAATTGAATCATGGGGGTGGTTACCCTCATGCTGTTCTTGTGATACTGAGTGAATTCTCATGAGATCTGATGGTTTTATAAGGGGCTTTCCCGCTTTTGCTCGGCACTTCTCCTTCCTGTCGCCATGTAAAGAAAGACCTGTTTGGTTCCCCTTCCACCATGATTGTAAGTTTCCTGAGGCCTCCCCAGCCATGCTGAACTGTGAGTCAGTTAAACCTCTTTCCTTTATAAATTACCCAGTCTTGGGTATGTCTTTATTAGCAGCATGAGAATGGACTAATACACCACCTGATGTAGGAAACTAATATTTTCCTTTCATTTGAAAAGGATATTTCATTAGTGAACAGTGTCTATTACACAAGTTACATCAAGATCTGTGTGCCTCTTTCCAAAAGATAAATTACAAGCATTGTTACAAAATAAAAGAGTATGCAGTTTGCAAAATTCTTATGATGGGAGCCCTTCTCTGCCCAGAATTATGCTTGCTTGCCTCTTAATGCTTCCACTAATTATGATGAGATGTCACTCAGAACCTACAGTTTCTGCCTTGGGGGACATATAAGAATGTCAGAAAACCTCTCCATGGTATCAGGTGTCTACAGAGCTTTGCTGTGGATTATGGACCAACTCCTCAGTATCTGTTCCTAAGACCAAATGAACCATACTATCTTGGAAGTGCTGGTCTTGGACAGTAAAGGGCATTGTGCAGACAGCTGGAAGCGGTCCCTATTAACATTGTCCCTGATAGTGAATAAAGGGACACTGTGATTTCCTTTGGGCTGCTTTCTTTCTTGATGTACTGAAACTTTAGTTTCAATGGAATCAAAAGAATCAGAGACGCTGGGTGCAATGGCTCACACCTGTAATCTCAACACTTTGGGAGGCCAAGTAGGAGGATCTCTTGTGCCCAGGAGTTCAACACCAGCCTGGGCAACAGAGTGAGACCCCATCTCTACAAAAAATAAGAAAAGTAGCTGGTCATGCTAGCATACACCTGTGGTCCCAGCTACTCAGGTGCTCACTTGGGTCACAGGAGGTCAAGGCTGCAGTGAGCCGTAATTGTGCCACTGAACTCCAGTCTAGATGACAGAGTGAGATACTGTCTGAATGAATAAATAAATAAATAAATAAATAAATAAATAAATAAATCAGAAATGTCTGACTAGATTGGGGCAGCATCTCTGTATTTGACAGATCCTAAAACAACAACTTAGTAATAAACTCTATCACTCTTATAGTAACAGTGATAGTATTTAGAGTAATAAACAGATTCCCACGCTGTTTCCTAGGCTGACAGCAGTATACAATCACAGCTCACTGCAGCTCTTGGACTCAAGTGGTCTTCCTGCGTCAGCCTCCTGAGTAGCTGGGACTACAGGTGCAGGCCACCATGTTTGAGTAATTTTTGTACTTTTTTTTTTTTTTTGTAGAGACAGGGCTTCACTATGTTGCCCAGGCTAGTCTTGAACTCCTGGCCTCAAAAGACCCTCCTGCTTCGGCCTCCCAAAGTACTGGGATTACAGGCATGAGCCACTGTGCCTGGCACAAACACTAATTTTTTTTTTTTTTGAGATGGAGTCTTGCTCCATCTCAGCCTGCACGCCAGGCTGGAATGCAGTGGCGTGATCTCGACTCACTGCAACCTCCGCCTCCCGGGTTCAAGCAATTCTCCTGCCTCAGCTTCCCGAGTAGCTGGGATTAGAGGTGCCCGCCACCATGCCCGGCTAATTTTTGTATTTTTAGTAGAGATGGGGTTTTGCCACGTTGGCCAGGCTGGTCTCGAACTCCTGACCCCAGGTAATCCGCCTGCCTCGGCCTCCCAAAGTGCTAGGGTTACAGGCATGAGCCACCACACCTGGCCACAAACACTATTTTTTAAAGCATGTGATGTTAGATTCTTTTATAAATTAATATTCAAACTCACTAGAAAGACTCTGGAATATGTGTGTGTGTGTGTACTAGTTTTTAAAATCCTATATTTTCCTTAACAACATTAAATTGAAACTCATTACAAAACAAAGGTTAATACTAGTGCTGTCATGACTATCAAGAGCTATGACATCCTTTTAGGAAGTCATGTATGTTCATTTGTCCATTTGTTCATTCATGTTTGTAAAAGTTACAGAACACTGACATTGTACTAGGGACCAATCTAAACACTGGGAACACAAAGGTGGGTGGGGTTACCTAAAGTCCAGAGGAAAGCAGACAATGAAAAGCTATTACCAGTGTGAGCAGTGCTAACGACTGAATGGAATGAGAGTACATAGCCTCCCTGACATGGTGGGGAGGGATGTCAAAGGAAGGCTCTTAGACATAGAATCTAAATCGAGTCCTCGTGTTTGTCATATTTCCTTAATGTAGGGATTCTCTCTCTGTAACTATCTATCATTCATTCGCCTCTTTGCTCAGTTCACCAACCGCCAAAGGAACTGCTCCCATGTCGAGGGACCCTCAGATGACACACTCGGGCCACCCCCTCTTTTGCCTGTGTGTTTGCAATATCTAGGTGAGCTTGGCTTTGGTACCATATCTGTTCTGTCATTCCTGCTCCAAAGCATAAGACTCACTCCCAAGAGGAAATTTTTGCATTTGAAAATTCAAGTTGTATGAAATATAAATGTTTCCTACTTTGTACGTTCTTTAAATTCACGTGTCATATATTACATTTACTAAGAAGTAGAAATACATGTACTTTCTAAACTGAGAAAACTAGCTGGTGGAAGACAAAACTGATTCTAAACACATCTGATAGATTCTAAAAATTGAAGGTATTTTAAGTGGCACTACCCTGGCACATGTTCACTTTAGACTGCCAGGTAAACCAGTCCAACAGGTGTTAGGAGACAGATGTTCACCAAATGCTTAGCCCTCAGGGAGAAAACATTAACAAAATATACAACATATTTCCCCCGAGTATCAGCAACTGAAGTAAGCATTTTACCATCTACTATCATGATTTCTAAACACAGTTTAAAAAGTTTTATCGAATACCTACTATACTGCAAGCAGTACTAGTTATGGTGATAAAAGATAAATAAACCCATGATGTATAAACTAAGCACCTTAATTCATTATTTCATGGTTAAATACATTCTAAAACTAAATTTTTTCCTCCGTAAGTCTTCCTTCTCTTTGGGGTTTAAAAGACTCATCACCGAACTGAACCAAGTCCATCTTAGGAACTCACTGAGTGTAGGGGATTGCCAAGTCCTGTTGACTCTTCTGCCCTCTGCAGTTTCAAAGCTGTCTTCACTTTATCTTGGCATCATTTTCCTGTAGGCCTACAGAATCTGTAACCTTAAATACCATAATAACATAAAAACTAATCTTCTTGCCACAGTTTTGGCCTTTTCTAATCCATTCTTGTTCAACTGCTGCTAAAGTGACCATCTGAAGCACAAAAGATGCATGAAATTATTCAATGTCACCCAGGCCTTCAGGATGCAGCCCAACACTCTAGCACAGATCACTCCCTTTTCTTGTCTCATTTTTGTTGTTTCTCTATCATGAGCATTTATGTCCCATGGTGTCCCACTAACCACTACAATTTATTTATTTTTCTTAGAGACAGGGTCTTGCTCTGTTGCCCAGGCTGGAGTGCAGTGGTGCCGATCATAGCTCATTGCAGCCTCGAACTCCTGGGCTTAAGCAATCCTCCCACTTCAGCCTCCTGAGTAGCTGTGACCACAGGCATGTGCCACCATGCCTGGCTATTTAATATTGTATTTTTTGTAGAGATGGGGTCTTGCTCTGTTGCCCAGGCTGGTCTCAAAAGATCCTCCTGCCTTGGCCTCCAAAGTGCTGAGATTCCAGGTGTGAGCCACTGCACCTGGCCAACCGCTGCAATTTTAAAAATGCCCCAAGTGTCTCAGATATTGGTGTCCCTCTCACAAGCCCATCCCAGACTGCTCCTCCCCAACCCCTGCCCACGGTCCTCAATTAATTAACTTTCTCCCCTCCTTTATTTCAGAAAATTTAAAAAAGTTGTAAGATCAGTGCAATAAACACACATATATCCTTTACGTGTATTCACCAGTTATTAACATTTTGCTACATTTGTGTTCACTGGCTTTTCCCCATCCCCAAATATTTACTTTGCTGAATCATTTGAGAGTAAGTTGCAGACATTATGACACTTTACTCTTAAATTTTTCAGCAAGTATCTCCTAAAAATAGGACACTCTCTTACATAACCACAATGATCATACTTAGGAAATTTAATATTGAAATACTAAAATTTAATTTGAATATAGAGTCGATGCTCATATTTCTCCTCAGTTGGCTGACTTGTATTTATCTTTCAAGACTAAGCTCTAGGAAAATGACCTCCCTTCTCCCCACACCCCCTCTCTGTCCACACACAGAATACATTGGGTATCTCTCTTCTATACTTTTACTACCTTTTTGTATACTTCTATTGAAGCACTTAGCACACACTATCACATCGTCTATTTTCTTTTCTGTCGTACCTGAAACTCAGCAAGACTCATTTTAATTCTTCTATCTCTTCATATACTACCCAGGATTTGTTGGTGACTGAATGGATAAATGAATGAATGAATGCATGATGAGACACTGAAGATTCTCATTCCACTCTCTCACTGTAACTGGTCATGTGTCTCTAAACATTCTGGGCAATATATCATGTGTTCTCAATTTCACCTCTTATTTCAAACACTGCTATGGTGCCCAGGGCTGTGTGGGCTTCTTCTACCTTGTGCAGATGCAACCTCGCAGCACCTGCTTTTGGCCTCTGCCCCTGGTTTCCGGCCCCAGGGCTATGTTGGAGCTGTGACACAGGAGTCCCATGGGAACCACTTGGCACTTGGATATGGACAATCTGGAAACGGGGGACAGTTAAGGCCTGTAAGCTTGCCCTTGACCACTGAGGGACAGGAGCTCATAGAAAAATACTTGTCTCATTTTTAGCCCAGGGTGGCCAATTCTGAGATGCATGTTAAAAGGTTCCTCAGAAGCTCCCACAGGATCAAGTAGCAGATATTTATAATGGTTGCCAATTTGAAAGGGACCCTTAGGTTGGCTTTCTCTCCTTCTGGGGGGGTCATTCTTCTGTCTTATCACAGTCTATTCCTGGGTGTCACATTCCCAAATAAACTCATTACCTACCTCCAAGTTGTTTGTACAGGCTTTGCTTTAGGGAGAGCCCAGACTAAGACAATGTGGTAACGTAAAAGACCAGCAGCTTGGGAGCCAGACAGACTTGACTTTGAAACCAAGGTTTGCTCATTCACTAGCCATGACCTTGGGCACATAATTTAACTTCTCTTAGCCTCACTTTCTTCACTTTATAATGAAGATAATATTTTATAGGAGTATGGTAATTACTTTATAGGAGTATGGTAATTAGAAATTTACCATATATATATGAATAGAATATATACAACTTCCTTGAGTAATGATTGACTATAATAAACCACATTGGGTGTCTGTCCAGCTTAGGAGCCATCCTTACTCTTCCATTTCTCTTAAGATTTACTATTTGTCCCAGCCATGCTCACCATCATTGAGCGGGAGTTCAAGGAATTGGATGCTCAGCATCGCTGGCAGCCGCCGTACTTGGAAATTCGAAATGAGTCCCATGACTATCTTCATAGAGTGGCCAAGTTTCCAGAAAACAGAAATCGAAATAGATACAGAGATGTAAGCCCATATGATCACAGTCGTGTTAAACTGCAAAATGCTGAGAATGATTATATTAATGCCAGCTTAGTTGACACAGAAGAGGCACAAAGGAGTTACATCTTAACACAGGGTCCACTTCCTAACATGTGCTGCCATTTCTGGCTTACGGTTTGGCAGCAGAAGACCAAAGCAGTTGTTGTGCTGAACCGCACTGTGGAGAAAGAATCGGTTAAATGTGCACAGTACTGGCCAACAGATGACCAAAAGATGCTGTTTAAAGACACAGGATTCAGTGTGAAGCTCTTTCAGAAGATGTGAAGTCATATTACACAGTACATCTACTACGATTAGAAAATATCAACAGTGGTGAAACCAGAACAATATCTCACTTTCATTATACTACCTGGCCAGATTTTGGAGCCCCTGAATCACCAGCTTCATTTCTCAATTTCTTGTTTAAAGTGAGAGAATCTGGCTCCTTGAACCCTGACCATGGGCCTGCAGTGATCCATTGTAGTGAAGGCACTGGGTGCTCGGGCACCTTCTCTCTGGTAGACACTTGTCTTGTTTTGATGGGAAAAGGAGATTATATTAACATTAAACAAGTGTTACTGAACATGAGAAAATACCGAATGGGTCTTATTCAGACCCCAGATCAACTGAGATTCTCATATATGGCTATAATAGCATGTATAATATGCAATATATGGCTATAATAGCAAAATGTATAAAGGTAGATTCTAGTATACAGAAATGGTGGAAAGAATTTTCTAAGGAAAACTTAGCTCCTGCTTTTGATCATTCGCCAAACAAAATAATGACTGAAAAATACAATGGGAACAGAATTGGTCTAGAAGAAGAAAAACTGACAGATGACCGATGTACAGTAAACGCAAGATACAATGGAAGAGAACAGTGAGAATGCTCTACGGAAACATATTCTAGAGGACAGAAAGTCCACCACAGCTCAGAAGGTGCAGCAGATGAAACAGAGGCTAAATGAGAACGAACGAAAAAGAAAAAGGCCAAGATAGACACCTAATATTCATGACTTCTGGAGCTATAAATTTTGAACCATTGATGTGCAAAACAAGACCTGAATCCCACTCTGGAAACTAAAGTGAGGCTTGCTAACCTTCTAGATTGCCTCACAGTTGTTTGTTTACAAAGTAAACTTTACATACAGGGTATGAGGAGCACCCACCAGCAGAAGACTTTGCAGAACCTTACATTGGATGTGCTGTTGTGGTTTGCTTTTTTTTTTTTTTTTTTTGAGACGGAGTCTCGCTCTGTTGCCCAGGCTGGAGTGCAGTGGTGCGATCTCGGCTCACTGCAAGCTCCACCTCCCGGGTTCACGCCATTCTCCTGCCTCAGCCTCCCGAGTAGCTGGGAATACAGGTGCCTGCCACCACACCTGGCTAATTTTTTGTATTTTTAGTAGAGATGGGGTTTCACCGTGTTCGCCAGGATGGTCTTGATCTCCTGACCTCGTGATCCGCCCGCCTCGGCCTCCCAAAGTGCTGGGATTACAGGCGTGAGCCACTGCGCCTGGCCTGTTAAATGTTTTTAATGGGTGTATGAAATGTAGAAATATGTAAAAGAAATAAATTAGGAGAGATTAATTTGTATTGTACTGCCATTCCTACTGTATTTTTACACTTTTTGGCAGCATTAAATATTTTTGTTAAAGAGTCAAAAAAAATTTATTACTCGTTCCATCAGTTTCCTGGGGATAGGTCCATGTACTCACAATTTTACTAGATTTTGTGACTATTAGCAACCACAATTCTAGCTACTGCATTGCCTATTACACTAATATACAGAATAAACAATGCCTATAATTATTTTTTAAAATAACCATCCTAAATTTACAAAAAGACAAACCGCATTTCCATAATATATTGTCGAAATTTCAGGAAGAAATTCTCAACCTTTGAATGACAGATTTAAGAAAACTAGTTTAGATATCAATGTCTCATTGGAATATGTTGTTTTGTTTATACCTCAGATTTTCAAAGCTTTGGGACCTCAAAAGTAGTCCTTATTTAAAAACTTCTACTCGTAACCATAGTCTCCATCATCAAAAAGGAATGTATAAGGCTTATTATGCTTGAAATATTAATCTGTATGGATCTTACAAGATACTCCAGGTTGCTTATATGCTTAGTGGGAAATGAGAATTATTCAAAAGAAAAATTCTATTTTCCCAGTGGGAGAAGTGTCCAAAAGTTTCAAAGACCTCAGAAAAATCAGCTTTTGGAAGCTGCTGCCACAGTTATCAATAAGCAGGAGATACCAGTATGTCTTCAAAGAGAGAATTCATTAACAAGTCATTGAGGCTGGGCATGGTGGCTCACGCCTGTAATCCCAACACTTTGGGAGGCCGAGATGTGCAGATCACCTGAGGCTGGGAGTTTGAGACCAGCCTGACCAACACAGTGAAACGTTGTCTCTACTAAAAACACAAAAATTAGTCACGTGTGGAGGCGAGCAACTGTAATCCCAGCTACTCGAGAGCTGAGGCAGGAGAACTGCTTGAGCCCAAGAGGTGGAGGTTGCAGTGAGCCGAGATCCTGCCATTGCACTCTAGCCTGGGCAACAAGAGAGAAACTCTGTCTCAAAAAACAAAACAAAACCAGCCATTGATAGTATAATGAAGAGACATCTGCATCCCATGTCTATTGCAGCACTATTCTCAACAGCCAAGATATGGAGTCAACCTAGGTGTCCAACAACAGGTGAATGAATGAAGAAGATGTGATATATACACACTATGGAGTATTATTCAGCCATAAAAAAGAGTGAAATCCCATCGTTGATGGAATATAGATGAAACTGGAGGACATTATTTTAAGTGAAAAAAGCCAGGAACAGAAAGTTAAACGGTGCATGTTCTCACTCACATGTGAAAGCTAAAAAAAGCTGATCTCGTCGAAGTAAAAAGTAGGACGGAGGATACTAGAGGCTGGGACGGGAGAGTGACAGAGAGATTTGTTAAAAGACACAAAGTTATCGCTAGATAGGAGAAATAAGTTCTAGTGTTCTACAGCACTGTAGAATTACTATAGTTAATAATAATACAATATGTAGTTTCAAATAGCTAGAAGGATATTGCACATTCTCAACACAAAGAAATGATAAACATATGAGATGGTGGATGTGCTAATTACCCTGATCTGATAACTATAAATTATATCTATGGAAATATAATTATGTACTCTCAAGAATATGTACAATTGGTATTTGTCAATTTAAAAAATAAATTTAAAAACTGTATCACTGAATCCTTAAGGTGCTAAAGTTCATTTACTTATATAACAAATTAAAAAAATTATTTCTTATGCTAATGTTTTTCAAAAACCATAGCTTGTATGACTTTATATAAGTATATCTAAAATAATAATTGTATGATATGTTTTTGTAGTCTAATAAAATTTGCACTGAATTCCAGTTTTTTAAGGGTATCTTTTTCCACGTTTTCATCTTTATTTTTATATGGGAAGTTCTAACTGAAATAAGTTGCTCCTCAGTTCTAGGAGTTAACCCTAAAAGTAATCAATGTGATCCTCAACGCGAGTTCCAGAGCAAAAGAATGCCTAGTCTATGTTCCTTTGCATTTTTGTTTTATTTTATTTAAATGTCTGTCTACCTGGTCCCCTTGATTAGGGAGCAAGCCTCTGAGGGTCAAGACCATGTTTCACGTCTTTGCGGCCCAGTGCCTAGCACAGAGCTCTGTCCATATCTGCACTCCAATAAATGTTGACCTAAGACTCTTAGACTTATAGATTCACCTTGTAGATAAAACGGCTTTGGAGGTCATCTAACCCATTCCCTTAACTCTCCATCCTACTTCACCAACAACCAGCTTTTGCAAGACACTTCAAGGGGAAGAGTCTATGCCGAGACAAATGATTTCATTAACCATCACAAAGCTAATTGTTACCTGATTCTTAAACTTGGTCCAACCTTCCCTCTTTTTAGTCTTTGACTGAATAGCTCTAGTTCTCACCTAAAGAGTTATATGAAATACAGTTCCAGAAAGAGAAGGGGACGTTGAGGAGAGAGCGAAACAGGGCACAGAATAGACTTGAACCTCATGTCTATCAATTCGGTATGTGTTCATGTGGTTTCTGACTCTAGAACAGTTATGCCAGTGTCCCTGAGGTTCCTGTGCTTGGCTCCCTCCTTTTTTCACATGTCTGGCATCTCTTGTGTATGCCTGAGAAGGATCCATGCTAAAATTGTAATGACATATATACCTAAATTAGCAGCATACAACTTCCAAAAACCGAGCCTATGCAAGAGCTATTAAAAAAAAGGATAATGAAGAGAAGAGGATTTGAGTTGCTGCTTCTTGTGTTTCCCTTGGAGCCTTCCCAGGCAAATATGGATCAGAAAGCTTTTCTTGTCAATTCTAATTTGTGGTAGTCTAGAAATTTAACCCTTGCTACTTCGATCGCCTGATTTCATCTTTCAATGGAAAGGTAAAAATGATAAAAGAAAACAATATTCTAGATACTCTGTTCTCTGTAATTTGATGCAATTCAGTTTATATTCACTTGGCAAAAGTGAACAGTGCTGAATTTTAAGAACTAGTGTCTATATCTTACATCTCATTCTTAGCCAAAAGTGTGGAGTTTAAAACCATTTGCTCACCAAGACCTCAGCAGAAAATTTTTAAAAAAATAATTGAAATGAAAACATAAGTCATGTAAAAAAGATTTTTTTTTTTTAAGATGAAAAAATGTTCAACCTTGCTGGCTTTAGAGAAATACGCATTAAAATGTCTGGGCTTTTTAGCAATAATCCTAGTTGTTAGTGAAACACCAAGTCTGTCTCTAACAGCCATGGGCTATGAAACCTTCCTTTTTCCAAAGACATTCTGACAGATACAATCAAACCATTCAAGTGTCCCACAGACACTGCAAGTGTTGATTCTTAAAACCCCAGGAGCTTTCTTTCCTTATTCCCCTAGAGCAATGGTTTTCAAGTGTGATCCTGAACTTGTTAGAAATGCAAATTCTTGGGCCCCACCCCAGACCCACTGAATCAGAAACTCTGGGAGTAGGGCCCAGAAATGAGTTTTTCACAAGCCTCCAAGGATTCTGACGCACGGTAAGATTTGAGGACCACCAATGCAGATGGATTATAATCTCCTTGAGGGCAAGGACCAAACTTGTTGAAGGTTAACCCTGGCTCGTGACTCATAGTAGGTGTTCAGAATGTGTTGAATGAATAAATGATCTGTACACTTTTCCAGAAAACTCTGAATCTATAGTTACTTTTAATTTTTAAAAATATCTTTTGAGGACTTCTCTAGAAATGGGTGAGTCTGTTTCTTACATTGCCAAATGTACCTGGGGTGGGGGATGGGGGTGGAGGAAAAATTGCCCCTGTTGAGAAGCACTGCCTTAGATCATTCCTTACCAAGGTAGGTTAGGCACTGGCCTCACTCCAAGGCCAGTGCTTCCTGTGCTTCTAGAGTGGCTAGGGAAGCAGGCTGTGGGAGAACCTTTCCTCATCATTGACAATGGTCATTTATAAGACCATGGCTTATTTTACAGGGTGAACTCCCAATCCCGGTAAGATGGCCCGAGTTTCAATGCTGGTTTACTAGTTTTGCTTCCTTGGGCAGTGAATTTAAATAACCTGTCAAAAGAATGAAGTGATGGAGGCCAGACTCAAACCAACTGTGTACTCTGTCCACACCTCTTCAGCAATATGGCATATGGCAAAGTAGTGTTCAGAGATGTGCGTGTAGTAGGCTGCCTGCTCTAACACATGAGATTAAATTTAGATAGCCACATAGGGAAATCAGTTTTTAAGAAAGCGGATGGAATTCAGCTGCAAATAGATGGACACCTGGAATTCTGGGAAGTTCTAGCTGCTGCTGCTCAACTAAGGCATAACTGAACTCAAGATTTACAAAAATGTATTTCAGCCCAAGTCTCTCCATAACTACTAACAAGGGACTGAGGAGGAGAATTTATATTAAAAGGATAAAAATATCTACACTTGGAAACAGCAGATTGTGAAAGGGTATGTGACTGACAATTATTAAATAATTAAGAGTATGACTAAGATGAATATGCATTCATTCACCAAAATCTCATATTCCCAAAAAGCAGGAAAGGTAGTACAGTGAGATAGATGATGCCTTCACATGACTCAGATGTCATGTGTTTCTCACCATTGAGACCCCCAAGGCACCCCCTCCCAGCATTTACCAGAATGTGTGTGTATAACTATTTACAGTGATTTGTGTAATTATTTGATTGTTTCTCTTGTATCCTGTAGCAATGAGGGTAGAGATTATATCCCACCTACCACTGCAGCTCCAGGATCCAGCTTCATAAACATTTGTTGAATGAATGAATAAGAAAAGAGGACACCCCCAAAGAGGCTGCAAGGGAAAAAGCTAGAAAGACAGAAGCACCAGGAAAAAGTAGGGTCATGTAAGTCAAAGGAGCCAAAAAAGTTCCATGGCGGGGTGGCCAGCAGTGTCTAATACCACGAAGGCATGAAGTAGGATAAAGGTTAAAAATTAGCCTTTGGTTTTGGCAAATATGAAGCTTATTGGTAACCTCAGCAAGAACAATTCCATCAGGGAACAGAAGCTAATTGCAGTGGGTTGAGTCATCAAGCAGGCATAAGGAAGTAGGGATACCCAATTACAAGCTACTCTTTCAAGAAGCTCAAATCTGAAGGTTAGGAGAATTAGGTCGTAGCTAGAAGGAAATATGGAGTCGAGGGGCTGTTTTTCCTCCCAAGGAGTATAGAGGTGTAACATTGGATGAAACCACTTCAGACAAAGGCCAATATCAATAAAGAAGTTAAAACGCATGCCTCAAGATTTGGGAAGGGATGGGGTTGGGCTTAAAGAGGTAGGAGCATATGTCCTACCTTAGGACAGAGAATAAAGAAGGATAGGTTCCCATGGAGATAAATTTCTAAGTGTTAAAGAAGAGGCTCAGAAAATTCTAGTATGATAGGCTCACTTTTTTCTTTTTCCATGAAGGAGATGGCAAAGTCAACTGACATGAGAAAGGTGACAATACTGATGGGTTGAAGAGCGATGGACATTTGAAATAACTTCTTAGACCAGTAGAGGCTGGAGTTCATAAATCAGAACTGGCTTCAGGTTATATACGTTTTTTTTCTCCAACAGCATAAGATAACGGAGCGAAGTCTGCAGAAATGAAGGAAGGGTCAGATGAGGATAGCTGGAGCTAGTGCAAGGAGGGAAGTAGAACGGTGGGAGCCAGGTACCCCCTGGATTTATAATTCATACTGAATTCCAACAACAGAAAGGCTCTAAGCAGGAGAATGACAGATTTCAGAAGACTGAGACACATTTGGTAAAAAAGTAGGAGGAAAACCTGATTCTGGAATTAGGGCAGCCAATAGACGGCAGTATTTTCAGAAAGGAAGGAATGGTCAACAGTGACTTTCTAGTCTGGAGCCCAGGAGGAAGAGGCAACTCTACCTGATGGTATTAAGATCATGGAGGTAGCTGAGATCACCTAGCCTGTGTGTGTCAAATGAGAAGAGAAGAAAGACTCGGAGAAGTTCCCCAGGAGCACAGACATTAAGTGGGGCTGTGGTGACAACACAAGAAGAGAGGCTTGCAAAGGAGACTGAGCAGCTGTCATGAGAGAGGTAGGATGGTGGACTCGGAGAAGAGGCAGAAGATGTTCTTAAAGGAAGGACACTGCTGCCAAGTAGTCAGCCAATTGGTGACAAAGAAAGACCTTGCTGCGAGAAAAAAAGTCAGTGAAGTAGTAGGAACGATGACAGATGACACTGGGTTGAAGACTGAGGAGAGAGAAGTGTAAGAGTGGAAGCAGAGGGCAGACCACTCTTCTGAGACACTGAAGAGGCACAGTTAGAAATAAAGGGGAGTCTCCAGAAAGGAATTTGTGGCTAAGCAAGAGGTTTTCTTTAAGATTGAAATACATAAGCATGATTTAAATGCTGCTGGGATGGAGTTCACAGACCTGGAAGACAGAAGACAAAGCGGATCATCAAGATAGTGGAATTTACTGAAATGAGAGAGGAAAATCCCATCCACAGGAAATGCAGACATGTGGGAGGGGCCAGAAGGACAGTGAAACATCAGCAACTGGTCCCCCAACTTCTGAATGAATGTGGAGATATAATCAGGTAAAGGACTGCATCATCTCCCTGGTTAATGATGGAGTCAGATAAAAGAGTGTCCTATACAGAAGTTGTGATATACTTGGCCGGGCGCAATGGCTCACGCCTGTAATCTAAGCACTTTGGGAGACCAAGGCAGGTGGATCACCTGAGGTCAGGAGTTAATGACTGGCCTGGTCAACATGGCAAAATCCCACCTCTATTAAAAATAAAAGCCTCTAATTCCAGCAACTAGGGAGGCTGAGGCAGGAGAATCGCTTGAACCCAGGAGGCAGAGGTTGCAGTGAGCCAAGATCGCACCACTGCACTCCAGCCTGGGCAACAGAGCTAGACTCAGTCTCAAAAAAAAAAAAAAAAAGATGTATTTATTGTCACTGTATAAATTTCTGTATAAGAAATACTCTCTAATATAGAAGTAACTTTATATATAAAATTATATAGAACCACTATAAAATACTCAGGTTTATAAAATTTATATATAAACTTACGTTTACATACAAAATTCCATGTAAATGACTATAAAATACTCTTATATGAAAAGTATATGAATTATATATCAACTTACTTTTATATTACAGTATTTTTGTTATACAGAAGTTTATATAGTGACAATAAATATTTCTCAAGAGCGATTTCACATAATAGAAGTATAAGTTATCCATTTCCAATAGTGAAAAAGAAAAGCAGTCCCACACCAGTGACAGAGCTATGAATCTGACAGGTACAAAGACTTCATTCTTAGAGACACTGAGGTCAGGGTATGGCCAACACATCTAAAGTTGATAGAATTGGCACTGGGTTGGTTGGAGGAGGTACGGTATTACTATTACAATGGCAGACGCTTGGCCTTGATAACTAGCAAATCAGGGGGAAAGATTCTGGTTTCCTCTGTTACTATCTGAATTAGTGTGTTCCCAAAGGGCTGTGGTTAAGATGGTTTATGGAGGGCACAAGATCAGTAAACCATAAAGGATTAGCTCTAAGAAGGAAGGAAGTAGACCAAGTGTTAATGGCGATGCCATGTAAGAGCCAGGTCTGGGATGTATGTTCTATATGGTTTGGGGGGTAAAAAAAATGTCAGCCTCCAGAGCCCAGGGCTTTAAGCCTCAAGTACTGTTAACGGTAGAGTTTACTAGTCTACAGCAGGAATTACAACTAGTAATTCTAAGGACAATTATTCAGGCAAGTTTTACTAGAACAAGGAAGCTCTGCTTCAAGGCCAAATCGATTTCTGCATTTATAGAAGCATCTAGATGTTCTCTGTTCAAACAATGGGGTAAAATCCCCACATATTTTATTTCTGATAGAGTGTTCCCTATATTGCCTGGCCAGGAGTGATAATATTGCTTGGCTATTATTAATAAAACATTGCTGTGGCTCGGCACAGTGGCTCACACCTGTAATCCTGGCACTTTGGGAGGCTGAGGCAGGAGGATCCCTTAACTCCAGGAGTTTGACAGCAGCCTGGGCAACATAGCAAGATCCCATCTCTCTAAAAAATTTTAAAATTAGCTGGGTGTGGTGGCAGACACCTGTCACCCCATCTCCTCAGGAAGCTGAGGTGGGAGGATCACTTGAGCCCAAGCAGGTTGAGGCTGCAGTGTGCCATGACTGTGCCACTGCACTCCAGCCTGCGCAACACAGTGAGAGAGACTCTGTCTCAAAAAAATACATAAAATAAAAATTAAAAGCCCATTTCTTTCTTTTGGTACATTATAGCCATGCACTTCAAAGGCTAGCACAATTATTTTTCTGCAGTTCTATATTTAGATTCTAGTTAAAAGTAACCTAGGACCTTCATGTTAGAGGTGTCTTTGGCAAAACTGTTATGTGAGTGAAACGTTTAATCAATTGAGGATAAAGATGCCTCACTGCTAATGAAGATGTGGTTTAAGGATTTTATGCACCCAGTTCATTTATTAACAACTTGTTTAAGCTTTATTAGCTGGGTCTCTACTTTATAACTATGTTCTTTAATTTACAAGACTATAAAAATTAAAATGGTAAATGGAAAACCTATCTTGCTTTTCAATAAATAATTTATTTTAATAACTTCATGGGCATGGTGGCCAAAACATTTTAGCTATGAAAATAATTTCAATTCATATTTTTTTGGAATCAATGTTAAAAGGTGATATATTCTCAGAAGAAAAGTGGACAAATGATCAGTTATAGGACATGATTAAGAAACTAACCACGGGCCAGGTGCAGTGGCTCATGCCTGTAATCCCAGCACTTTGGGAGGCCACGGTGAGCGGACTGCTTGAGCCCAGGAGTTCAAGACCAGGCTGGGCAACATGGCAAAAACCCGGCTCTACTAAAAATGCAAAAAATAAATAAATAAATAAATAAATAAATTAGCTAGGTGTTGGTGGCTCATTCCTGCAGTCCCAGCTACTCGGGAGGCTGACTCGGGAGGCTGAGGCACAAGAATCATTTGAACCCAGGAGGCAGAGGTTGCAATGAGCTGAGATCACACCACTGCACTCCAGCTTGGGCAACAGAGAGAGAGACTCAGTCTCAAAAAACAAACAAACAAACAAAAGAAACCAACCACTGCCCTGTGCTTGGAGAGATCTGTTTATCTTTACCACTAAAGACTGTTGGAAGTAAATTTTAGAAGGTTTATAATACCTAAAAGTAATCACTTCTGTCTTATGAAAGGTTCTGCTGAGATTTTTCTATTGTGGCCAGTAGTGGCAATATTCCAGAAGTCATATTTAAAGAATATCTTTAGTGGATTCAGCAGTTTTTCAAATATATACTTTTATCTCTCCAACATTTCTGATTGCAATTTTTCAAATTGACCTCATGATATAAACAACTGTACTCTATGATGCCTCATAGTACAGAAACTGGAGGCACAAAGAGAAGTTGAATGTCTAAGAATCTGTAATTCCAAAACTCAACATAGACCTTTCAGCATTAGTGGTTCTAGCAATCCCACTGCAAAATGAGTTGATAATGTGTAACACTTTAGGGAACTAAAGCATAAAGAACCGTGGTCTCCTAATGCAGCAAATTAAAACACATGATAGCTACAATTAATGAAGTACATAGTCCTGGCTGGGCACTATGGTATGTCCTTTACATAGATTATCTCTTAAATCATTAACCCCATTTTAGAGGTGAGAACATTTGGGCTCAGGAAGGTTATGTAAGTTATATAAAAATCACAAAATAAGAGACAGAACAAAGATTTGAATCCAAGTGTGACCAGGTTCATATTAAGCTTCCAGTTTTGAATTTATATTAGAGGTCAATAATTCACCTTTGTCCTTTTAAAATAATTGTTGGCTCTGCGACCTACACAGGCAAGCTGTTATTTACAAACAACCCACACATCTAGATGGCCACTGTCTCAGCGTCCACTTTTACCATCAGGACTCCTAGTGAGCTGTCAAGGGGAATGCTATAATTTTGGAGGTTCTAAATCTGAGGGCTTAAGAAAGAAAGAAATTGTAAAAAGCAGGCATTACTCAGGGGCATAGATTGCCAGGCAGATCTGTCATGCTTATAGGTAACCTCCCAGGGCCAAAAATATATGTGCCCAAACTGCCTAAATATTTCCTTTCACTTCATAATACTGCCTGAAATCCTGCCAAATTAGAACTTCATTTGCGTTGCTTGTCAGTTTTTAACGCATAAGCAAATCACCTGGAGATCTTGTTAAAATGCAAATTCTGATTAGGTTAGGTCTGGGTCTGCATGTCTGATATGCTTCCAGAGGGCACTGATGCTGCTGGTCCATGGACCACACTTAGAGAAGCAAAAAAGATGTCTGGTATTTACTCTCCGGCTGCCTAGCAGGGCTTCTCATTTAGGTGAGATCTCTTTGTGCATCATAATGGGAGGGATGAGCTGAAAAGCAGCAAATTAAGAGTGAGTTAAGTGTCTACCTCACTTCTCTACTATCTGTAACAAGTAGGTTTGGGCACTGTGGTCAACCAGAAAATTCTTTCCAGGACCATGACCCTTGAGATTATGTTGCAAAGATGCAAGGACAACTTAGAAATAATTTCCAGCACTGGTGGCACTGGATGTCTGTCAGTGGTGCTGGTGGCAGGGTCCTATTCAGACTGTGGCTTACCTGCCTGGCCCGTTTGGTTATGGGCCATTTTCTGAGTACCATGGAGCATTGCCCAGCTGACAAGGGCTTGTACTCCACCCTTGGTGCACAGAAGGGAAGCTTGGCCGCTAGTAAGTTTGGTGCAAAGTAACTGTGGTTTTGCCATTAATATTTGACACAGTGAGTCCCTACTTTCCTCAGGTGAAACTAGAACTTGAGAGGACACACTCAAGTTCTCATTATACAGTACTAAGTTTCAAAAATCAACAATTTTATCAAACACATGCTCTACAGCAGTGGTCAGCAAACTTTTTCTGTAAGGGGCCAGAGGGTAAATGTTTTAGAGTTTCTGGGCCACATATGGTTTCTGTTCCAGCTATAAACTCTGCCACTGTAGGGCAAAAGCAACCCTCCACAATACATACATGAATAGGTGTGTTCCAATAAAACTTTATTTGTGGACCCTGAAATTTGAATTTCATAAACTTTTCATGTGTCATGAAGAAATGTTCTTTTGATTTTTTCCCAACCTTTTAAAGATGTAACAACCATTTTTTAGCCTGTAGGCCATATAGGAACAGGCAGTGGGCTGGGTTTGCTGACCCTTGCTCTGAAGCAATGATATCTCGATCCAATTTATACCCACAAATTTTTCTCCTTGAAACCATGCATTTAATTCTCATCTCTTCTTACCATGACAATAAGAAGTTATTCTATATAACAAAGGGATTGTACCCACCCAAGCCAGCATTTAGATCATGTCATTTGCTTCCTCAAAATTTTGATCTTTATAAAAATCAAGTAAAGCACCTTAAAAGGTAAGCAGGGATGAAATATTTGAAATAACTGGCTAATTAAACATCACCTAAATAGAAACTGTGATAAGAACCACAGATGTGAAAAGGAATCACGTAGTAACTAATGTGGAGGATATCTTGGTTTAGAGATTTGATGAACACGAGTTTTGATTTCAAAAAATTTGTGCAATACTCACTGCTTTGGTGGGCAGCTTGCTATGCAAGTTGGTAGAAAAATTTATCCTAAAGTCACAGTTCTCTACCACTCTGGATTTTCTTGAACTAACTACCATTCCAAACCATTTTAGGTAGAGTTACTAGTTTCATGTCTCAGGCAAATTGCCCTGGTATTAGCACTGTTCTTTCTGTGGTCACAAGTCAAACTACTGTGGTGAATAAAATTAGATGATTTCTTTAGTCTTTCCTTTTTCAGCCCCTGTAGTCAATTTCCAGTGCTCCATTCAAAGAAAAACCAAAAATGTCCAGAACATAACCTTATTTCAAAACTTGTTAACCACTGATTTCACTTGTTAACCAAATTTTTTTTTTTTTTTTTTTTTTTGAGACTGAGTCTCACTCTGTCACCAGGCTGGAGTGCAGTGGCATGATCTTGGTTCACTGCAACCTCTGCCTCCTGGGTACTGGTTCAAGCAATTCTCCTGCCTCAGTCTCCCGAGTAGCTGGGATTACAGGTGTGCACCCCCACACCCAGCTAATTTTTTTGTACTTTTAGTAGAGATGGGGTTTCACCATGTTGGCCAGGCTAGTCTTAAACTCCTGACCTTGTGATCTGCCCGCCTCGGCCTCCCAAAGTGCTGGGATTACAGGCATGAACCACTGCGCCCAGCCTGTTAACCAAATTTTTTTTTTTTTTTTTTTTTTTGAGACAGAGTCTTGTTCTGTCTCCCAGGCTGGAGTGCAGTGGCGCCATCTCAGATCACTGCAAGCTCTGCCTCCCAGGTTCACGCCATTCTCCTGCCTCAGCCTCCTGAGCAGCTGGGACTACAGGCACCCGCCACCAGGCCCGGCTAATTTTTTGTATTTTTAGTAGAGATGGGGTTTCACCGTGTTAGCCAGGATGGTCTCGATCTCCTGACCTTGTGATCCGCCCGCCTCGGCCTCCCAAAGTGCTGGGATTACAGGCTTGAGCCACCACGCCCGGCAGTTAACCAAATTTCTAATCACACACACTGAGGCCCAGTAAATGCCTGCTGAAAAGAGGGTGCTGGTGGTGAGGCAACTGAGGGGCTAACATACTGATAGCTGTTGAAATCTTCTACAGCTCTTTCTTGTTAGAACACTCCATCATGGCTCCCAGGCCTACACCACATGAAGGTACTTCTAGCTCCCTTGTTTGCTCTTTACCCAAATGTAGTTAGCAAGCCCTGGGAACTAAACAGCATTGACACACTTGAAAAAGACAGTTGGGCAAATGTTAACTGCTGTGCTCCTGCAGCTAAAGATGAAGACTTGTCCATTGGGCAGGTGCTTAATTGTACCTAGAAAATTAATTTCAATGGTCCCATGACAACATATGGGCAGTGAAGCTCTAGTGTTCCCCCTGGGTGGAATCTTCCAGGATGTATAGTCTCCCATACCAGCTCATCCTCCCATTCTTCCAGATTCTGGTTCTTCTCTCTTACCTGGTGTGTAGTGGGCCAAATGGTGGCCCCCCAAAAAGATATGCCCATGTGTTAACCCTGGAAACTGTGGATGTAACCTTATTTGGAAAAATGGGGCCAGGTGCAGTGGTGTACACCTGTAGTCCCAGAACTTTGAGAGGCCAAGGTGGGAGAATCGTTGGAGCCCAGGAGTTCAAGAACAGCCCAGGCAACATACTGAGACCCCCGTCTCTATAAACAGTAAAAAATTAGTGAGGTGTGGTGGCATGCACCTGAAGTTCCAGCTACTTGAGAGGCTGAGGCAGAAGGACTGCTCAAACCCAAGGAGTTCAAGGCTGCAGTGAGCTATGATCATGTCACCACACTCCAGCCTGGGTGACGGAGTGAGACTCTCTCTCTCGGGAGAAAAGAAAAAAAGGTCTTTGCAAATGTAATAAAGAATCTTGAGATAAGATCATCCTGATTTAGGATGGGCCCTAAATCCAATGACATTTGTCCTTACAAAAGAAAAGTAGAGGAAACTGAGACAGACACAGAGGGGAGGGCCTTCTGAAGCAGGAAGCATAGATGCAGTTACAAGTCAAGGAATGCCAAGGACTGTCTACAACTAGAAGCCAGGAGAGATGCATGGGATGATTTCTCCCTCACAGCCTCCAGAACTTCTGGCCTCCAGGACTGTGAAGAATCAATTTCTGTTGTTTTAAGCTACCAAGTTTGTGTGTCATTTGCTATGGCAATGGCGGTATTAGGACTCTAATACACAGTATAAAAAAATAAAAACAGGGCCAGGCATGGTGGCTCACGCCTGTAACCCCAGCACTTTGGGAGGCCAAGGCGGGCAGATCACTTGAGGTCAGGAGTTTGAGACCAACCAGGCCAACATGGTGAAACCCCATCTCTATTAAAAATAAAAATTAGTTGGGCATGGTGGTGTGCACCTGTAATCCCAGCTACTCAGGAGGCTGAGGCAGAAGAATCGCTTGAACCCGGGAAGTGGAGGTTGTAGTGAATGCCACTGCACTCCAGCCTGGGCAACAGAGCTAGACTCCTTCATCCTAGGACATAGCCAAGTCTTAAGTAGCAAAAAGAAGTTGTTAAAGGTCTGTAGTTCTGCATTAAGCAACACAGGCATGTACCTATAAGGTATATGATTATAAAAGTGCTCGGACAGGCCCATTTCAAACATGGCCTCTTTCCACCAACTGTGTACTATTTCTCATTCCATAACTAGAGATTATGTCTTTATATCCTGTCAAAAAAGTGGGATAAGACATTATCCTTGTGTTAAATGCACCAGTCTTAGTGTAAACAAGCCTAGTTCCTTTTTCATTTTGGCTGTCTAGTATGCATTTGTATATGCTAGGCAGTGTACTCGGCACCTTAAATACATGACCTTGTTTAATCTCTACAGGATTCTGGGAGGTAGGCATTATCCCCATTTTATAGATAAGAACACTGAGAAGACAATGTTCATAAGTGCCTCACTTGTCTGAGATGACATATTTACTAAGTGGCAGAACCAGGCCTTGAGCTACTCTGAGTCTGACTTCCAAAGCCCCTGCTCTTAATCACATCAACTTCTTTCCTATATCACCTTTCCCAGAGTGCGCTCTCATAGATAAAGAGCAGAAAGTATAAGTTACTAGGCAGCAGAAAACTGTAGAGGCGGGAAGATTAGATAAAAAATGTAAATAAGAAGGCTTTAAGACACCAAAATCAAATGTAAATACTTTACAACCTGAATCAGTGCTTGTGTTCATGAGGCTAGAGGTCATGCATTTTATCTCTAGGTCTGGTGATGCCAATCCTGATCTACAGCCAGCAGCAACAGTTCCCTAGCCTGCCTAGAAGTTTGTAAATGCATGGGCTTTGGTAGGAGGAAGACGAGAGAAAGCAGAACAGATTATTACAAACCCAGTGCATTCCCCCTTGATGGGTCAACAGCGATTTCTTTGTAAGTGAAGGACAGCACACTGGTTTTGATGACTCACGAGAGAGTAGGAAGGAAAAAAAAGTCTGAGGCATTGCCTGGAAGCCTCGCTCTGCTTAAACAAGTACACTAATGGCTCATGCCTGTTACTCCCAGCACTTTGGAAGGCCAAGATGGGTGGATCACTTGAGGCCAGGAGTTTAAGCCCAGCCTGGTCAACATAGTGAGACCTTTTCTCTATTAAAAATAAAGAAGCAAGTAATAATGATTCAAGTTCTCATTCTCTACAAAATTCACTTATGAATTTCCAAACGCTAGTGAAAACTTTTAGGCATTGCAAAACTGCCTTAATGCATAACTGGATTCTCATTTTACTTAGTCTAAGATGACTTTTTCACTTTGAACTTCTGCATCTTTATGATCACTTAGCTTTCTGACAAGCAATTTCAGTAAGTGTTTATCAATTTGCATCCACACGCTGACACATAGGAGTCTACTTACATAACCTTCATGTAATTGAGCTTTTGTAAATCATCTTTCTACATGGTACACTTCTGATTTTGTGTGCAGCTTTCTTGTTTAAGCACTGTATTAAATGCTCTGCTTCTTACACCCTTAGGAACAATGAGAATAAAAGCACAATGTTGGTTACTTCTTCATATCAAAGGAAGTTCATCTCCTGGTTATTAAAAGCTATTATTAAATGGCCATCTTTTTGTGCCCCCATGTTAAGCACTCTACCAAGACACCATTAAATAGATAAGGGCCACACTCCACAGAGATGATGGTTCTATATTCTGTATTTTCTGGGGGAGTTCTAATTTCATGCAATTCCTTCTTCTTAAATAAAGGCAATTCTCTAAATATATTACCTAATGTGCTTTCATTTTCATATTCTTGTAAGATTTTTCACATAAATCAATTCTCAAAAAATAGTATCATAGGCCTTTTAAAAATAGTCATGTTCAAAAGTCAGGCTCATGAATAAATGTGTGCATTCGTTATATATATTTTCATAAATTCAAATTTAAAAGAATAAGAGTAGCTAGAAGGTGGAAGAAAAATCTTATTCTGATTAGGAATGCACAATCACAAGAAAATTTTTGATATATATAGTTATTTTATTCTGTATTGTTTTATTTTGATTTTGGTAAGACAAGAAACAAAGTAGAAAGTTTGACAACTTAAAAAAGTAATACGAGTGTGAGATAGCCCTCTTCCAGGATTAGCAAAAAAAAAGGCCTTTTTTTTTTTTTTTTGAGATAGAGTCTCGCTCTGTCCCCCAGGCTGGGGTGCAGTGGTGCAATCTTGGCTCACTGCAACCTCTGCCTCCCGGGTTCAAGTGAGTCTCTTGCCTCAGCCTCCCAAGTAGCTGTGACTACAGGCATGCGCCACCATGCCTGGCTAATTTTTTTATTTTTAGTAGAGATGCGGTTTCACCATGCTGGCCAGGCTGGTCTCGAACTCCTGACCTTGTGATCCGCCAGCCTCAGCCTCCCAAAGTACTGGGATTACAGGCGTGAGCCGCCACACCCGGCCTAAATGGCCAAGTTTTATTATGGACAATTAAGCTGTAGAATAAAAATCTGCTTTTAATAGCTGGCATAGTGCCTAGTGGTTTTGAAGCCACAAGCAAGTTTACAAAAAACATTTAAATCTATCTGAATCTACAGAAAACTAAGATTACCTAAGCAGAAAATGAAAATAGTTCAGGATTAAGGAAGATTAACAAATGAAGAGTATATGTATTTTAGAAGTATTACTTTATATTTTTATAGTATCATAATAATATTTACATTCCTACACCTTTAATGAGTTTTGTATATATATTAAAATAATTTAATGGATTAGTATGTTTATATTTGCTTTTAGTAAATTTAGTGTATGATAAACTCAGCTGTCTACATGGTGAGACTACACCTGAGGCAATTTCTGGGTTGATATATACCTGAATAGCAGATATTACTTGGGAGGAAATAAAATAGCTTCAGGCCTAATTTTGCAAGTTTATGATGGGAGAGTAAGCATGACTTCAAAGAACTGACTTTGAGTTAGAACTTGAAGAATGAATGTGACGACAGCAAGTATAAAACAATGCCAGGCAGAGGTGGGACTGTTCATGGGTATTAGGGTAAGTGTGTTGATAAATGCTCAAAGTAGGAAATACCTTTCTTCCCCCACACATGTCAGAAAATAACTGCAATAGAATGCAAGGACATCTCAGAGATAAAGTGTTCAACTTAGCTCTTAGAGACCGTTGAGTTACATTTTGTAATGACATCGGAATTGATTGCATTTTGAAGGCAATTCTAAATGCAAAGTCTTCATTTTGTTGATAGAAGCTGGGTTATTTATTATGAAATTTCAAAAATTAAGTAAAATATCTAATTAGGATTATACCAGCAAAGGCAAATTTAGAATTCAAGACTTCATGATCATGGTAGGATTATTTTAATGCAACTCTGCTAATTAACTGAAATTTCCTTTAACTCTCACATCTGCCTTTTACTTCTTAAGACATTTTTCTAGTATTTCACCAGAGCAAGACATCAGAAGGGTAAAATCTCTTACCAATGAACTTTGCTAATTCTTAGTGACTCCGTTGACCCTGGCGTAAGGATCAGGAACAAAGTGAATGAAATACATTTTAATACATTTCTGCTTTCTCTAATTCCAAAGAGCACTCTAAAGAGTAAGTTATTTGTGGGTATTATTTAAAACTTGGGATTAAAAGAGACCGTGATTACCCTTCATGGATTTTGGCAAAACTTAAGCCATTTCATTTGAAGAGCAAAGCAAGCCTCCTACACTCTTGGCTTATTCTCACAATTATCTAGATATCTAGCAACAAAACTCTTGAGTAGTTTGTTAACTACAGATGCCAAGGGCTGACAGTTTCACTTTCAGTTTTCAGAATATCTTTTGTTTCAGTGGTGTAAGCACACCATCAGAATCTCTACAAAATAATTAAGTTATAATTGTAACTTCCATTAGATGTAGTACTTAAAGGAATCTAGAAGACACAATTCATTAATTATAGGAATTTGACTGCAAATTCTTCTGGGGGGTCTGAATTTCAAAGGAGGCATCTTTGTAAGTCAGGCTCAACTCATTACTCTGTGATGCAGGCTCCTCCAAACGGCAGCAGAAACGTATTACTCTCTAGAAATACTACAGTAGTGCTACAATTTCAGGGTTCTGTAGAGATAAGGACAAATTAACAGAAATACATTCTTAGAAGGACAGTATAATTTAAAATAAAAATACTGTCATAATTGTACACCAGGATAGCTTCTCCGTAATAAATTCTTTATGATTTTCTGATTTTTAGAAATCAGAATTGAACTTTTTAATGTGAAAAAAATGAGTGAATTGTTTCAAAATAGGACTACATTTCTGTGTATAATTTTAAAATTTTAAAAATATTTGATTAGTAGACTGATAAACTGAAACATTTTTGATAAGCTTTTCATTACGTACAAACCATATAAATTGTAAAAAATTGGAAATTATTCAAAACTTCACATAACTATAGTGACCAAATAAATACTGGAGGGGAAAGAAAAGGAGTCAAATGAATCTAGCATTTTCTTTTTTTTTTTTTTCTTTCTTTCTTTTTTGTTTTTTTTGGAGAAAGGGTCTCACTGTGCCACCCAGGTGGGGGTGCAATGGCACGATCACGGCTTACTGCAGCCTCAACCTTATGGGTTCAGGTGATCCTCCCACCTCGGCCTCCCAAGCAGCAGGGACTACAGGTACGCGCCAACACGTCCAGCTAATTTTTTTGGTATTTTTTGTAGAGACGAGGTTTCACCACGTTGCCAGGGCTGATCTGGGATTCCTGGTCTCAAGTGATCTACCCAGCTCAGCCTCCCAAAGTGCTGGGATTATAGGCGTGAGCCACTACACCCAGCCTAATCTAGCATTTTCTAAAAGGAAGGACCCAGCAGTGAACGGCAATATCAGTAATCATGTTCAAGACTATCAGACATGCAAGCTGGGGATGAATGGGTGGAAGGGGAAAATGATGAATAAATGATGAATACAAGTATGGACCCAGTGAATTTGAGATGCCCAAGATGCCAGTGAGATATTCAAAGTTTAACTCAAAAGCCACTTCCCATATGAAATCTTGACAAACACTCCTACCTCCAACTGGAATTAATTTCTCTTCTGGGCTCCCACAGCACTCTGTATTTTTCTAATAGCATGACACTATTTTGTTTGTAGACATTTCTCTGATAGCATTACTGTCTTTCCTCTTTATCACAGCTGTTTGAAGTTCTTTTGCCTCTTCCATCCACTGTTGCCCAATCCCACTGCTTGAAGGCTCATCTTATTAAGTTTTGTATTCCTAGTGCTAACACACTGTCTACATATAGATGATGTTCAATAAATGGTTGCTAAATGAATTCTCTTGTGATAATAGCACTCTGGTAACATAATCGACAGTCAAAATTTCTTCTCAATGTTTACTTTTAGCAGAATGCATTCATTTATAAACTTTCATTGAGAATATGCTAATTTCCATGACCCTGCTAGGAAATAGGAAAATAAAGATGAATGTAATAAGGTGCTCATTCTACTGAAAGTCTTGACTAGTGGAGAATTATGGATCAAACTTTTCATGAAATGCCTTCAGTGGTAAGAATTCTCATATTTGGAATAAAAAATGTTATGGGTTGTGCCAAGATACCTGCATACTTCATAATTTTGTAGAGGGCTGTCCTTAATGCAGAAATGTATACTACTATAGTCATACGTGGAAATTCTTTTTATGATGCTAACTGTATGCTAACCAGACTTTTTTATTTAATACTTGCATTAAATAAACCATGCTAGGAATCCAGGAATCTAGCTTGGTTTATTTTCCATATAATGTACTCTTTGTAATATGCATATACTACATAAAAATTCTATTAATGGCCTCGTACTAAAGATGTGTCTGTTGGGGAATCAGTTATTCTGTATAATTTTATCTTAATTGATACATTAAAATCTACCAAAAATATAAACTGAGTAAAAGTATCTGCATGGTGTGCATATGTTTATTATTTTAAGTGTCAGCATATACATTTTCATGCCATAAAGTTATAAAATGAAAAAATAGTAGCCTTTTATATTAAGTTCATGCTTTAGTTAGTAAAAACAAGAAAGCAATTAACATACAAACCATGATGGTGGTTAAACTTGCTTCAGTTTGTGTTTTTTAAAATTTGAAAGTGAGAAATATAGCTCGAAGTCAGCTCATATTTTCAGTAAGTACTGACGAGGATGTACTGGCCCTATTGACTATGCTGACCCCATTAAAATATTTGTGAGTCTAAAGGTTCACATGACGCTGTTCCTTCACTCTAGCAACAGGCCATACATGTCTCACATAGGGACTCTGTTCAATTCATTAATACCCCCTGAAGTGCTTAACATCGTGGTTCATTTATAGTAGATACTCAATATATACTCCATTAACTGAATTCTAAGATAAACTGTCTGTTACTGACAGAAATTTTTACTTAAGGGAGTCTCTGTGGCTGAAGGCAATTTTGAAATCCTGTAAAAGAACCCACTCCTCTCCCCCAAGTAATGAAGTTTGTCAGTTTCAAGCCTGTAATAAGGTACTGACTTAAAATTAATTTTCTAATAATACAGTACTGCTATATATTGAATGTGGGGTTAGTCAATGATAGGAAAAAAACATAAGATGGAGTCACATTTAAAAATGTGTGCTTAGGTGCATGGTGACACCTGCCTGTAGTCCAGCTATTCCAGGGGCTGAGGCAGGAGGATCCCTTGAGCTCAGGAGTTTGAGGCTGCAGTAAGCCACTGCATTCAGCCTGGGCAACAGAGTGAGACCCTGTCTCTAAAAAAAATTCGTTTTAAGTATGCTCAGGACATAACAGGAGCCACTGGTAACATGCCATTTCCACTGTGAATATGGTAAGGACAGAATCCCTATCTCTAGGCCCTCTTCCACTAGTCAGTCTCATCATCACCATCAAGGCCAACATTGGCATTCTCTCCTGTTAGACAGTCTTTGACATTTTCTATACTATACTATGTCTTCCTCTCCCCAAATGCATATACAAACAAAATTTGAACGCTTCTTTCTCCATTTAGTGTAACTTTTTTTTATAACATACACCCAATTTTCAAACTCCACAATGGTGGATTTTATTTGATGTATTGTAAAAAGCACTGGATTGAAGTTAAATGGCTTGGGAGACCTAAATTCTAGTCCTGTCTCTACCATGAAAGAGACAAATCCCAAGGCTTTGCAGGGCTTCAGCTTCCTTGTTTATAGAATAAAGAATTATAAAATCATCTCTTTGGTCCTATTGGGCAATAAAAAGCTATGATTCTAAGCCTGTTCCCTTTTCTCACCTAAGAATACAAATCTGACATAAAGAGGCTGCAGAATGTGTCAAACACTCCCTATTGCCTGGAATTCTCTCTTCCTTTGGGTTCAGGGATAAAGGTATGTTATTTCTTAAGTCTCCCTTTGCTTTATTCTGCTTGCCTCGTAAATATTTTTGCATCTTGGCATTCCTACATGTCTTTTCACTCTACATGTTTTCCCTAGGTGATGTGACCCAGCCTGTGGTTTCCACTGCCATCCACACACGTCACTGCCTCTCTTCACATCAGCATCGCAACTATCTCCTGGAAGCTTTCCAAGTGCTGAACTACAGTAACCTCAACTGAACTGCTGTTCATTCACCCCACAGGCTTGCCCCTCCTCTGCATCTTTGTGAGAAACCTGAGAGTCGTCCTAAACTCCTCCTTCCACCTCACTCCCCACATCAAATTGATTACCAACTTGTGCTGATTTTATCTCCAAATATTCTCCAGAATTGTTGCTGTCATGGACTGAATATTTGTGTCCCCCCAAATTCGTATGTCCTAATCCCTGATGTGACTGTATTTAGAGACGTGACCTCTAAGGAGTAATTAAGGTTCAGTGAGGTCAAAGGTGGAGCCCTGATCTGATAGGATCAGTGTCCTTATAAGAGACTAGAGCTGGGCACAAGGGCTCACACCTGTAATCCCAGTATTTTGGGAGGCTGAGGTGGGAGGATCACTTGAGGACAGGAGTCTGAGACCAGCCTTGGCAACAGAGTGAGACCCCATCTCTATAAGAAAATAAAATAGTCAGACACAATAGTACACACCTGTGGTCCCAGCTCCTCAGGAGGCTAAGGCAGGAGGATGGCTTGAGCCCAGGAATTTGAGGCTGCAGCAAGCTATGATCACACCGCTGCACTCCAGCCTGGGTGACAGCACGAGACCCAGTCTCTTAAAAAAAAAAAAGGCCATATATAGCCCAGAAGAGCGTCCTCACCAGAACCCAATCCTGATAGCACCTGGAGGACTTTCAGCCTCCAGAGCTGTGAGAAAATTTCTGTTGCTTGCACCGCCCAGTCTGTGGTATTTTGCTGTGGCAGCGCAAGCTGACTCATCAGTGACCTTCTCTCTGTTACCGCAGGGTAGCTCATCGTCGTCTCTTCCCTAGAGTCCAGCCACTCTCTCACATCTATCTATCTAGCAGTATCACTGTGGGTTAGAGTCAGATCACTGGGGATTAAGTCCTCATTCTGCCACTGCCTGTGTAAATTTGAGCAAGTTACTTAATCTCTCTGTGTGTCAGTAACCTCCCTGTGAAATGAGGCTAATAATAGCAGGGTTGTTTCAACAAGGCAATACATATATAATGCTTACAACACAGCTTGGCACATTATAAGCATTCAACGAAAAGTGAGCTACTATTATCTCATCCATTATCGGAATAAACCACCTAAGCCACAAGGCTGCCCACATCATCCTCATGTTTTAAAACACTTCAGTGGGCTCCCCACCATCAACAGGATAAAGTCCAAGCTTCCTTAGCATTTCTTAGAGGCTCCATATGAATCCACAAGTTCCACTACGGGAACACAGGTGAACTTTCCACTCCAACTTCAGGCTCCTTCATGTCACTCCTCATCCACATGGAGGTAAGCAGCAAGAGACTCCGTGCAGTTCCTGGTGGTTCCCTGACCCTCAGGCAGACTCTCCCCAGCCCTCTGCCTGCAACGTCCTTGCCCTTTGCTTCCCTTGGCCAGCTCCCATTCATTCTCCTCGATTCTGCTTGGAAGTTCCCCTCCTAGGAAGTCTTTATGAACCTTAGTGTGGGTTATGAACCCATCTTTGCTCCTTTCACACCTTTTGCAAGCCTTTATTATGACCCTTAACGATTATCATATTGAAGTGACCTGTTGGTGTGTCTTTGTTCCCCACTAGACAGAAAACTCAAGATCAGAGACCAGTTCTTGTTCTTTTTTTTTTTGTATCACAGTGTTTAGCAGCCTGCTATACGGTAAATGTCAGTAAATGTTTCACAAACTGAATGGAGTTGAGCTCTGGAATCTAGACCATCTTTTCCATACCCATCACTCCGGTCTTAGTTGAAGTCCTTATTTCCCATTTGAAGCAATGCAAAGGATTTCCTAACTCTAATCTCTCTTTTCTTCATACCATCCTTTAAACGGCCAACAGAATGGTCATCCTAAAGCACATATGTCCTATCTTACATATTCTAGATTTGGAACCTCTCTAGGCTTCTCACCGTATAAGAAGAAAGTCTAACCTCCTTAGCAAGGTGCATAGGTCTTCAATGGGTTCCACCTCCTTCTCTATATACACCTATACTCTTGCTACACTCAACTTCTTTCTGTTGCTGGAACAAGTTTAACGCTTTCAAACCTCCCTGACTTTGCATATGCAGTTCGTTCTGTCAGGAATGCCCTTTTGTCTTATGCCTGGGACATTCTCATTCATTCCATATGACGTATTTCATAAGTCACTCCTTAATGAAGCCTTTCTTAGATATCCACTGGGGCGATCACCTGCTTGCTCCTCTCTGTTTCCACAGCACATTGTTCACACAGACAGCACAGGACTTACCACAAGTTATTATAATTTTATCTGTCTTGCCCATTTGAATCCAAGGGCAAGGACGGAATCATTCTCATCTTTGTATGTCCTGGGAACTAGAACTGTATCTGAGACACAATAAACACTCGATATGTTTGTAGTTTTTAAATAAGTTAATGAACAGAATGGCTAGAAAATGTGAGAAGAAACTCTGGCTTACTGTATATCATACTGTCATACTAAGAATATATACTGAGGACAAAATCACATTATATCATCACTTTTCACACTATAGGCCATGATCCATTATGAAAAAGAGAATAGTAAAAAAATCACAGGGCACAATTTTTGTTTCTGTCACACACATGTGTACATGTATATTGGACTGAAATGTAAAACGCATGTTCCGTTGTAGAACATCGTTTTAAAAGAGGCTTGGAAAACACTGCATATGGTCATTTCTTAGTTTAGTACAATTTATTATTTTCGTAATAACCTCAACTATAATAAAGTCTACCATGGAGCATTTTGGGAAGATTAAACGAGATGTGAAAAGTAAATGTGTTAGATAGACTGAATTCATATCATAGCTTGCTCTGATACTTTACAAAATATTTAACCTTACCCACAAGTTTTAGTTTCCTCACTGAAGTCACCCTGAGGATAGTAACGGGATCTTCCTCACAGAGTATTGTGAGGAATATATAAGAGAACGTATGTAAATGCCTGGCGCTTAGTATTTATTCAATAAATCTTAGCAATGATGATGATAACAACATGGTACCTGGCACAAAAGAGAGTTAAAAATTAGTTTCTTCAGTCAAATGTGCTTACATTGATAGTTGATACTAACTGGGGTTAAAAGGTCATTGCTGGCATCTTAGAAAGATAGATTACAGTGAAATAAAAAATGACTACTGTTTATAATGAATGAAGACTTATTTACAAAGTCACGTTCATCTGGTACAATGGTGAAGTGGCTCAATTGGGAGAAAATGACAAATAACACAAGTGAATATACAATCTTACTTAAGACAAAAGAAATAGGATACCAGACTAACTATCAGTCTCCTAAACCACAACTTTATTTCTGATACAAAGAGATAGTGAGACAATCAGGGCTTCCCTCAAATAAATTACTTAATCTCTCTTCAAATCAGTTCTGCGTCTGTAAATATAAATAAGTACAATTTCACAGTATTTCCATTTAAAAAGTTCTAGTGCAACATCAGAAACAAGAACTTAGTAGGTGTTCAAAAAGAAATATAAGTTCTGCTTTGTTAGCCAGCAAATAGTTGCCTGTTTCTAGCCCTCAAATTAGCCCTGACCTCTTTTCTCCTAAATCCCTATATTGCATTTATTTAACTTAAAGTGCTGGATGTGGCACTATGAGAAAGAAAAAGATATTTGGTAATCTTGTTAAAATCATTAGACATCCCAGGCTATATGGAATCACCTTGGGCTCACAGTTAGACATCAGCTATGGCTTGTTTTATTGATAAATTCATCCACTGATGCATGATAATGGAATTCACAAGAGAGCAATTTACCAAAAAAAAGAAATTTATTGATTTATAATGTGAGATATTAATTTAGCCACAAATATTTATTGAGCATCTCCTACATGCCAGGGAATGGACTATATATGGCAGGAAAACAGATACCAATCATTTATATCAGGCATTTTTTTCTAATAGAAGCATATTCTCAGGAGACAATGCATAGCACCATGCCTTGCACGTAACAGACGTTTAATAACTATTAGTTGAATAAAATTAGAGACTAGAATGACACATAAAGAGGCAAGAAAGAGCAAAGATAAGCCTTTCTGAGAATTTCTACCATGTTTTGCTCAATAGCTTGTCTTTATCCACTGCTTGTATTTTTCCATGTAGCTAATCCTCATTGGCCGTTAGAATTGAGACACCCTTTCCTTGAAATCAGGAGCTATAGGAGGCCATTCTTCCTACTGGTCATTTTCTTTCTGGGACAGGGTCTCACACTGTCACCTAGGCTGGAGTGCATCATAGCTCACTATAACCTTGAAGTCCTGGGCTCAAGGAATCCTCTTGCCAAAGAGGTGGGATTACAGGCATGAGCCACCATGCCAGCCTATTTGGCATTTCTACTGTAGACAAAGCAGACTTGCAGCAGTAGGTCTACCTGCCTAATACAAAAAGAAAAAAAGAATTTTAACAAACAAACGAGGGAATCAGATCCAGAAAGTGATTCTTATAACTTAGATTACTTAGAGGAGTAGATCTATAATCTGCTCTAGATCCACTGCATACAGTGGGCCCTTCTTATCATATTCCATAAATAGCACTTTTCTCAGCCCAGCTTTTGATGATAGCTGAACAGACTAACAGTTTGTCTAACAAAGGCTAGAGAAGGGGATGGCAAACAATGGCCCACAGGCTGAATCCTGCCTGCTGCTCATTTTTGTCAAGTTTTATTAGAATACAGTCATTTCCACTCATTTTCACACTGCCAATGGCTGCTTTTGCGCTACAGCAGCAGAGCTGGGTGGTTGGAGCAGGGGTCATATGGCTAACAAAGACTAAAATACTTATCATCTGACCTTTTACAGAAAGTTTGCTGATCCTTGGAGTGTACAAGTATTCTACATTGCTGATTAAGAACAGAACCAGAAGTATTAGAAGTTAGACCAGCAGGTGGTAAAGCTGATCATCTATTAATATAATGGAAATTGGGGCTCCCAATCAGGACTCTTGCTTTGATAGAAGGCCATCTTAACGAGGAGGGAGACACCTGCAGGCAAAGTCAGAATTTTCTGCAGGAAAAGTTTTGAGTCCATTTCACCTTGTGAACAAGTGCTCAGCTATGTATTTCATCTTTAGTAACCATGCTTCTATACCTGGTTCTCCTTGGTAAAGATTGCTTTCTTCAGTAAGTCTCAAGACTTTCTGGGAAGGTAGGGAGATGTGGGGGTAAAAGTGTCCCGGGACTTACTGAAGGAAGTGTTTTATGATTATGTGACAGAATCACTGTATCATGGTAGAGAAGGCAAACAGAATATAATCTGAAAATAGAGGTGAGGGTGAACAAATGGGCACTAAAACTGAACTCAGCATCAGGAAGGTAGCAAAACAAGACATCAGTCAAAGAAATGGGGTGATTCAGACCTAAGGAAGCTTTAATGTGAGATGTTTCCGTGTGCCAGGAGCTGGACACTTAAGCAAGAGGAGATATCCAGGCATGTTGCTAAAACCATGGCCTCCATACTTTATTGGAATTAGTACAACTTATCCTTGTTTCTTTCATTTTGCAATCAAAATCTCTAAAAATACATTATTTAAAAACACATTATTTTAAAAGCAAGAATGAAAATTATGATATAATTTAGGTGGTTTAAAAAGCATCCACCGGCCAGGCGTGGTGGCTCATGCCTGTAATCCCAGCACTTTGGGGGGCTGAGGCGGGCGGATCACGAGGTCAGGAGATCGAGACTATCCTGGCTGACACGGTGAAACCCCGTTTCACTAAAAATACAAAAACTTAGCCAGGCGTGGTGGCGGGCACCTGTGGTCCCAGCTACTCGGGAGGCTGAGGCAGGAAAATGGCGTGAACCCGGGAGGTGGAGGTTACAGTGAGCTGAGATTGTGCCACTGCACTCCAGCCTGGGTGACAGAGCGAGACTCCAAAAAAAAAAAAAAAAAAAAAAACCATCTACCAAAATGGGAAGAAGTGTTGAAAAATTACAGTCCAAGAAGAAGGGGCATAGCTGTTTAAATCAATTGGTATATTTGTTATCTAATATAACCCCACATAAGGACAGGTATTTAACAAATGTTTCTGCTGAATTTGACGATTCTATTTCCCTTACATCCCATATGCAATCTATCAGCACCCCACATCCAACCCATCAGTACATCCTCTCAGCATTGGCTCCCAAATATAACCTGAATCTAACACATATCCTACTATCTCTGCTGCTACAACTTTAGTCTGAAATCTTATAATCTCTCACTTGTACTACTATAGATGACTCTGAATGAGTCTTGCTTCTATTCCACACAGCATCCATACTGATCTATTTTTTTTTTCAATTTTTTGTAGAGACAGGGTCTTGCCATGTTGCCCAGACTGGCCTTGAACTCCTGGCTTCAAGGGATCCTCCCACCTCAACCTCCCAAAGTGATAGGATTACAAGTGTGAGCCACTGTGCCTAACCCTGATTGATCTTTCTAAGCATAAATCTAATAATGCCCCTTGCTTGATTAAACCCTTCAATGAATTCGCATTTAGCAAACAACCTGGCCAGGTGTGATGGTTCATGCCTGTAATCTCAGCACTTTGGGAGACTAAGATGGGAGGATCACTTGAGGCCAGGAGCTCGACACCAGCTTGGACAACATGGTGAAACTCCATCTCTACAAAAAATACAAGAATTAGCTGGGCATGGTGGTGCATCTGTAGTCCCAGCTACTCGGGAGGCTGAGCTGGGAGGATTACTTGAGCCCTGTAGGTCAAGGCAGCAGTGAGCTGTGATTATGCCACTACACTTTCAGCCTGGATGAAGTGAGACCCGGTCTCGAAAAAAAAAAAAAAAAAAAAGAGGCGGGGCAAGGTGGCTTACGCCTGTAATCCCATCACTTTGTGAGGCCAAGGCAGGCGGATCACGAGGTCAAGAGATCGAGACCATCCTGGCCAACATGGTGAAACCCCGTCTCTACTAAAAATACAAGAATTAGTTGGGCATGGTGGCATGCACCTGTAGTCCCAGGAACTCAGGAGGCTGAGGCAAGAGAATCGCTTGAACCCGGGAGGCGAAGGTTGCAGTGAGCCAAGATTGCACTACTGCAGTCCAGCCTGGTGACAGAGTGAACAAGACTCCATCTCAAAAAAAAAAAAAAAAAAAAAAAAAAAAGAAAGAAAGAAAGAAGAAATCCTTAGTCCAGTCTTAACTACTTGAGAGGCTGAGGGAGGAGGATCACTTGAACCTAGGAATTTGAGGCTCCAGTGAGCTATGACAGCATCACTGTGCTCTGGTCTGGAGAGAGCGAGGCCTTGTCTCTAAAGAAGAAAAAAGAAAAGAAAGAATGAATGAATGAACAAAAAGAAGGAAAGGAAAAGAAGACAGAGAGAGGAAGAAAGGAAGGAAGGAAACAAAATAAAATAAAATAATAAATAAACAAACCCAAATCCAACTTCTTTACCCTAATCAACAAGGCTCAAATAATCTCATGCCAACTAACTCTCTGAACAGCTCCTTCCATTCTATTCCCAGATTACTCCATCTTTCAGCCACAAGACCTTTTATCTTCCTTTTACCAGCCAAACACAATCCTACCTCAGAACATGTGCACTTTTTCTTTTCTCTGACTTGAATCTCCTCCACCCATTATATAATCTTAGCTCAAAGAGGCTTTTCTTGACTACTTAGCAAAAGTATTTATCCCAGTCATTCTCTGCTACATTATTCCAATTTATTTTCTTCATAGTACATTTCAGCACATAAACATTTCCTTAGTATGTGCTTGTTGCCTTTCCCCAACCTCCTAAAATGTCAGCATTCCTTGAGGGCAGAGACTGTTTCACTCCTGTTATCATCAGCACCTAAGACAGTTCCTGGAACATACCAAGTACTTAATAAAAATTTGTTTATTGACTAGCTATGACACATTTTACTTATATAATTTCATTTTCTCAGCAAAATGAACACTTTGAAATGTAATTAATTACTGATTTTTGCAGGTATTTTCTAATTATTTAAATAAAATATTTAATATTTTGGTCAACCAGAATTCTTACATTGTTTTAGCACCCAGATAGCTTCTAAAAATGCTTACAATTAACACAATTTTATCTAGCAATATGTATTAATCACTAGACAGAATACACTGAACTCTTCTTCATTAATAAAAAGCAATCCAGGCTGGGTGCAGTTGTTCACGCCTGTAATCCTAGCATAGTGGAAGGCTGAGAAGGGAGGATCACTTGACACCAGGAATTCGAGACCAGCCTGGCCAACATGGCAAAACCCCATCTCTATAAAAAATACAAAAATTAGCTGGGTATAATAGCAGACATCTATAGTCCCAGCTACTCAGGAGGGTGAGAGGTGGAAGGACTGCTTGACCCTGGGAGATTGAGGCTGCAGTGAGCTGTGATTGCATCACTACACTCCAGCCTGGGCTATAGAATGATGCCTTGTCTAAAAAAAAAAAGAAACAAATCAGCCAGGCATGGTGGCATGCACCTGTAGTCCCAGCTACTCAGGAGGCTAAGGTGGGAGGGTCACCTGAGCCTGGGAGGTAGAGACTGCAGTGAGCCCTGGATAGCCCGCACCACTGCACTCCAGCCCTGAGTGACAGAGGCCCAGTTTCAAAAAAACAGAAAATAAAACAAACAAACATAAAAACCCAATGCATTGCTGAAATGTTAAATCCAGTATAAAGAAAACTACAGGGGCTGGGCGCGATGGTTCATGCCTGTAATCCCAGCACTTTGGGAGGCCAAGGTGGGTAAATCACTTAAGGTCAGGAATTCGAGAACAGCCTGGCTAACATGGTGAAAAATGCAAAATACAAAATAAGCTGGGAGTGGTGGCACATGCCTGTAATCCCAGCTACTCGGGAGGCTGAGGGGGGAGAATCGCTTGAACCTGGGAGGTAGAGGTTGCATTCAGCCAAGATCAAACTCCAGCCTGGGTAACGGAGATTCCATCTCAAAAAAAAAAAAAAAAAAAAAAAAGTATACAGTTGATTCTGCGGGGATTTAAAAAAGTATAAATATCTTTTTTAACATCACAAAGCTCTGATGTCTGCAGGTTTATGACTAAGTGCTAGCTCACTCCCATGAATACACGTATGTAAACAGGCTCTATACAATCTACAATCCCAGACTAAGTGGAAAAAACTGTCCTGTCACTGTGGTCTCCAACCCTTGGCCCATTTCTTTCCTCTTGACCACAAACCTTCTCAGGAGTTGCCTGTTTCCTCTTGATCCACTTGTCTTTAGCCCACTCCAATCTGGCATCAGTTCTCAGTACTCTCCACTAAAACTGCTTTTATGAAGGCCATCAATGACGTTCATGTTGCCAAATCCAGCAGACACCTCCTGTTTTCTAATTTTTTTATTTTTATTTTTTAAGAGACTGGGTCTTGCTCTGTCACCCAGGCTGGAATGCAGTGGTGTGATCATAGCTCACTGCAGCCTTAACCTCCCTGAGTTCAAGAGATCCTTCTACCTCAGCTGGGACTACAGGCATGCACAGCTATGCCTGGCTAATGACTCAGTCTTTAACATAGCTGATAATTCCCTCCCTGAAACACTCTCAACTTTTAAGAAACCCTATTATTTTCCTCCTACATTTTTAGCCAGTTCTTCTATCAGCTTCTCTTTATCTGACCTCTAAATGTTAAGGACATTAACAAAGACTGAACCTAGTTTTTTTCTCCCCTCACTGTACTGCTCCTGGGCGATGTCAATCGGTCCCATTGCTTTAGATACTATCTCTTGAAACACTGAAATCACTGTTTTTTTTTTGAGATGGAGTCTCGCTCTGTCGCCCAGGCTGCAGTGCAGTAGTGCAATCTCGGCTCACTGCAAGCTCCACCTCCTGGGCTCAAGCGATTTTCCTGCCTCAGTCTCCCGAGTAGCTGGGATTACAGGTGTGCGCCACCATACCCAGCTAATTTTTCTATTTTAGTAGAGATGAGGTTTCACCATGTGGCCAGGCTGGTCTCAAACTCCTGACCTCAGGTGATCTGCCCACCTCGGCCTCCCAAAGTGCTGTCCACCTTGGCCTCCCAAAGACTGGGAAAAGAGATCCCAATCTTTTCCCTATGATTTCTTAATTGATCTACTTGACATATCCACTTGGACTTTTAATAGGCATCTCAAACTTAATGTGTTCAAAATAAACCTCGTGACTTTCCCTCCCAAACCTGTCCCTACCTCCCTCAATAACTAATATTATCATTCTTATATTCATATATTGAATAAATGTTTGTTCCCCAAGTATTTGTTGCTGCAAATTTATGAAGAATTCTTTTCTCACTAGTTATTGTAATTAAAATGTCATATTTATTTTCTTTAAAAACTTTACTTTGTAGGATTATTATTTTTTAAACAGAGACCAACAACAAATAATAGAACTTCTCTACTTGATTAAAACTAGGGCTTCCTCTTGTGCTCCCTCAGGACTATTTCTTTGTAAAAACAATAGGCTAAATCAGTACTGGTGTCAAAGAAATCATAATCTCATAACTTTATAAATATAGTATGTGGCAAGGGATTTTCCCATCTTACATAGTAATAAAATTTTCAGCTGTGCCATGGCTAAAAGTTTACCATCGAAATTGGAATTTTAAATTAGAGGTAGTCATCTTTCTTTCTTTTTAAAGAAATGGAGTCTCACTATGTTGCCCAGGCTGGAGTGCCGTGGCATTTGCAGGCATGACCACAGCCCACTACAGCATCCTGACCTCAAGCAATTCTCTTGCCTCAGCCTGCCAAGTAGCTGGGACTACAGGTCCCTGCCACCACACCCAGCAGAAATATTTAGCTTTCTGAATTTCTCAAGTGTGTCTATGAATAAGACTAGTGGGGTCCTTAACCAAGATTCACAGTATTTTTAGTGATTTATTAAATAACTTGGATTTATATCTACCAGAATGTTCTTTGAGGTACAGGTATATCTTTTATATCTCCTAATATAGTTCATTACAATGCTAAATACTAAGGTGTGATGCTCACACATTACAGAATAGCCAAGCAAATGAACTACTTATTCTCATAGGGCTATTATAATTAACAAGTTCTTGTATCACCCCATCATTATCAACAACAACATGATAGGATTTCTTTTTATCTTGAAGAGTCTGGAAAAAGAGTAACAGAGAGATATTTCTGAGGAACAAACTGGTAATGAGGGAGCTACTGTGTCCAGTACAATACTCCTTCTAGAAGCTCAATACATAATGACTAATCTCTTGAAAAAAGCAAGTGTGAGAATGGAAGGCTCTTCTCCAAACTATGCAAAATGAATCAATCAGCAGTGAACAAATTTATGAGCAGAACAAATTCCTACAAAAATTACCATCATATGCTGTCATGCATGTCTGCCAGTCTATTTATCATATTATTTAAGAAACAAACATTTATTGAAGATTATCATGTGCTCAGCACTGCCAAAGAGGAAATAAAAAGCATAATATCTTTTCTTACAAAATAACATTAACACAAATAATAGAAAACAAGAAACCATGTTAAAAATATTTCATAGCAACACAGAAAGATAATGTATAATTACACATACACACTCAAGCAAAGATAACATAATTTATAAATTATGAGGTACAGAATATTTAGATTCTGAAGATTAAAATAATCAGGAAAAACTTCATGAAGGAGATGAGATCTGGGCTGGATCCCAAAGGATAGGCAGGTGGATCATGTAGAACAGGGGAAAGGAGTTCCTGATCAGGAGTACAACATATATAAAAACTAGGAGACAGGACTGAGCGTGAAATGTTAATGGGACAGTAAAGAAATCTTCCTCTGTAGTGGGGGAAAAAAAACAGAATAATGGGAAACTGCATGGTTAAAAGGTTTGATGTTAAGATAGTGCTTGGACACAAAAGGTCTTAAAGTTGAGTCAAAAGAGTACAATGAAAGCATTAGAAATAGAAGGTAAAACACAATTAGGCCGGGTGCAGTGGCTCATGCCTGTAATCCCAGCACTTTGGGAGGCCAAGGCGGGTAGATCACTTGAGGTCAAGAGTTTGAGACCAGCCTGGCCAACATGGTGAAACCCTATCTCTACTAAAAATACAGAAATTAGCCGGGTATGATGGCTCGTGCCTGTAGTCCCAGCTACTTGGGAGGCTGAGGCAGGAGAATCGCTTGAACCCGGGAGGTGGAGGTTGCAGTGAGCCAACATCACGCCACTGCACTCCAGCCTGGGTGACAGAGCAAGACTTCGTTTTAAAAAAACGGTAAAAATAAATAACATTTACTATTGTTTTCGGATGATATACATGGCCTCTAATTGTAAAGCTGAATGCCTAGTTTACCACTTTTTTTTTTTTTTTTTTTTTTTTGAGACGGAGTCTTGCTCTTGTTGCCCAGGCTGGAGGGCAATGGCACAATCTCAGCTCACCGCAACCTCTGTCTCTCAGGTTTAAGCGATTCTCCAACCTCAGCCTCCCGAGTAGCTGGGATTACAGGCATGTGCCACCATGCTCAGCTAATTTTGTATTTTTAGTATAGACGGGGTTTCTCCATGTTGGTCAGGCTGGTCCCAAACTCCCAACCTCAGGTGATCCGCCCGCCTCAGCCTCCCAAAGGGCTGGGATTACAGGCATGAGCCACCGTGCCCGGCCTATCATTCTTATTTTATGCATTAGGAAACTAAGGCTCAACAAGATTAAAGCTGTCTAAGGTCACAAAGATTGTAAGACGAGGGGCTAGAATTCAAAATGAGACCTGCTTGACTCCTAAGCCTGTACCATTTCCACTATATTTAGAGTGAAGTAGATGGGTTGAAGAAATATTTAGGAGGTGAAATTTCAAAAGTGTACAGTCAGAAGAGAAGACATATAAGTAAACCTAAATTTTCACATAGTGAAGTATCAATAACAAAGGCATAATGCCAAAATGACAGAGGCCGTGCATGGTGGCTCATGCCTGTAATCCCAGCACTCTGGGAGGCCGAGAGGCAGGAAGATCACCTGAGCCCAGGAGTTTGAGACCAACCTGGCCAACACAGCGAAACCCCATCTCTACTAAAAATACAAAAAATTAGCTGGTAATGGTGGTACACACCTGTAATCCCAGCTACTCAAGAGGCTGAGGCATTAGAGTCACTTGAACCTGGGAGGCAGAGGTTGTCATGAGCCAAGATTGTGCCACTGCACTCTAGCCTGGGCAACAGAGTGACACTGTCTCAAAAAAAAAAAAAAAAAAAAAAGGAAGACTCGAGGACTAGAACCCTGAAATTGGGAATGAACAGGACTGGCTGAAAATGTTTCTTGCACCTGATAAAAATCTTGAAGAAGAATGCTTTAAATAGATAAGAAAGGAGAGACAGAGGTGGGCAGTGAGAGGAGACCACCCTAAGTAATCAGAGATTACTTAGGTTGGTTATTCAGGCTGGTCTCTGAATCTGATTATAAATGAAATAGAGATTACTTAGAACAAAGGGGTTGTAAGGTAGCACTGTCCAGCAGCACCTTCTATGATGGAAGTGTTCTAGATCTGCACTGTCCAATAAGGTGTAGCTGCTAGCACATGTGGCCACTGAGTACTTGGAATATAGCTAGTACAACTGAGAGGCTGAATTTTAAATTTAATTTAATGAATTCAAACCAATTTATTTTTAATACAGCATTTTAAATTTTATTTTTAAATTTTAATCTATTATTTTAGAGACCGGGTTATGAGGCTGGCTAATTTTTGTATTTTTAGTAGAGACAGCGTTTCACCATGTTGCCCAAACTAGTCTCAAACTCCTGGGCTCAAGTGATCCACCTGCCTTGGCCTCCCCGCAAAGTGCTGGGATTACAGGTGTGGGTCACCACGCCCTGCCTAAACTTAAATAGCCACGTGCAGGTAGTGGCTATCATACTGCACATGCAACTGTAAGATGTGAAAGTCAGATGTAAGCAAAGAAATGACAAGCCGTTCAATGCTGTTAGAGGATGAAATTCAAGGCTGAAATGATCTGAACTTCTGTGTCCCCTCAAATTCGTATGTTGAAATCTCAATCCCCAATGCAACGGTATTAAGAATTTGGGGCTTTAGGAGTTAATTTGGTTTTGAGGGTGGAGCCCTCATGAATAGGATGAGCACCTGAGGTAGCCTCTTTGACCCTTCCACCATGTGAGGACACACCACTAAGGCACCATGTTGGAAGCAGAGAGTGAGCACTCACCAGACACTGAATCTGCCACATCTTGATCTTGGGCTTCCCAGCCTACAGAACTGTGAGCAATAAATATCTGCTGTTTATAAATTACCCAGTGTAAAGTATTTTGTTATAGCAGCTTGAATAGACTAAGACAAAGGTGAACTTTGGCAGGATAGCAGGTTAGAAAAGGAAGCAGAGCCTTTTTTTTTTTTTTTTTTTTGAGACAAAGCCTCACTCTGTCACCCAGGCTGGAGTGCAATGGCACGATCTTGGCTCACTGCAACCGCCACCTCCCGGGTTCAAGCAATTCTCCCATCTCAGCCTCCCAAGTAGCTGGGATTACAGGCATGCACCATCACACCCAGCTAATTTTTTGTATTTTTAGTAGAGATGGGGTTTCATCATGTTGGCCAGGCTAGTCTTGAACTCTTGATTTTAAATGATCCTCGGCCTCCCAAAGTGCTGGGATTACAGGTGTGAACCACCACGCCTGACTGAGGCAGAGTCTTTTTACAGAGAAGTCTGTTTAAGATTGAATCATATAAAATGATGCTATCCAATAAGTTTTGATATAAAAAAGAAACACCTGGCAATTTTATATAATATATTGTGCTAAAGAATTTTAAGCACTCTACATTCTGCTCTCTAAGCTCTGTAAAGAGCATCAGGGATTTCTTTTTTTTTTTTTTCTTTTTGAACAGGATCTTGCTCTGTCAGCCAGCCTGGAGTGCAGTGGCACAATCTTGGCTCACTGCAACCTCTGCCTCTCGGGCTCAGCGATTCTCCCACCTCAGCCTTCCGAGTGGTTGGGACCACAGGTGCATGCCACTACATCCGGCTAATTTTTTATAGAGGTGGGGTTTTGCCATGTTGCCCAGGCTGGTCTTGAATTCCTGAGCTCAAGCGATCCTCCCACCTTGACCTACCACACATGCCCAGCCGCAACAGGGATTTTTAAATGTAAGACGACCTAGTCAATTCTTATTCTATATTAACAATAGAGACAAGAAATAACCTCTGAATAATCTCTATTTCATTTATAATCAGATTCAGAGGTTCCCTTATGCTTTACAATATTGTCCTACTGTGGGTAGCGCAATAACTAACGTAATCTGAAAGACCAGTTATATTACATACTATAGTTAACTGCATTTCAACTGCATGGGAGAAAGCAACTGTGTTCTTTCCTCTCCATTTTAACAGAAGGAAAATTGTCAAAATTAGCTTACTTAGAATGTCCTATCAAAGAATTATTTTGATTAAAATATATTTTTAATCAATAAAATATTTCTCTTTGGTCAATACTTGTCAATATAGAAGTAAACAATATCTAGCCACAAAATTAAAAAAAAATTTTCCCCTATATTATATTCATGGGTCTTCTTGAATTTCTGTTATCTAGGTGCTTTTAAAATTCATATTTCTGATTATATGAAATCACAGCTCCTTTTCTTTGGCATATTTACTGTATTAAGAAAATGTACAATGCAGAATTTAGAATGGGTAACTATTATATTCTCTTTATTCTTATATTGAGAATGACATGAAAATTACCAGTCTTTCCAGGTAATACAATTTAAGTTAAAGAACATCTACATAGTACAACCAATACCCATTCCCCTATGTTATGTTTGGAAAAACATAGAAGTATCTTTAGTAGTACTCTTAGAAATTATCCCAGGTTCAGCACATTGGTATTTTATTTCCAGGTTTAAGTTACAGTATTTTGGGCAACCCAAGTTTAATAAACTATTCCCTGCAGAAACCTGACAAATGAAGTTGTGGCTGAGAATATGTTAGTCTTCAGATAAAACGAAGTGTTTAAGACTTTGCTAAAGGTCTTAAAGCATCTTTCTTAAATCTAAAGAAAGTCAGCAACAAAGCCACAATTAGGATCATAGCATCAGAAGACACAAAGTTGCTTTGTCTTCAAACTTAAAAAACATTTTCCATTTTAAAATAATTTTACTATTTACCTGTGATACTGTTGGAAATGACGAAAAAATAGATAATTTAAAATTTAGTGCTTTTTTTTTTTTTAAAAAAAAAAGCGAATCCCTGGGACACTTCATATAGTGCAAAACAACGATTCAAGAATTCAAGCATTGAAAGAAATAATCTCTTATCCCCCAGTCTCTGAAAGGGATTGCCTTTACTACTGTTCCCATCTTTATGTCCATGTGTACCCAAGGCTTATCCCCCACTTACAAGTGAGAAACTATTCAGTATGGCTTAGTCATTTTTAATGCACCAGAATAGGTAAAAATGCCAAGCACCAGCCAGAGTTTTTTTTGCAGACAGATGTGACTCTTACAGGAGCAACAGGGATTTCCCACTTTGGGCGGAAAGCAGCATTTAGGTATTCCCCCTCCAGCGCAGTTACAGACCATCCCCCCTGTCGAAGCTGCTCCTGGCCTCTGTGGCATGTCAGCCTCTGATTATCTTTTAATAAACAATGTGGCATATTAAGTCTCTTTTATGCCCTTCTTTGTATTCCCAGGTACCACCTCAATGTCAGGACAATAAGAATTTAGTAACGTTTGTTGAATAAATTTAGCAGAAGTTGAAAGAAAAATCCTGTTTCTACAGAAGGATACCACTGGCTTTTTGGGGAGCCAGAGTTCATGATGAAACCAAAGAAAGCCACCTAAGCTCACCTCAATGCCAAGACATTTCTTGATTTTTGAAAATCCAGTTGTTGAACCACCCGTCTATAGAAACTTGAAAGGCTGAAAACGATCTTACTCTAAACATTTTCTAGGAAGTTGATTCTACAACACATTTTGGTTTTCCAATTTGGCTTCTAATAATTATTTCAAAGTTTCTGTGACCTAGATTTTGTTTTACATTGATCCTTTGAATGGAATACTGTTTCCACATTTTAAAACATTTAAAAAGATATCTACAATCTGAGTCTAATCATAAAAAAAATCAGACAGATCCAAAATGTGGAACATTCTACTAAAAAAGGAGTGGGGAGAGGTCTTTATTCTTCCAAAAATATCAATGCCATAAAAGACAAAGAACGGCTATGGAAATGTTACAGATTGAAGGAGACTAAAGTTAAATGCAAGAAAGGAAAAAAAGGCATATAGGACAGTATTGAATTGACTGACAAAATTGGATTTCGATAGTAAAGTATCAATGTTAAACTTGCTGAAGTTGCTAACTGTATTTCTTAGGAATTATTCACCTAAGAATTTAGGCACACAGATATGATGTATGTAAGTTACCCTTAAATGGTTTAGAAAAAAACGTGTGTATATTCATTTATATACGTATCTACACACACGTATATTAGCGGAAGAGAGCAAGGCACACATATGCATAAGCGATAAAGCAAATGAGATGAAATCTTTATTTTTAAATTTAATTTTTTAAGTTTCGGCTGTTTAAAATTTTAGATTCAGGGGAATACATGTTCAGGTTATTACTTGGGTATATTGCGTGAAGCTGAGGTTTGGACCTCTAATGTTCCTGTTGCCCGAACAGTGAACACAGTACCCAGCACGTAGTTTTTCAGCCCTTGCCCCCTCCCTCCCGCCCTCCTTGGAGTGTCTACTGTTCCCATCTTTATGTCCATGTGTACCCAAGGCTTATCTCCCACTTACAAATGAGAACATGCAGTATTTAGTTTTCTTGTTCTGCGTTAGTTCAGTTAGGATAATTGCCTCCAGTTACATTCATGTTACTGCAAAGGATTTGATTTCATTCTTTTTAATGGCTGCGTAGTATTCCATGTTATATATGTAACACATTTTCTTTATCCACTCATCAATTAATGGGCACTTACACTGATTTCATGTGTTTGCTATTGTGAACGGTGCTGCAATGAACATCTGAGTGCAGATGTCTTTCTGGCAGAATGATTTATTTTCCTGTGGGTATATACCCAGTAATGGGATTGCTAGCTCAAATAAGTATTTCTATTTTTAATTGCTCTCCACAGGGGTGGAACTAATTTGCATTCCCACCAACGGCGTATAAGTGTTCCCTTTTCTCCACAGCCTCGCCAATATATGTTCTTTTCTGACTTTTTAATAGTAGCCATTTTGAACTGGTGAGAGATGGTGTCTCATTGTGGTTTTGATTTGCATCCAAATGAGATAAAATCTTAATGACAGGTGAATCTAGGTAAAAGGCATACAGACGTTCTTTGTGTTGTTTTTTTAACTTAAGTTTGAAGTTATTTTCAAATGAAAAATAAAAGCAAGCAAAAAAAGGTCATTCTTCATCTAGTAAACTCTTCAAAGATTACCACCCCCTTCAACAGTTTTTCCTGGTTCTAGTGTGAGTCTTCTCCCATTTCTTTAGATCTTTATTGAAATGCAGTCTCAGACAAAAAAGTGTATTTTTATTTCCTTTACATATTTCTTTTTTTTTTTTTTTTTTTTTTTTGAGACGGAGTCTCGCTCTGTCGCCCAGGCTGGAGTGCAGTGGCACAATCTCGGCTCACTGCAAGCTCCGCCTCCTGGGTTCATGCCATTCTCCTGTCTCAGCCTCTCCGAGTAGCTGGGACTACAGGCGCCCGCCACCACGCTCGGCTAATTTTTTTTTATGTTTTTAGTAGAGACAGGGTTTCACCGTGGTCTCGATCTCCTGACCTCGTGATCCGCCCGCCTCGGCCTCCCAAAGTGCTGGGATTACAAGCGTGAGCCACTGCGCCCGGCCTCCTTTACATATTTCAAACACTCTAAATTCTTTTTAAAAGAAATTCATTAAAAATACTGCATTTGTTTCTAAATAAAATGGTAGAGGTAATTTGCACCTTTCCAAACAGAAGCAACAGGAGCAACCCAGATGTCCTAGCCATGACCCAAGTCAACCATATTCAATTTAAGAAGTATTTGAAGGCTATAACGACTTCTGTAAGGCCTACAAAAATGAGTTCAGACACAAGCTCTGCTCGGTAAAAATCTAGTGGCAGATGATATATACAATGATCTGAGAAAAAGGCAGAATCAACAAAGGTTGTATTTTTATCTATTGCTGAGTAGCATATTTCCCTAACTTTAGTAGCTTAAAACAATAAACATTTATTATTTCATAAAGTTTCTGTGGTCAGAAATCCAGGAGCAGCTTAACTGGGTGGATCTGGCTCAGCTGCAGACAAGATGTCAGCTGGGACGGCCATCCTTTGAAGGCTCTGAGGGCTTTGAGGGCTGCAGGATCCACTTGCAAGGTGGCTCACTCACATGCTAGGCAAGTTACTGCTGGGTGCTGGGAGGAGACCTCAGTTTCTTATCACATGGACCTCTCCACAGGGCTGCTGGAATGTCCTCATGACCTTCCCCATGGTGAGTATTCCAAGACAGGAAAGTGAAAGCCACAATGTCTTTCATGATCTAGCCTCAGAAGTGACATACTGTCATTTACACAATATTCTACTGGTTGTACAAGTTAATCCTATTTAGTCTGGGAGGGGACTTCATAAGGGCATGAATAACAAGAGGCAAGAATCCTTGGGGGCCATCTTGGAAGCTGGCTACACAGAAGAGAAAACACCAGGGGAGTGCAAAGAAGGTGCAATTAAACTCAATTCCTTGGTATGCCAATGGTAAGAAATATTAGGTGATCTCTGGGGTGTAACCTTTTTAATTTAGTTCTTCATTGAATAATCTGGCCAGTAATTATAATACAAAATAAGACACTCTGACAATATTCTCTCCCTCTTATAATCAATTATACACCAGAATATATATAAAGAAAGACTTACAAAGTCACAAGTAATTGTTTGGTATTATTTTTATAATCAGATACTAGGGCCCTACAAGTAGCATTCACAAACATCACTCCATGTTGGCCAGATAAGTCTGTCTTTATAGTGGTTTACCATACGCGCCTTAGCATGAAGTTACATGTACTTTCCTTAGCCATCAGATGCTCCAAATGCAAAAATGTCTCACCACAGTCACAGAATCATAGAATCCTAAAGTTACCTGGGGTTTCTGAAAATCTCATGGGAACAACTCATGAGAATTAAGGCTTAAGAAAGTGATTTATCAAAGGACAAAACCAGCAAGACTTGAGTTTAGAACTTGTAGCAGAGTTGTGACTAGAACCTGTTGAAATAGGCAATGTAGAAACCCAGACTAAGGCACATTCTCTACAACTTTACTATGCAAGTATGCTTAGATACTCCTTAGCAAACAGCAGGCCTTGAGTAAATTCTTTCAGAACTGAATACACAAAGGATACAGAACGGAATACACTAACAATAGTCCATGATGTGTTCATATCTGTAATGGAAATGAATTAATTCTGATCCATCTATAATTTATTATTTCTCCATGATTAACGGAAGACATAGGAAAGATGACTGGAATAGTGTAAGTAGTACAAACAAGTACCACACTTGACTGAACCTCATTACACTGCAATTGCGTATTACATAGTATGTAGGTGAACAAATACTGGGTCAGTCAGTGGACCTACATTTTAATACTGGTTCTGCTCCTAGATAGCTGTACAATTTGAATGACTTCTTTATACTTTCATAGTTTCTCTGTTCTTCGTTGTAAAACAAAGGCTTAGAAGATACTATGGGTTAGATTATGCCCCTTTCAAAAGATGCTGAAGTCCTAAACTACAATACCTGTGAATGTGACTTTATTTGGAAATAGGGTCTTTGCAAGTGATAAAGATGAGGTCATGGAGTGACCTAATCCAATATGACCAGTGTCCTTATAAAAAAAAAAGGAAATTTCGATACAGATACACACCAACAAGGAGAGTATCAAATGAACATGAAGGCAGAGACCAGGGTGATACATCTGCAAGCCAAGGGACACCAAAGATTTTCAGCAAATCACCAGAAGTTAGGAAGAGACATGGGACAGATTCTCACAGTTCTCAGAAGAAACCCACCATGTCAACACATCATTTTGGACTTCTAGTCTTCAGAATTGTGAGACAATAAATTTTTGTTGTTCAAGCTACCCAACTTGTGGTACTTTGTTACAGTAGTCCTAGCAAACTAATACAAATGAGCTCTTAACACTGGTCTAAAGTAGGACAATTCTATGAAATGCTACAAATGTTTGGGAAGATTTCTCATACTCAGCTGTTTACAGTATACCACAAGCCTGTCAGTTGAAGATACAAACAGACCCTCTATAATCCTCTATACTTATATGCAAGGAACAGCACACTTTTTCTGCAAAAGGTTAGACAGTAAACATTTTAGGCTTTGTGGGCCAAACAAGGTCTCTGTTACATTTTTTTTTACAACTCTTTAAAAATGTAAAAATCATTCTCATCCTAAGGGACTACAGGAACAGACCTCAGGCCACATTTGACCCACAGCCTGACCCCTGGTGTGTAGGGTTAACAAGCCTCCTTTCCCTGGGCTCCTTTTTTCAGCGTTCCAAGCCAAAGGAAACTATCTTTTTCAAATCCTTTTCTCTCCTAGGTGGGACATCTTACACCAGCCCAGGCATGCTTCCGATAGCCTTAGAGTAGCTGTCCCTTCCTCAGAATTACTGTCTAATTGTCTAGAAGTTAGCAATTTTTTCCATTTTTCCTTCAATTCCTTTCCATTAAGAAGAAGGCATGCACCGGCAAATTACTTGTGACTATCAATGACATACTCTCAGAAGCACCAGTACCCCTGTGTTGTTTCTAAACCCATTCTAATAGACACATACCCCAAGGTTATGCTGTTTGTCATCTCACAAAATGACTTACATCTAGAGATTTAAATAATTAAGGTACTTTTCATAACTACCAGGTACAGTAGATCTGATAATGGCAGAGCTAAGCACATATACAGAAAGTAGGGCAATGGCCAGATACTCATTTTAAAGCAATGTTACAAGATCATCACTGTTGCTTTTCATTTATCTAAACGTGGCCACTGCTGTTTTCTCACTAAAGGAAATGTTTTATGTAAAGTGAATAACAGTACCTGGCATAAAATAGGTGCTCAATAAATGTTAAGGCCTTCTCTCCCTCTTCAACTGGCCTCCTCATTTTTCACAAAGTGAAATAGAAAAACAACATGGAAGATCATCCTGTTGCTTAGGAAAAATAACTAAAGCTTGCTAGACAAAATACACCTGAAAATATAGGAAGTGAGATAAAAGGGATAAAAGGGCCAGCTATAGCTGGCCTATATGCATGTATGTTGGAATAGGACAGGATAGCGTAGGGTGGGATGAAGAGGACAGAGAAATGGAAGGAAAGGGGCTATAGCCTTGGTGGCAAAATAAAGGATAAGACGACTCTTTTAAAATGGTCTGTTTCAAATGCTGGTTTGTGAAACTTAATTTGATTACTTCATGAGAAACAGCATCTATAATCCATCCCTGATTTTTCTACAACAAAAATTTATTATTTATTTTATATGTGTGTGTGTAGATCTTTTATATATATACATGTACACACGTATATGTATATATTATATGTACATACATATACAATATATTATATGTGCATATACATATACAAATATATTGTATGTGTATGTGTGTGTATATATAATTTTTTTAAAGCAATGGGGTCTCACTATGTTGCCCAGGCTGGACTTGAACTCCTGGGCTCAAGAAATCCTCCACCTCAGCCTCTCAAGTAGCAACCAACAGTTTTAGTTTCGAAAAAATAACAAATATTAAACACCCATGTGTAAGGGTCGGTATGCGGCCCTGTGTTAGTTTGCATGGGCTGTCATAACACAACACTACAGGCCGGGCACAATGGCTCACGCCTGTAATCCCAGCACTTTATGAGGCTGAGGTGGGCGGATCACCTGAGGTTAGGAGTTTGAGACCAGTCTGGCCAACATGGAGAAACGCTGTCTCTACTAAAAATACAAAATAAGCCATGTGTGATGGCTTATGCCTGTAATCGCAGCTACTTGGGAGACTGAGGCAGGAGAATTGCTTGAACCTGGGAGGTGGAGGTTGTGGTGAGCTGAGATCAGGCCATTGTACTCCAGCCTGGGCAACAAGAGCAAAACTCTGTCTCAAAAACAAAAAAAACCCCCGATAACACTACAGACTGGGTAGCTGGACCAACAGAAATTTATTTTCTCACAGTTCTGAAGGCTGGAAATCTAAGATAAAGTTGTTGGCTGGTTTGGTTTCTGAGGCCTCTCTCCTTAACTTGCAGATGGCTGCTTTCTTGAAATGTCCTCACAGAGCTGTCCCTCTGTCTGTTTCTGGTGTCTCCCCATGTATCCAAATTTCCTCTTCTTATAAAGATACTAGTCATATTGGATTAGGATCCCCCATAAAGACCTCATTTAAACTTAATCACCTTTTCACGGCCCTGTGTCCAAATACAGTCACATTCCGAGGTCCAGGGGATTAGGGCTTCAACATAAGAATTGGGGGTGGGGCACAATTCAGCCCATAACAGGCCTAGACCTTAATTTGTCAACACTACAGTTGGATTTATAGTATAGTAACTGCATCTGTGCTCATCTAAATGTCATACCCAAATGAAATAATATAGCATGATGATCTGTATTAAAAGGCATTTTTTTCTATAGAAACCCAAATCTATAAATTATCTACAAACTGTGGTGAGTTACTCAATACCTTGCCAGGACTCATCTATGGTGGTAGATAGACCACAAAGAGTACCACTGAAAGATCCCTTTCCTAATCACGGTTTCCTCACTGGCTTGCCACAAAACCTAAAATTCTTCTACTCTATTCTTTCATTGGCATTTTATTTTCCCTGAAAATGTAAATAATCTCTGGGAGAGCAATTAAGTGATCACCAGCCACTAACACCTTAGAGTAGAACAGCTCAGATCACAGTCTTAAATAAATTCCATCAGTATGAAATTTTCTTTATTACTTCTCTGCTACTGGAATGTTAAATCACTGTCTCCTTTAATAATAATTCTGGTGTAGGTCATTCAAATTTTGTTTAAGATAATGAGACAAATAGCAGGTATAAAAACATTCCGTCATCTAATAAAGCAACTCGAGAACAGTAAGAAGAACATGATGAAATTAACATTTTTGAGTACCTGCTAGGAATCAAGTATTCTGCTAGATATTTTAGAAATCATCTCAATTCAATCCTAAAAATTATCCTGTATAATAGTATAGATTGAGTATCCCTAATCCAAAAATCTGAAGCTTTTTTTTTTCTGAGATGGAGTTTCACTCTTGTTGCCCAGGCTGGAGTGCAATGGCGCAATCTTGACTCACTGCAACCTCCGCCTCCTGGGTTCAAGTGATTAGGGATACTCAACTGGCTAAATATAATGCAAATATTTCAAAATCTGAAAAAACCCAAATCCAAAACACTTCCGGTCCCAAACATTTCAGGCAAGGGACACTCAAGTTGTATTAATCCCATTTTACAGAAGAAGAAACAGGCTCAGATAAATAAACATCTCAGAGCTTGTTGATAGCAAAGGAGATTGAAACCCCACCTGGTTCTGTGGCTTACCTGTTGGGGGCCTGTGGTCAAACTACTAGTACTGAGTTTTAGTGTCCTCACTTTAAAAATGAGGGTTGTAAGGTACCTACCTACTTTTTATAGCATTGTAGTGAGGTTGAAATGAATTAATCCACATATATTATAGTGTGGTAGAATGCAGCAGAACTGATGATGTCTGACTTCTAAGACTAGTCCTTAAGAGACCTGAAGTTTTTGCTTTTGCCCTCTTGGAACACTCCTGTTGCCATGTTAAGAAAAACTCTGGGGAGACTATGAAGGAAGAGAGCATACTCAGGGAAGGGGGGTTAACAGGACATGCACATATACGAGCGTACAAGCCAGGTGACACCAGCACCACAGCCTCAGACATGTCACCGGGGACACCAGCACCACAGCCTCAGACATGTCACCGGGGACACCAGCACCACAGCCTCAGACTTGTCACCGGGGACACCAGCACCAGCACCACAGCCTCAGACATGCCGTCGGGGACACCAGCCCCACGGTCTCAGACATGTCCCTGAGGCCCACTTAGACCGTTTGGCCCCGGCCCAGCTGCTAACTGACTACAGCCACATGAACAGAACCAGGTGAGACCAGAGGAAACTCCAGTCACCTACTAGATCATGACAAACAATAAATGATGTGTTTTAAACCACAAAGATTTGGAACAGCATTTGTCACACAAAATTAGACAACTATTACAGTTCGACTAAAAACATATTTATTTACAATACTAAATTAGAAGTGTAAGAATGGGAGAAAAACTTCATACTTCCAAAGTTATTTTTTCCTCCAAAAACTTCCAACTTTGAAAAACTGATTTTTATAATGCATAAAAATTAAAATAACCTTAGAATTTATATGAGTAGCAGAGCCAGCTGGCTTTATTATCTGTTGTACTCAACACTTCAATAGTCACTGATGTTTTAGAACTCTTCAGATTTAGAACTCTTTCCCTTGCTTTAGTCTGGTTTAAGCTAAATAATTATTCTTCCTCAAGAACAAATGATCTTACCTCGTTTTGTTTTCTTTGTCTGACAGAAACACATTAGCAGTCTCCCATCTTGTTTTTCCTTTTTCTGTCGCCCAGGCCAGAGGGCAGTGGTGTGATCACAGCTCTGCAGCCACGACTTCCCCAGGTTCAGGTGATCCTCCCACCTCAGCCTCCCAAGGAGCTGGGACCACAGGCACATGCCACCACGTCCAGCTAATTTTTGTATTTTTTTGGTAGAGATCGGGTTTTGCCTTATTGCCCCAAGCTGATCTTGAATTCCTGGGCTGAAGCAATCTGCCTGCCTTGGCCTCTCCAAGTGCTAGGATTACAGGTATGAGCCACTGTGCAGCCTTCTATTTTGTTTTAAACTTTCCTCTGTATTTTTCTCTCTGGAATTGTTTAGGGAGTTTCTTTAGTTTATCAGACTAAATCTCAAGGCTTTCCTTCCAATTTTGACATGTGAACGGTCCCTCATTTCTGCTTATCTAGTGATTATTCCCAAATCTGTGTTTACAGTCTAGCTGTCTCTCCTAAGATCAAGACTTGTTTCTCTAACTACCTGACAGCAGAATCTCCTCTTGGAAGTATCTCTCCTCTTGGAAGTATCAAGGAGGCAGTTCAAAACTGAACTAAGCATTGGCTCCACTCCTTCTCCTTCTCTTTACTATTAATAATACCCTTTCTCTCCTTCTACATGACCACATTAAGACTTATTTAGGCATCGTTTCTTCTGGGAGACCTTTGTAGAATCTCTGAGGTTATGTTAGGTGCTAAGGTTTTCTTGAGATTCTCAGATTGGGTTAGGTGAACTTTTAGCAACTTATCTTTTTACTAAAAACAGTCATCCCTCAGTATCTGTGGGGAATTGGTTCTAAGACTCCCTAAGGATACCAAAATCTGCATGAGCAGCCCAGGTGAGACCAGCAGAAGCACTTTACAGTCACCTACAGGATCGTGACAAATAATAAATCATGTTTAAGCCACAAAGTCCTTTATATAAAATGGTATAGTATTCGCATATAACCTACACGTCTTCCTGTATACTTTAAATCATCTCTAGTTTATAATACCTAATACGATGAAAATACTACGTAAATAGTTGTTACACTGTATTGTTTAGGGAATAATGACAAGAAAAAAGTCCACGTGTTCAGAATAGATGCTTTTTTTCTCCTCTAATATTATGGATCCACAGTTGGTTGAATCCACAGATGTGGAACCCATGAATACCAAGGGACGACTGTATACATTTTGACAATTATACTTCTCATCTTACCATGCATTCAACAGAACATGTAAAGTGGTGGTAATGCCGTGATGAAAAATAAAGCAGGGGAAGAGGCTGCAACCATCTAGTGGAAACGATGCCCTTTTCAATCTGCACAAAGAGAAAAAGCTGCTCTCCAAGTTAGGGGGTGGGTGGGTCAGGTACGTATATTGGTCAGGAAGGGATCTGCAGGCACTTACAGATTTGATGCTAATGAGATGGGAAGCCACAGGAAGGTTTTGAAGAAAAGAAATGACATGATCTGATTCATGTTTTGATCTGATACACTGGTTGCTAGATGGAGAATAAGCTGTACGGAGGCAAGAGAGGAAGCAGAGACAATAGGAGAATATTGCTATAATCCAGTGGTCCATAATTCAATGTCCCCCCAAGGAACAGTTTGGCAATGTCTGGTGACACTTCTGGCTGTCACAACTGTTGGGGCGGATTGCCACTTGCATCTAGCAGGTAGAAGCTAGGGATGCTGCTAAACATACTACAATGCACAAGACAGCCCTTCCCCCCAACATTGCTGGCCCAAAATGTTGATAGTACCAAGGCTGAGAAACTCTGTTATAATCTGTCCTAGAATGTAGCTTGGATTGAGATGGTAGTGGTAAGAGCTGGAGAAGTGCTTAGCTTCCGAATGTTTTGTTTGTTTTTTGAGATGGAGCCTCAATCTGTTGCCCAGGCTGGAGTGCAGTGGCGCGATATCGGTTCACTGCAAGCTCCGCCTCCTGGGTTCACGCCATTCTCCCACCTCAGCCTCCCGAGTAGCTGGAACTACAGGCGCGTGCCACCACGCCCAGCTAATTTTTTTGTATTTTTAGTAGAGACGGGGTTTCACCGTGTTAGCCAGGATGGTCTCGATCTCCTGACCCCGTGATCCGCCCACCTCAGCCTCCCAAAGTGCTGGGATTACAGGCGTGAGCCACCGCGCCTGGCCTGAATGTTTTTAAAGTACGGGTGACCATATTCGCTGAGGGATTAAATGTTAAGGTATGAGGGGAAAATAGGAATCAGACACCAGGGTTTACTGTCTGAGCAATTGGAAGAATGATGTTCCTCATACGGAGATGAGGAAGAATGTGGAGTAGCAAGTAAATAGCATGTGCTTGCTTGCTTTGGGGCTGTGCAGAAGACACTGATGGGACCAACGTGCTCAGTTCTGGATATATTAAACTTGGAATGCCTATTTGGCACCAAGTGAATGTATCAGGTAGGCAGATGGATAAATGAGTCTGAAGTTCAGGGGAGATGCTGGGGTGGCAATATGAACTTGGGAGTCTCCACATCTAAATAGTATTTAAAGCTATAGAACAGGATAAGATGATTTAGGAACTAAACACAAATTGAGATGAGATCCGAGCCCGGAGGCACTCCAATGTTTAAAAAAGAGGAGGAACCACCAAAAGATACTAAGGAGAAGCCAAGAAGTAGAACTCAGAGTCTGAGAGAATCATTATACTCATTTGATCGACTGTAACAAACGCCGTTTAGAGGTCAAGCAAAATGAGGACTAAGCAAGGACCACCAGGTCTGGCAACATGGAGGCCAATGCTGACGTGGAAATGAGTGTTTTGGTGAGAAGACAGGAATAAAAGTCTCACAGGTCTGAATTCAAGAGAGAGAACAGCAGAGGAAGGGTAGAGGTGGTAGCCATAAACAATGATATATTCTCTTGAGGCCTTTTCTTGCAAAGCTGAGTGAAGAAACAGGGTTCCAGAGAGGGATTTTTTTTTTCTCTCATTTTACATATGCAAACATATAAAAAAGCTGAAAGAATTGTTTGACAACCACCCTTATTTTTACCACGGATTCAACATTTAATGCCGTATTTGTTTTCCCTGTAGGTACTGTGTATTGTTTGAAGATAACTTCCCTTCTAAATATACCTCAGATATACCTCCTAAAATAAGTCCATTCTCCTACATAGCCATAGTAACCATGAACACTTCTAGGAAAATTAAAAATATATTCCCAAATATATTCTATGGCTGGGTATATTACAATTTCCCCAATATGTGATTTGCAAACCAGGATCAAGTCAAAGTCCCTGCACAGCATTTGGTTGTCATGTGTCTTTGGTCTCTATTAATAATAATGACTGTTTGAAAAGACCTGTCCTATAGAATAAATTTGACTGATTATGTCATGTCATTGAACTTGTTTTTCTATTCTAGAAGGATAGTTTTTTAGGGTAGTGAATATATTTATTACTCTTGGCACAACAGTCTAACATTTCCCAATTTCCTTATATCTCTCTGCCCTTTCATTTTCGGAAAATCAATTATTCCAAGATTTGTTTTTCATTTATCATCACTTATTAGCTCTCAAGACTCAACTGAGCAACTTTCAGGGTTTATATACTCCATATTCAGAAAAAAACTACTACTATCTCTCATTTACCCTAAGAATTCATAGGAGAGCATGTTTTAAAGCTCATCAATAACCAAACCAAACATTTTATTGATCATGACAAATTACATTTGGAAAGCAAAATGAATTTCCTAAAATTTCTTCCCTGATTAGCAAAATAGTGCCTCCTAACACTTGAGGTGAAAGTTGCTGTCAAATATGCCTACATGACTGGATATTATGACATCCAAATGAGTTCACTGGGTCTGGCAATAATATGCTCTACACGCTTATGTCTATGTAATAAACAGCTTACATCTGGATGAGAAAATTGATTATACAAATATTTGGGCTTCTACAACTGAACATTCATCTGTAAGTACCTAAAGCAACTTAAAATGCAAACTGACCTAACAATGCTTATGGTTAGAATTCCAAAGAATGTTTAGGCATTGTCAGGCTATGTTAAAACATCTTCCGCCACAATCTTCAAGTTACTATCTTTTCTATTGTGTTGAATAGCTATAGAGGACAAATGAATTGTGCACTCCTGAATTCAATGAACATTTCAAGTTTCCTCACTTACACTGTAATATTTTTTGCTATCTTACAAAACCTAAGATTACGTAGCATATTTTAAGAAATAAATTATATTCTTAATAATTTTATTCCACTTATGGAACTTCTTTTAAGCTTTGGCATTAAAATTTTAATCAAAGCACTGCCACTTGCTTACAGTGACGGTTTTCAGGTCCTTTGGGCCTATGGACTATTTCAATGACCTTCACTAGCCATCTAGTTCACCTTATTCTAATTATTGCCACTGCAAAAGAAACCCTCACTTGAATAAATCAGTAGATGGGAATCACACTTCATGAGGCACCTCCCAGGAGACCAGAAGTAAATTATTAACTCATACTAAAATCAAAATTGTAGCTATTATCACTGATATGGTTTGGCTCTGTGTCCCCACCCAAATCTCATCTTGAATTGTAATCCTCATGTGTCAAAGGAGAAGCCTGGTGCGAAGGGACTGGATCATGGGGGCGGCCTTCCCCCTTGCTGTTCTTATGATACGAGTTCTCCGACGGTTTAAATGCGTGGGACTTCTTTCTTCTTGCTCTCTCTTCTGCCACCATGTAAGATGTGCCTTGCTTCCCCTTCGCCTTCTGCCATGATTGTAAGTTTCCTGAGGCCTCCCCAGCCATGCGGAACTGAGTCAATTAAACCTCTTTTCTTTGTAAATTACCCAGTCTCAGGTAGTTCCTTACAGCAGTGTGAAAATAGACTAATACAATTACCTTATGGTAAGTCTGTCTATAAATCACCTGAACTTTCACAGACTATCTAGAAGAACATGCAACCAGAGTAGTTCTTGATCATGCTATGTAAATTACTGATTCAGAAATAGAACTAGACAGGAAGGGGCTGGTAGTAGAGAATCATCCTCTGGACATATTCTCACAGCCTAATCTCTAGCTAGGAAATTTTATAATATATAAAAATATATAATTAATTCACAAAATTACCATTAAACAATTTTATTGGGATATTAGACATTACTGAATTACTTGTTCTGCGAGGTATAAAGTGAAACTAACATGTTATAAAATTATGGTAGCTGGCCCCCAAGATGCCCTCCAATGAATCCTACACCTCTTGGTATTCATACCCTTGTGTAGGTAGGTCTGTGTAACCCATAGAATAGAGCAGTGACAGTAGGTCACTTCTGAGGTTAGGTTGTAAAAGACACTGTGGTTTTTGCCTCTCTCTCAGATCATGTGCTCTGGGGGAAAAGCCAGGTGCCATTTTGTGAAGACACTCAAGCAGCCTTTAGATGACTGCAACCACATAAGAGGCTCCGAACTGGAGCCACTCAGCTAAATCACTCCCAGATTCCTGACCATGTATCATTTCATACACCATGTATGAAATGACAAATGTCTGTTGTTTTAAGCTGTTTGGGGAATAATTTGTTACATAACAAAACATAACTAATAATATATACTGATTTAACTGAAGCTGTAACTTCATAACTTATTTAGGTACTAAAAATCACAGCAACCCGATGCAAAGTATTAAAAAAAAAATCTGATAATACCTATTGAATACTGTTGAGGGCATGAGGAAAGCTCTTTCATACTCCACATAAAACTTTCCTACCGTAATATTCATGGCTGACTACTACTCTTAACTCCATTCTAGGATAGGAGGGGCTAACTGATCTGACAGCAAGTTTGGGAGAAAAAATTCTGAGGCTCAGCCAACTTCCTCTCTCCTTTCCATTTGGGATTTGGCTGACTGAAGAGGGTCATTTGTTTTGGCCTGCTCTGTTAAACAGTAAATGTAGTAGGACAAGCTCTGTTCTTGTTGATAGAAAAACTCGAATTTTAAATCTGCCTAGTTCTTTGCAGCTCGTTGTTGCTCAAATCTCAGCTACCTTTTGAAACAACTTTTTTCAGTAAACTTACATTTCAATCTTCATCTGATTTAACTGGATCCAAACATAGGCAGATAAAAAAGGTGGGGCATTACTTATCAACCTCTAAACTAAGTTTAATTCTGTGCCCTCATGGAGTTTATAGTATATTTGAGGTTTAAACTAAAACACCTGAATGGTTTTAAATATAAACTATAAAAAACACATGATTAACAAATAGGTGAAAAACCGTGATCATTGCTAAGCATAAGAAAAGCTGAGGGAGAAAAAAATATAGATGCCCAGGCCCCATGCCAAACTCATGGAATCATGCATGAGAACAAAGCAGCTGCAGTTTTAACAAGTTCCCAATATATAGTTGACCCTTGAACAATGCAGGTTTGAACTGCCTGGGTCCACTTATAAACGGATTTGCTTTTTTTCAGTAAAAGTTACACTGAGTGTGCCTACCTCTCCTCCCTCCCTCCCCACATGCTCCTGCTCTTAAGCCTCTGCCATGAGGCTTAAGACAGCAAGAACGACCCATCCTGTTTATTTCAATAGTTTTGGGGGGTGCAGGTGGTTTTTGTTTACATGGATAAGTGGTGATTTCTTTTTTTTTTTTTTTTTTTTTTTTTTTTTTTTTTTGAGACGGAGTCTCGCTTTGTCACCCAGGCTGGAGTGCAGTGGCGCAATCTCGGCTCACTGCAAGCTCCGCCTCCCGGGTTCACGCCATTCTCCTGCCTCAGCCTCTCCGAGTAGCTGGGACTACAGGCGCCCGGCTAATTTGTTTTGCATTTTTAGTAGAGACGGGGTTTCACCGTGGTCTCGATCTCCTGACCTCGTGATCCGCCCGCCTCGGCCTCCCAAAGTGCTGGGATTACAAGCGTGAGCCACCGTGCCCGGCCAGATAAGTGGTGATTTCTGAGATTTTAGTGCAACTGTCACCTGAGCAGTGTACACTGTATCCAATATGTAGTTTTTTAACCCCCTTCCAATCTTCTTCCCCATCCCGAATCCCCAAAGTCTATTGTATGATTCTTATGCCTCTGTGTTTTCATAGCTTAGCTCCCACTTTTAAGTGAGAACATAGCATTTTTGGTTTCCCATTCCTGAGTTACTTCACTTAGAATACTGGCCTCCAGCTCCATCCAAGTTGCTGCAAAAGATATTATTTTGTTCCTTTGTATGGCTGAATAGTATTCCATGATGTACATAAACATTTTTTTAATCCACTCGGCTCCTCTTCAGTCTACTCAATGTGAAGGTGACAAGGATGAAGATCTTTATGATGATCCATTTCCACTTAATGATTAGTAAATATATTTACTTTTCCTTATGATTTTCTTAGTAACTTTTTTTCTCTAACTTACTTTAAGAATACAGTATATAACACATATGACATACAAAATACATGTTAGTCAACAATATATGCTATCAGTAAGCTTCCAGTCATCAGTGGGCTATTAGCAGCTACGTTTTTTGGGCAGTCAAAAGTTACATGCAGATTTTCAACAGCATGGGGAAGGAGGGGGTGGTCCCTAACCCCTGTGTTGCTCAAGTGTCAATTGTAATAATACCCATTTAAGAATCCATGGTATGGCCGGGCGTGGTGGCTCACGCTTGTAATCCCAGCACTTTGGGAGGCCGAGGCGGGCGGATCACGAGGTCAGGAGATCAAGACCACGGTGAAACCCCGTCTCTACTAAAAATACAAAAAATTAGCCAGGTGTGGTGGCGGGCGCCTGTAGTCCCAGCTACTCGGAGAGGCTGAGGCAGGAGAATGGCGTGAACCCGGGAGCTTGCAGTGAGCCGAGATTGCGCCACTGCACTCCAGCCTGGGTGACAGAGCGAGACTCCGTCTCAAAAAAAAAAAAAAAAAAAAAAAAAAAAAAAGAATCCATGGTATATATGGTAAGTGCAACAACTCTAGAAAAGAAGAGAGTGCTAGGAGTTGGCAAAGGAAAGAGAAAACAGAATTTAAAGCAATCTGTAAAGGACATGCAGGGTTTAGATGGGGTGGAAGGGTGAGGGAAAACCAACATCTGCTGTGAGGGCATATTAACTGCCAGACATTGTTCTATGTCTTACCTCATTTAAGAGAATTTCATTTCATACATGGAAAAACTGAAGCTCAGAGAGGTTAAATAACTTGCCTAAGGCGACAAAATTTGTTAAATAACAGAAGTGGGATTAGTAGATGTTTTCATTTTATCAGTGAAACTGAGCCTCAGGAAGGTTAAATATTTTGTATGAAGTAACAAAACTGAGATTAATATATGGCCAAGTTTAAATCAGATCTGTAAATCTAATGCCTACACTAAAAAAAAATAAATAAATAAGAGGGGGAAGAAAAGGTCTACATTGCTTAGCAAAACAGAGGTAGGGAAGCAAAAATAAACTTAAAAAATCAGATTAGACCACCAAAAAACGGTCCCCATTTTAACTTATGTGGTCAGAGAACCATATTATTAAAGACCACCAGTGGCTTAAAAATCTCTTTTTAAAAAAATGAATCTGTTTTCATTATCATTAGTTTTTGTCTTAATTGATACATTTAATAAACAATTACCAGCTCCAATTAGCACTCAGTTACAATTCAATCATTAAATTGAATTGAACCTTAACTTAGCTGTCAATCTAGTCAAAACAGTTCAGTGATTTTACGGTCATCCTCAGTTGCAGAAGTATAATGTTTATGGCTGGAGTCATTTTATTTTTAACTAGCTTTTTTTTTAAAAGATTGCTTTATAACAATGCGTTGTGAGAGTCCTTTGTGGTAAATACTGCTTTTTTTTTTGAGACAGAGTCTCGCTCCGTTGCCCAGGCTGGAGTGCAGTGGTGCGATCTTGGATCTGAGGCTCCTGCCTCAGCCTCCTGAGTAGCTGAGACTAACAGGCACGTGCCACCATGCCCAGCTAATTTTTTATATTTTTAGTAGAGATGGGGTTTCACCATCCTGGCCAGGCTGATCTCAAACTCCTGACCTCGTGATCTGCCCACTTCAGCCTTCCAAAGTGCTGGGATTACAGCTATTTTAAGGACTTTTTAAAAAGTGAAGCTAAACATTTATTCATCCCTATTCTTCATCTATAGGGACTTGTGATCTATTTTTCTTTGAAGACCAAAGTAAAAATTCACCTTTGTGAGGGCCTTCCTATAATTAAAATTAATCATTTTTTCCTCCACAGCTTCTACAAAACATTGCTTGTACAACTCTATTTAGCACTTATTTCATCCCACCTTGTATGAAAGCTATTTGTTTACAAACGTTTCTACTTCTCTTTAGGAATAAGGACTATGCATTATTCACTGTTGTATTCTCCCTGCGTTTATGGCAGTCCTTTGCACATTCAGTACAAGCTTTTCGGCCCTGTGCATCTCTTCATCTGGCTGTTCATCTGTACCCTTTAAAACATCCTTTATAAAAAACCAGTAAATGTAAAAAAAAAAAAAAAAGCCATTGATGAAAAAGTTAATAGCTTTCTCAATAAGAAAAGAGTATCAATTATACATACATCTGAACTAACAAACATGAAGGAAATAGGCTGTTTAATACATTCTGTTTTAAAAGTAGGTTTGGTCAGCCATGTAATTGAAAATTGGGAGCCACCAAGATAATTCATCAACAAATATGCACTATGTACTAGGCACTATACAGATGATGGTGAACCAAACAGATGTAGTCCTTGCTCTTACAGATCTCACAACCTACTACGGGGCCAAAAATATACGTGTATGTGTGTGTGTTATACATATATACACACACAGACACGTATATATACATATACACATACACACATACATATATACACATGCACACATACACATATATACACACACATACATATGCTATGAGGAAAACAAACAGGCGGTAAGAAAGAATTAGAGTAGGGGTAGAGGACAGAGGGCTCCTCAAATAGGGTAGACAGCTTGACACAAGTCACTCGAGCTAAGACTCCAAATATGAGAAGAGTCAGTTACATAAAGAGAAGGGGACTAGCATTGTCAGCAGGTAGCTAAGGCCCTAAAGGGGATGGTCATGTGCTGCAATGCCAGCTTCAAGCGAATACAGTTACTAAAGCATATTAACCTTCTGTGTGAATGTAGTTACTAAAGCATACCCTCAAACTTTCTATTTTTCTTTTGCTATTGTTTCTACCACCACTTCTCCTTTTCTGGTGATAATTATTTTAAATTTCCTGGCTAAATTAAATGATGACATGAACTCTGGGGAAAGTAAGACTACCTATTTCCAAATAATCCTAAATTCCTTCTAGTCCTTATGACTGATCAATTCATTTTGAAGTGACAACTATGTCCCAATTAGGAAAGAGTGTTTCTTTATCTGCACTTAATTTTTTGATTTGGAGGCTTCCTGATTGCTAATCAGCATGTTGTGTGATTACTTCAACAAGTACTTATAGAACGTTACTTTGTCACCGGAAAAACGATCTGCTGCTTTCTGAACTTTAGGTTGCTCTAGAGTCTAGGAAGAGTGAATGAACCTAAAGCAGTTCCTAATTACTGGACATTCTCAAATCTGCTAGAGCTACATGTCCAATTACGAGAATATACTGGAAAAAGCCCTGGATTAGAAATGAGAGGATGTAGGTTTTAGTACCAGGTCAGCCACCTTGTTAATGTAAATTTGAGTAAATTGTTACTTCTTTTAGGCCTTGTTTTTGTTGTTTTGTTTTTTTGACAGTCTTGTCTCTGTGGTCCAGGCTGGAGGGCAGAGGCACAATATCAGGTCCCTGCAGTCTCTACCTCCCAGGATCAAGCCATTTACATGCCTCAGCCTCCTGAGTAGCTGGGATTACAGGCATGTGCCACCACATCCTTGAACTCCTGACCTCAAGTGATCCGCTTGCCTCAGCCTCCCAAAGCGCTGGGATTACAGGTGTGATCCACCGTGCCTAGCCTTACACCTTGTTTTCTTACTGGTAAAGTGGGAATATCTACAAATTGCATGCTACACATACTCAACCATATATTCTTGGCAAAAAATTTTAAAGAAAAACATCAGCTTAAGAGTGCTAATTGAGTACATGCCTTGGAATGAGCATGAGCTGGAAAGAACAAACCTGTTGTTACATCACTCATTGCTGTTTTCATATGCTGCTCATTGTAAATCTTGCTCAGTGGCATGATTTTAGTGTTTAAACATTTGTTTGTTTGTTTGTTTAGAACAAAGTCCCTACACGTAATCTACTTGCTTCATATATATATATATATACTTATGCATATTATGTATGTACATACATGCTCTCAGGGCTCACATGAAAAAACAGCCATTCGGGTGATGTGATTTATCTCATATGCTTACTTTAGAGTCAATAGGGTGTTGACTCCACTATACAACACTGGCACAGAGAACACATAAGTCAAAATAGACAGGACCCAGCCATACCATTGGCTAGGGCACAAATATATTCACATATGTGGAGAATGATGTACGTAGAAAGGTCTTCATTGCACAATGCTCTTTAATAAAGATCTAAAAAAAAAAAAACACACCTAAATGTTCAAAAGGATAGGGTAGATGAAATAATGGTACATTATAAAATGGAAGATTATGCAGCCATAAAAATAAGGAAATACCTTGAATAATAACAGAACAACTTTTAAGGCAAGTGAACAAATAAGGTACATAATCACTATGCATGGTATGTACCATTTACATAGAAAAAGGGAAGAAAAATAAAATCTATATAGTTATTTATTTGCTCTTAATGTGTAAAATTTTTCTGAAAAATATACCAGAAACTGGTAGCACTGGTTGCTTCCTAGGCAGAAAATGACTGAGTATCCTTTTGTACCTTTTGAATTTTGAACCATGTGAATGAATGTGTTACCTATGAACAAAATGACAAGTTTAGATCAGCAAGACAGCAGTTTGAGATGAAATGGGATCACACCCTTAGTAGGAAAAGCTTTCTAAAGTAGGCAGTACTTCAAAGAGTAAATACCGCACATGGAATGCTGAAACTGTAAGGAACTCTCCTTAAGCGATCCATCTATTCCAAACTTCTCATTTTATAGATTTTTAAACTGAGACCTTAAAAATTCAGTGACTTGCATAAGGTCACACAGCAGAAGAGATGGGATTAGATGCCAGATATTCCAATATCAAGTTTAGACTATTAAAAATTCAGTGACTTGTGTAAGGTCACACAACAGAAGAGATGGGATTAGATGTAAGATATTCCAATATCAACTTTAGACTATTACCATACCATTTTCTCATTTTCTGTGGGCAAAACAGAACCAAGTAAGTTTGGGCTACATTACAAGTTGTCATTTTTTTTTTTTTTTTTTTGAGATGGAGTCTTGCTCTGTCACCCAGGCTGGAGTGCAGTGGTGTGATCTCAGCTCATTGCAATCTCTGACCCCCAGGGTTCAAGCAATTCTCCCTGCCTTAGCCTCTGGAGTAGCTGGGATTACAGGCGCCTCCCACCGCGCCCGGTTAATTTTTGTATTTACTTTTTTTTTAGTAGAGATGGGGTTTCACTATCTTGGCCAGGCTGGTCTTGAACTCCTGACCTCGTGATCCACCCGCCTCAGCCTCCCAAAGTGCTGGGATTACAGGTGTGAGCCACCATGCCCGGCCAAGTTGTCATGTTTTATCTAAATTTTAGAGCCTAATGTATAAACTAATCTTAAGCCCTGAAACTACTAATTTCTTGTTTGGATCACTATACGGCTACACTTACAAATATGCTGTGCATACCTCTATCACTGCATGTATACAATATGAGAGATGCACGATATGACAGACACACAATATGATACACGTATTTTTTTCTATCCTAACACATCTGAATTTACTGAAATAACTAAAATGTCTTAAGTTACTTTAATTTTTTAAATACACACATGCATATCACAAGTGTGTTGCCAAAAATATGAATACAGGTTTACAATTCCTTAACTAAAACCCAACGGTTGGATGTGTTTTAGAAATAAGAATTTCATACAATTTTTAAGTGGTACAAGGTATATATACCATTATATAACATCCCACATACCAGGGGCCAAGGGCAGCACCCCATAATCAAACATATTAATATAGTTTCAGCAAAACACATGGGATAAAGACTATAAACAGCTTCTCAATAGTTCAGGTCATATTTTGCTACCAAATGAATTTTGTTGCCAAGCTTAAGAAGTTTTTGCTTTTCAGCGCTTTCTGAATGTTAGACTGAGATGCGGGATTACAGACTGTACTCATAGAGTGCTTCTAGAAAGCTGTCAGTCACTTCAACTCTCATTTTCTTTATGAGACTAGAAAAATCACAGCAAGTAGCTTTTATATCCCAGGTTTGGGCCAAAGACTTGTACTGCGGTTAAGGAATCTAACTCAGCAGAAGGTACACGAGCTGACATCATAAGTGGCTAAAATGAGGGGAAAAAAAAAAAGAAAATCCTAATCATACAGCAGCACTGAACTACTGCAGCTGTTTGTTAGTTATTAATTTAATAAAAGCGTCCTCCCTTTAAATCATGTGAGTTTATAACTGGAAATAGGTCAATAAAATTTCGGTCCCACACTGCTGACAAGCGGATGGAGGCAATGAGTTTTAATCGCACTGGAAGGTACTGCACTCTCTCTGGGACCAGGATATGTAGAAAAAAGCATTTCAAATATATAGGAATATACAGAAATGTATAGAGTATTCTCAACTTGGGACCGTTACTCTATAATATAAACGAAAGGGGTTTGTTTTCTAGTCAATCTCTGCTGATCTCCTGTATCAAAGTTCTTCCCTTTATAAGTCTTGTACTACCTTTTACAAGGGGAAAAAGCTCTAGAGCGAAAACACAAGAACACACTAAAACCCCTCCCTTTCTTTTTACAACTCAAGCCCCGCCCCCATTTTGTTTCTGTTACTAATTTTTTTCTGAAAAAATATCAAATTTACACTGAAAGACTAAAATTCAACTTTGCAGACGACGTTTTAAAGAATATAATTCAGTTTGTTGATGCTGTTTTGCAGTCTTACAATTTTAGCTACATTTTAACTGTTTTGTTCAATTTATGAGTTAATACTCAGCAAGTTTGTTTTTTACAAATAGTGTATTCCATTCTAAAAATGGAAGTAGTGGTGACCAAGAAAACAACCCTCTGAGTTTTGGCTATTTCAGGAGGAAGTACTACTTTCTCCACTTTTAATCACAATTCATAAAAAAAAAACCTAACTAGCTAGATCTTAAATATACAAATACATTAATAATCTAGTAAAGCAACAGAAAAAGGTAAACTAACCAGCTATTTTTGTCTGGAGAAACCCCAACAAACTGCTGGATTCCTTGGCCATTTGCATTCAGAAGTACCAAAAACTAAAATCCTTTTTACTAAGTAATTTCTTCTACACGAGACTTGTTTCCTCCATACCACCCTATCCAAATTGTCAGCATTACTCCAGAATATAATCATTTAGTTTGAGACCACTAAAAAGCCCCCCAGTCCAAATTACCAATTGTGGTTATTCTGTAAAGAAATGGTCAGAAACTATAAATTGTTATCCTAGGACACAGAACCAATCGACCAAAAGGACTTCTGGAATATGCTGCCCCCAAGATTTAGAATGCACAGGCAGAAATAGCATACGCGGTCACGATGTCCCTTAAGCCACATGACCTTCCTACGAAAGCAGAGGCTTAAACTTATCAAATGAGAACTCCCCCTTTCTCTAAAGTTAAAACAAGGCAGGGCAGCTGGAATTAGTGCAGCAGGGACAGATCGGCTGCTGACTAGTCAGAACGGGTCGTGGAATGCAAACTCCCTGTGCTTTCGCTGCTCCCCTTACCGTGAGAAGATCTGGGAGGGAGGAAAGGAGGAGAAACACCCCAGAATCCTGGAGGAAAAGCCCCTGGCCTCGAAGATGGGCTCTAGGGAGACAGGGAGGGGCAGCTCCGTGTGTGATGACCCTTTGTGAACATGCACTCTGTGGCAGCTTCGGCTCCACCGAGGCTTTGGGAGAGCGGACTACGGATGCCCGGCGCGGCCCAGCTGTGAAGGCCGCGCCGGCGGAGAGGGTCCATGGCACCCCCGCCGGCTTCGGAAGCCCTACCCTCTCCCACCTCCGCGGGTCACCCCAGGAACCAGCGGCTCCCGACCACGCTCGCGCGGACCACGGAGCAGCGACGCGCAAGCAGGTCTCTTTCCTCAGCGTAATCCCTCCGCAGCAAGCCGCGCACTAGTTTTAATCACGCCCCACCCCCTGGCCGCTGGCGCCACCTCCGCCACTCGGGCGCTTTCCAGCAGCTTCCAGAAACGTCGCCTCCCCAAACCCAGCCACTCACACATGGCGGGCTCAGCAGCCACCGGCCCCGCCCCTCCTCGCCGCCGCAGTCGCAACTGCGTCTGCGGCCACAGGGCGAACAGCCACGCCTCTGCGGAGCGCGACCGGAAGTGCTCACGTCTTCACCTTCCCCGCCACTCCTCCATCCTTTCAGGCCCTGGGTGCAGCAGGAAGGAGGACTCTTTTGCCGCGGACTCAAGCCGGAAGCCGCCTTCCTAGTGGAGACGCGAGTGGGGGAGGAGCAGTCCGAGGGGAACGTGGGTTGAACGTTGCAACTAGGGTGGAGATCAAGCTGGAACAGGAGTTCCGATCCACCCGGTACCAAGAAGGGGAGTGCCCGCGGCAGGTAAGGGAGAAGAGGGAGGGGTTTCTTTCCGTTCTCGAAATTGGGAAAAGAGAGCTGGGATGACCTATGGGGTAGTCGGCGCGCTCAAAGGATGGGCTGGGCTGGGACGGGGTTCAAGTGGGAAAGGTTGATGATTAAGGTATAGAGTTGGACTTACAGATCCGTTTGGGCGCTGAGAGGTGAACGCTGAAGAAAAACCAGAGTTTGTTTTCGTTTTCCAAGGAGCGTGGAGATGGGCAGGGTTAACGGACCCTGCGCCTCCTTGGGCTTCTTAGTTTGGTTGTTGAAACTCACCTCCTTTGGTCCTGTTTGTCTCTGATTCAAGACAGTTGGGTTTGGTACCAGACAGGGCTGGGTGCAGAAAGCCGACCCTGTTCCTCGGCTTCCAGGTCGGTTGTGGCCTCGCTTTTGACAGTTAACGTTCCGAGCCTACTCGCTCTTGGAGGGCAAGCTCAAATGGGTGGGTTTAAGGGCCCCTCTTCGAACAGCTGTTTCCCTGGGTTTCTCCATTTTGCACACAGGAGGGTGAATTAAGTTTAATTGCATACTTTTTGCGATTCCCAGGGCCAGCTTGACACGTTCATTGTGCTATCTAACTGGGTTCATGCTGGGCTAATAATTCACAGTAAGGCTTCTGGAGTATAAGTGGCCCACAGAAGTATGAAAAGGGGATGTTAGAAGAAAGATGCTGGGGGTGAAGTAGAGTTGAAGAAGATGGAACTGGAAAGCTAGGTAGGTTTCACAGTACAATGAGCTTTAGGTCATAATACTACCTTTAGGTTATATTGGGCTGTTTGGACGGAGTTTGCTGTAATCAGGCTGGAGTAAATAGAGAATTTTAAACTAAGCATTGACAGGCTCAGACTTATAGGGACATCATTTTGACAGCGATATGGAAGGGAAAGAGGTAGAGATTTGAGACCTTTCCAAAGAACTGTCCACAGAATTTGGTGACTTACTGTGCAAAGAGGGAAATAATAGGGAACAACTCAGACTTTCTAGTCTGTGTGTTTGGAAGGATGGAGACGCCCACATTTAAGTGAGATATGGGAAGGAGGAGCAGATTGTTTTTGAAGGGAGGAAGAGCAGTTACTTAGGGTCAAATTAAGTTGTAAAATCCACCCCAGGGTTTTGTATGTAAGTCAAAGTGAATTGTATTTGGAAGAAGACCTGGGGAGCCCACCTTTGGTATTTTTTTAATGCCCCTCATATGGACAAATAAACCTCTGGTATTAAATGAATTTTCTTTTGGGGGATTCTATATATTCAGGATTTCAACCACCAACCTATCTAGTTTTTCCCGCTGAAATGTTGGGTGATGGAATCAGGAGAGCAGATTTGGAGGCTCTTTATATTTTATAATTGAGAGAGACAAAGAGAAAACCGTTTGATTTGAAAAAGTTTTCTAGTTTCCCTCAGGTAGATGGAAATTTTCATCAAAAACAGTTTATTCAAGGTACATAGCCTACTAGTTTCCCATTTGAGAGTACTGCAGAATGATACAACGTATACTGCTTCTCTAGGCAGAATGAAGTATAAAATTAGCACCAAATAGTAACTTTAATTTGTCAGGTGCTAAACTTTTTACATGCTTTATCTCATTTAATTCTTAGAAGAAACTAATTTTACAAGTAAGTTTCTGGACCAAGATCCGCAGGTACAAAGCCTGAAAAGCATAAGTTTGACTCCTACATAGTTCCCTTTTGTAAGTAGATTATAAATAGAACCAGCCAAAGATAATAAGTTGTCTGTGCCTAAAAAGAAAGAAAAAAGTTAGCATCAGTAGTTCTCACCATAAGGGGTGATTTTGCCTACCAGGGGACATTTGGCAAGTCAGGAAACTTTTGGCTGTTGGATCTAGAGGGTAAAGGTCAGTGACGCTGCTAAACGTCGTCAGTGCATAGAACAGCCTTCACAAACAATTATTTGGTCAAAGATATTTGTAGTGCTGCAGTTGAGAAATTTCTGTCTTATGGTTATTTCTTCAGGAAAAGGAAATTAAGATTCGCTGATACTTTCTTTAAAAAGCAGTTTTATTTTTGAAATTATTCCTTGGCTTGAAAGGTTTGTGAAGTTTAGCTGAACCAGAATAGCGTAATTAGATTTTAAAGTGAATTGTGAGCCATCGATTCCCAGGAGATGGGTGTCATAGAATCATGGATTCTTGGATTTGGGAAAGACTTATGCCTAGAATTATTTTACAACATTTCTGCTAAGTGGTAATTCTCCTCTGCCCTAAAGGTCTCCTGTATTTGATTTTCCTATGATTGTAAACCCACAATTAAAATGCTCTTAATTATTTTTTGCTTACACTGAGCTCCCGTATCTCATAATTTTTACTCTATTAAATGTAGTTCTACACCATGGGACTACACTCAAAACAAGCTTGCCACATATGTAATTTGTACTAGGACAGTGTTTATATTTTTGTTCAGATAACAAAATAAGTTAAATGTGGTATAAATTAGATCATTTACAAATAATAATTTGTTAGCAGCTTTTAATAAGTAGTATTTTTCCCAATTGGTGAAGTATTAATGTTCTTGGTAGTTGAAAACAATAGGAATGTATGGAATATATGGTTCATTTGTTCTTTTGTTCCTGTCAAATAGTGGCACAATGGATCTGGGGTTTTTCTCAGTATAATGCTGGCATATTTGTTTCAAATTGTACATAGACTTTAAAAAGTTAGGTTTTCAAATTCTGGTCAATATAGTTTGCTTTAAATAGTAGCTACCTCTACTACAAGTTTTATTTAATTTGTTCGCAAATGAGTCTGCTGTGAAAACTGGTCGTTGCCAGTCACTGCCCTCTGTTCACAAATTTACTGGGTTTATAAATATAGGTATCATTTTCACTTCAAGATTTTAATTTTAGAATATGTTTATTCTAGGACATATAGCCCTCAAAATCTACTTAATATATACGTCTTATAAAATAGCATGGTTCTTTTTTATAGTAAATAGAATTTTTATTTAATTGTCTATTGACTTTTTTTTTCCAGGGTTCATTGAAAAAATCCTTAGTGATATTGACATGTCTCAAGTGACATAAATTAGCCAATGACTCGGAATGATGGATTCTTCGAAGATTGGAAATGGTTTGCCAGTGATTGGACCAGGGACTGATATAGGGATATCTTCACTCCACATGGTGGGGTATTTGGGAAAAGTTAGTGAACTTATTTTTTGCCTGAGTGCAAAGTTTTTTTTTTTTCTCTATTTTTGAGACTTAAATTCAATTTTGATGTTACCAGTTAACTTCTAAAAAATTGTCTTCCACGGAAATCTTACAGTAATGGCGAAAGATTGTTTTAATGTGTTTACCTCTCTGTGTTTTATTGATACATGAAAGTGGAAATAAAACATAGACCTTATGATTTACTGTTCTTTGAAAATGTGGTACATAAATTCTCCCTGGTAGTTGATGTTACTTTTTTTCTTGCAAATAAAATTGATGCTATTCTTAACACTTAAAATTTAATATTTAAAACTATAACATAATTCTTTTTGGAATAATAGCTGTATTTAAAGGTTTATATGCATTTCTTTTGTTTGCCATGTTTAAAATATCTTGCCAGGATACTTGTAATTGAAAATTATAATTTTTTCTAGTTACCTTTCCATTTAACTTTTAATATTTTGATATATTCTAGGAATGTCTATATTTTAATTTGCTTTATTTCTCTTTTAGAATTATGATTCAGCTAAAGTTCCAACAGATGGGTATTGCCCTGCTTGTAGAGCGAAGGGAAAGTTAAAAGCCTTAAAGACTTACCGAATTAGTTTTCAAGAATCTATCTTTTTGTGTGAGGATCTGCAGGTAAAGTATTAATCTTATATAGTATATATAAGATTTTTCTTTATTCTTTTGCTTTTTTCTTAATTGTTTTAAAAGTTTACTCATTTTTTGTTTTTTAGACTAGATTTTTAATATGTAATCTCAGTTTCTAAGTCTGTCTGGTATACAATGTTCTTTTTCCACCTACCTTTCCTCGGTTGCGTAAAGATGTTTGTTTTTATTGCCATTTGACTTGCAAGAGGAGAAAATACATTTCAAGATTTTTTTTCTTTTTTTTAACCTTTTGGAGGTCCTTGTTAGCTATTAGCATATAGTAGTTACTCTCTCATCTCTTTGGTTTATCTTTGCAACTGATGGGAAAAGTTATGAATCTCTAATGTACCTGGAAGAGTATTTTGGAAATTGGTTAGTCCAAAACCAGTATATATACTGTAAACTAAATAGAGCATAGAATCTTGTAAGTTCTAAAAGATCCTTTTAGAAGCTCCAAATAGCTTTTAGAATTATAGTAATTTGTACCCACTGGTACAGCTTTTATATAGCAGCTCATTAAGTTCTGTAATACTCCACATTTTATTGTATTTGACAGTTTATGAGACTGTCTCATACACGTTTAATTCTCAGAACTTTGCAAGATTTGTATTCCTATTTCATGAATAAGAAAATAAATGGATTTCACAGGGTTTAGGAACATAAGATCCTGATACAGTGGCAGAGCTGTGGTTGGAATACAGACTTCTAATTTCAGATCTGTTTATTCCAGCAAAAAATTAGCAGTTCATCAGAATTACCTGGAGTGCTTTTAATAAATTTCTGAGTATCACCCCCAGATGCTGATTCAGTAGAGTTGGCCCAGAATTCTGTGGTTTTGTAACATTTGAGGATGAGTCTGATCATCAGCCAGGTTTGGAAAATACTAGACTAAATCACATGGTTGTTAATAGATACTTAGGCTGGGTATAATTTCAAGTAAAGTAATCCCAGGCGTGTCTACAAATATAAATTTCTTTATGCATATATTCAATATTTTTTTTATGAGTGTCATTGTTTGGCACTGTTCCAGATACAATGTTAGGATACAATAATAAAACAAAAATTTCTTGCCCTTAAGGAAGTTATGTCGTAGAGTGGGAAAGACAATGAACAAGTATGTGTTTTTGTGTCAGGTGATAAAAAGTGCTGTGGAGAAAAATAAGGCAGTAGGAACTGGAATGCCAAAGTAGGGGGAGTTTGCAATTTTAAATAGGATGGTGAGGGGAATGCTTCAATGAGAAAGTGAAATTAGAGCAAAAGCCTGAAACAGGTGAAGAGCAGTGAGCTTTCTAGGCAGGGGAAGCAAGTTCCAGGAAGGCCCTGAGAGAATGGAGGCTGCCTGTCATGTTTGTGCTACTGCAGTGAAACCAGCAGAGTGATAGAAGGTGGATCAGAAAAATAATGGGGGAGCTGGACCAAGTAAGGTCTTATAGGCCATTGTAAGCTTTCTGGCTTTTACTATGGGTGAAACCAGGAACCATAGCAGAGATGTTGGCAGAGGAGTGACGTAAGTTGACTTCAGTGTTAAAAGCATTACTGTGGCTGCACTGTTGAAAATATATATATTGGGTAAGACCTGAAGCAGGGAGATTAGTTATGATATGAATTATATTTGGTCCTTGTCTCTGGTTTCCGTCACAGAGCTAACACTCTTGGAATTTCCTGAGTGATAAGAGTGTCCTGTTATTCAGAATGAGCCTGTTTGCTAACACCGGGGTTCATACTAATGTGGTGACTTAGGATGGAGCCATAGATAGCCTCAGATGGGGCAAGTAGCTGGAAAGACCACATGATTGGAGAATTAACGGGTTAGAACTTTTAGCCCCACCTACAGGCCTCCAGGAAAGGAGTGGAGGGGCTGGAGATCAAGCTGTATAAAAATATCAAGATTTGGATTTAATGAGTGTCTGGGTTGCTGGAGGGGCTGGTGCCCTGTGAGATGTGGTATGCCTAGAGGAAGTGGAAGCTTCATACCTCTTCTGTCCCATACCTTGCCCTACTCATTTCTTCATCTGTATCCTTTATAATATCCTTCAGGATAAACCAATAAACATAAGTAAGTGTTTGAGTTCTGCGAGCTATCCTTGCAAACTAGTTATGCCCAAGAAGGGGGAGTGGGAACCATTGTAGCCAGTCAGTCAGATGTACTGGTGGCCTGGATGTGAGATTGGCATCTGAAGTGGAGGGAGTCATGGGACTGAGCCCTCAACCTGTAGGATCTGACATGGTCTCTCGGTAGATAACATCCAAATGGAATTGGATTATAGGATACCCATTTGGTGTCCTCTAGAGAATTGCTTGGTGTGGGGAAAAAGCCCCCACACATCTGGTCACAAAAGTATGCTGGGAGGATAGAATATGTGAAAATTGTCGGAATCAAAATGGAGTCACTTATGTTAAAAAAAAAAAAAAAAAAATCCTGACTGGCCAGGCACAGTGGCTGACAACTGTAATCCCAACACTTTGGGAGGCCGAGGCAGGAGGATTGCTTGATCCCAGGAATTGGAGACCAGCCCATGCAACATAGTGTGGCCTTGTCTCTACAAAAAAATTTTTTAAATTAGCTGGGTATGGTGGTGTGCGTCTGTAGTCCCAGCTACCTGGGAGGGGGACTACAGGTGCACAGTACCATGCCCAGGAGGTCCAGGCTGCAGTGAGCTGTGATTGTGCCATTGCATTCCAGCCAGGATGACAGAGTGTGAGACCCTGTCTCTATTAAAAAAAAAAAAAAAAAAAAGACAAATAGAGCCAGGAAAGGCTATGAAGAGAGAGCTTTTATGCCTAAATACCAAAATATCTCAAAAGACTCTGCAAAAACCACAACCTTGCACAAAGGCCATCATGAAATACTTCTGAAATACACAGAAAATGCATCATGAAATACACAGAAAATACTTCTGCAAGGACATCTGCCCAGCAACTGCCTGGTCCATCCGTAGACGGGTGTCATCCTTGTTACTGATCCTTGTAGCCAAGGGTAATTATCTCAAAACCAGTATGTGATCCTCCTTATTTTCCTTTAAAAACCTATTGTCTTCCCTTACCTCCCTGAACACACACAGTTTACTATGGCATGTGTATTCCCATTGGAAAACTTTATTCCTGAATAAGTGCCACTTTCTAATTTAAAAGCTTCTCTTTCTTTTTATTTAGATTGATAAGTAGAAAGGAAAAAAAGCTTTTTTGCCTTTGGACTAGTTGAAGGCAGTTGCAGTATTCTGGGGGAGAGGATGGTGGCAGAGGTGTTGAGGCATGGTTGGAGTTTATTTATACTTCGAAGGTAAAGCCAACAGGATTTGCTGAAAGATTGGGATATAGGGTTGGAAAGAGGAATCAAGGATAGTTCCAAGATTTTTGGCTTGAAAAATTAGAAGAATGGAATCGCGAATTACTGAGCTGGGAAGACTTGGAAGAGCAAGGTTTTGGGGAGAAGATCAGGACCATAAGAATAGAGAAGTCCTTGTCCTCAGGAGATAGGTTTTTGGGGCTATTAAAGTTAGATGTACTACATGGATTTTTAGTTTTGTTTTTTGTTTTTTCTTGAGATGCAGTCTCGCTCTGTCACCAGGCTGGAGTGCAGTGGCGCGATCTCGGCTCACCACAACCTCCGACTCCCTGGTTCAAGGGATTCTCCTGCGTCAGCCTCCTCAGTTGGTGAGATTACAGGCATGCGCCACCATGCCCAGCTAATTTTTGTATTTTTAGTAGAGACGGGGTTTCACTATGGCCAGGATGGGCTTGATCTCCTGACCTCAGGTGATCCACCCGCCTCAGCCTCCCAAAATGCTGGGGTTACAGGTGTGAGCCACCACACCCGGCCCGGATTTTTGGTTTTTGAAGCATTCTTTTTTAAGTGATAAGGCAAAAGATATATAATCAAGAATTTTAAGTATATTCTTTGGAAATGTTAAAAAGGAACATGAGTAATTTATTATTTTTTTTAATTTCTAGTCAGCAATGAGAGCCCAGTGTACTATATGAAGTAGATTGGTTTACAGCAGGAGTGAGCAGACATTTTGTATGATGCACAAGTAAGGAATGATTTTTATGTTTTTTAAATGGTTAGGAAAATATCAAAAGAAAAAATGCCAGAAAAAATCAAAAGAAGGGCCAGGTACAGTGGCTCACACCTGTAATCACAGCACTTTGGGAGGCCAAGGTGGGTGGATTCTCTTGAGGTCAGGAGTTCAAGACCAGCCTGGCCAACATGGTGAAACCCTGTCTCTACTAAAAATACAAAGTAGCCAGGTATGGTGGCATGTGCCTGTAATCCCAGCTACTTGGGAGGCTGAGGCAGGAGAGTCACTTGAAGCCAGGGGCAGAGGTTGCAGTGAGTCAAGATTTGAGCCACTGCACTCTAGCCTGGGGGACAGAGGAGACTCCGTCTCAAAAAATCAATCAATCAATCAAAAGAAGAATACCCTTTCATAATACATGAAAATTAAATGAAATTCAAATTTCAGTGTTCATAAATAAAGTTTTACCGGAACATAGACATGCTCAATCATTTATGTATTGTTCATGGCTTCTTTTGCATACAGCAACAGAGTTGGGTAGTTGTGACAGACTATGTAGCTCATAAAATCTAAATATTTATTATCTAGCCCTTTATCAGTAAACTTTGCTGATCCCTGTATAAGTCCTCTGAATCAAATTATTTCCAAAGAGTTCTGTTATAAAATTTGGAGTTTACTCTGCTGTAAATTGCAAAGAACCATTTGGAAAACCCCTTTTAGTCAGGTATTTACATTAAAATGTTCCTTGATTTGTAAAAAACACTAATATCCAAGACTGGTCCAAAATTATACCAAATTGAAACTCTCAAGTGTTTTTAAACAGTAGGAAGTTTTAACTTTTTTTTTTTTTTCGTGGAGTAGTCTATCATTCAGCGTTTACTTTGGAACATTTAATTAGTCTTTTTTAAAAACCCATGGAATTTATAGTAAAAATTTTAAATCATTAATGTTAAGTAATCAAAGAAAACTTTTTTGTTTTCTCCATTTGTAAAATGAATACATTATTATTATAATTTGTCTTTGGCCATACCTTGTTGATAATTACTTATACAAGTATAAGAAGACATGGTATGTTTTCCTTTTTCCTATTTCACGAGAATAAGTACAGGAATTTACTTAAGCTGCTCCAAAACTCAGTGAAAGAGACAGGATTAGGTTTTTTTCAGCACTGGATTTTAAATGATACTAGATGATTGTGCTGGGCTAAAATACTAATGCTTTGTGTATATTTTTATGACTTTTTTGAAAGCTTAAAAGCTTTATTTTAGTTATAAAAATGATAGATGTTCACTGTAAATAGAAACAAGTCAGGTATAAAGAGATACAAATATTTAGAACATATGGAAAGAGGCAACAAAATTTTATAACAACAAAAAAGATAAAAATCTGAAGTCATTTATAAGGGAAAAATCAGGGCAAGGACAAATTATATTACAGATTGGCCTATGGTGGGAGCACAGATTATATAAAGAAAAGTCAGTGAAGACACTTGAAAAGAGTGTGGATGGAAATCACTAAGTTTTGCAGTCCTGGGGCCTCTTATGGTTTATTACTGTTTTGTTCTTTTTTTTTTTAATATGCATTCCTTTGGAACCAAAGGTTTATTACGTTTTGAATAAAGTAGAGGTGTAAGTAGGATGCATATACCATGATCTTGACTACTTGAGATTCACAAAGGGTTTTCGTCTCAGGATTTTTTTTTCCTCTTAAAAAAATTTGTTTTAATTTTTAAATAGTAAAAAAATTCATCATCTTAACCATTTTTAAGTATAGAGTTCAGGAGTATTAGGTATATTCACTTGTGCAGCAGATCTCTAGAACTTTTTTCATCTTGTAAAACTGAAACTCTGTACCCATTAAACAACCACTTCCCATTTTCCTCTCCCCCAGCTTCTGGCAACCACTCTAGTTTCTGTTTCTTTGTTTTCTTTTTTTTCTTTTGAGATGGAGTCTCGCTCTGTCACCCAGGCTGGAGTGCAGTGGCGTGATCTTGGCTCACTGCAACTTCTGAAGCGGGTTCAAGCAGTTCTCCTCCCTCAGCCTCCCGAGTAGCTGGGACTACAGGGGCGCACCACCATGCCTGGCTAATTTTTTTTTTTTTTTGTATTTTTAGTAGAGACAGGGTTTCACCATGTTGGCCAGGCTGGTCTCGAACTCCTGACCTCAGGTGTTCTGCCTGCCTCAGCCTCCCAAAGTGCTGGGATTACAGGCTTGAGCCACTGTACCCGGCCTCTAGCTTATGTTTCTATGAATCTGACTCAGTACCTCATATAAACGGAATCATACAGTATTTGCGTTTTTTGTGACTGACTTATTTCACTTGGCATAATGTCCTCAAGATTCATCCATGTTGTAGCATGTGATAGGAGTTCCTTACTTCTATTTTTTTTTCAGTCTTAATCTCCAGTTTATTTCTGTTTATTTATTTTATTATACTTTAAGTTCTAGGATACATGTGCAGAACGTGCAGGCTTGTTACATAGGTATACACGTGCCATGGTGGTTTGCTGCACTTATCAGCCTGTCATCTGCATTAGGTATTTCTCCTAATGCTATCCCTCCCCTAGCACCCTACCTGCTGACAGGCCCCGGTGTGTGATGTTCCCCTCTCTGTGTCCATGTGTTCTCATTGTTCAGCTTCCACTTATGAGTGAGAACATGGTGGTGTTTGGTTTTCTGTTCCTGTGTTAGTTTGCTGAGAATGATGGTTTCCAGCTTCATCCATGTCCCTGCAAAGGACATGAGGAGTTTCTTACTTTTAAGGTTGAGTAATATTCCACCGTATGTGTATGCCACATTTTCTTTATCCATTCACCTATCTGCAGATGTTTGAGTTGCTTTCACTTTTTGGGAATTGTGAATAATGCTGCAGTGAATGTGGGTGTGCAGGTATCTCTTCAAGGTTCTGCTTTTGAGTTTTTTTTGGATACATACCTTTTTAAGACGCTTTGAATACGTATATGCTATTTTTAAAGGATTCTCAGTTTTCTGACATATGGTAGGACTTAGGAAGTAATCTCAAAGCATAATGTTGACAGGTTGTTGTTAGTTGATGGTGACTGCAGCTAGTTGGAAAGTCAGAAGAATCTAGAACTTGTCCATTTATACTAAAGAATTTCATAGTAAGTGCAGTATTATGAGTGTAATGTTCAATTGGTAGAAGAGGCTATCTGAGGGGATTTAGTGCACTTCAGTTACCTGTTGGTGTGAAACGAATCACCTTGAAACTTAGTCGCTCAAAAATTTTAATGGTGGCCCACATCTGGAACTCCAGCACTTTGGGAGGCCGAGGCAGGCAGATTGCTTGAACCCAGGACTTTGAGAGCAGCCTGGGCAATGTGGTGAAACCTTGTCTCTACAGAAGACCATGGCAGGCGCCTTTAGTACCAGCTACTTGGGAGGCTAAGGTTGTAGGATCTCTTGATCCCAGGAGGCAGAGGAGGTTGCAGTGAGCTGGGATCGTGCCACTATACTCCAGCCTGGATAACAGAGCCAGACCCTGTCTCAAAAAAAAGTTTTAATGGCTTCATTTATTATTTCACATGATTACGTGAGTTGACTAGGGAATTCTTACACATCACACCATCTCAGCTGGGACAACTGAAATGTCCACATGGCTGACAGTTGGTACTAGCTGCTAGCTGGCAGTTGAGTTCAAATAGTCAGGCAGGGGTCTCAGTTATTTTCCATGAGGTTCTCTCCATGAGGCCAGCTGGGCTCTTCACAGCATGATAGCTGGGACTAAGAAGGAGTGTTCCAGAAGAAGGGCTTGTCCTCTTGAGCCAGTGCTTATCAGGCCTCTATGTATATCATGTGTGCTAATGTTCCATCAAAGCTAGTCACAGGGCCAAGCCAACTCTGTACAGTGCAGGGACTGGCTGCAGGAGGGCATGAATTACCAGGAGGTGTAGTTCTCTAGTTCATAGGAGGGCCATCAAGATAGTAGTCTACCATACTTGTGTAAAAGAAGGCATTAATTAACTATTATTATTATTATTATTATTATTATTTTAGAGACAGGGTCTTGCTCTATTGCCCAGGCTGGAGCAATAGAGTGGGGCAATCATAGCTCATTGCAGCCTCCAACTCCTGGGCTTAAGCAGTCCTCCCACCTCAGCCTCCCAAGTAGCTGAGAATACAGGAGGGTACTGCCATGCCCACCTGAAAAAGAAGGCGTATTTTAAAAGCAGACCTTTAGTGTAAAGGGTTCTTGAATTTGTTATTTAAAATATTCTGGTAGTTTTTAAACTTAGGAAAGATCCACCGATTCTTTTAGTGATATGTTTACATTGTTATTTGGTGTAAATTGTGTTAATGCACAGTAAGATTTGATGAAGTCATTAAAATTCAGCCAGTTAGACTCTAAACCCAATAAAGATGTAAGACAGCAGTGCTATGAGATGCATATTCAGTTTCAAAATACAGGAAACACAGAAATTACTCCATGCACTTTTAATTTGAAAATACTTTTAAAATGTGTAGTATAATGTAGTGTCTGTCCCAAAAGAATAACATTCATTATAGAGTGTTTCTTTACATTGTTGAAAATTTTAAATTCACTTAACATTAGATTTTTATTAAAGCAAAAATGTTTTCCTTATTAGCTTACCATTTTGTAACTCAGATTAAACCCTTGATTGTTCATATTAACCTGAAGAAAATTATTCTTTTGGAGGCCAAATTTTTGATTAAGTAGTTGTTTGTCTCTAATTTTTTCAAATTTATGTGTATAAATATAACCTGTCATCAAATCAGTGCTAACATTCTATACATGTTTTTCATGATATTAAAACTATAAAACATGAAGTTACTTGAATTTGTGTAGTTTTTATCATTTTATTTTTACTTTCCAGTGCATCTATCCTTTGGGCTCTAAATCACTTAATAACCTAATTTCTCCTGATTTGGAAGAATGTCACACTCCACGTAAGCCTCAGAAAAGGAAGAGCTTGGAAAGCAGCTATAAGGATTCACTTCTTTTAGCAAATTCCAAAAAGACTAGAAATTATATTGCTATTGATGGTGAAAAAGTTTTGAGCAGCAAACATAATGGAGAAGTGTATGATGAAACCTCATCAAACTTACCTGATAGTAGTGGTCAGCAGAATCCAATTAGGACAGCTGATTCCTTGGAGCGGAAAGAGATTTTGGAAGCTAATACTGTTGACATGGCTACTACAAAAGGTCCTGCTACAGTTGATGTCTCTGGAACTGGCAGACCTTCCCCTCAAAATGAAGGATGTACATCTCAACTGGAGATGCCACTGGAGACCAAATGTACATCATTTCCCCAGACTTTATGTGTCCAGTGGAAAAATGCTTATGCTCTCTGTTGGTTAGACTGTATCCTGTCCGCTTTGGTGCACTCCGAAGAGTTAAAGAACACCGTGACTGGACTGTGCTCGAAGGAGGAATCTATATTCTGGCGGTTGCTTACAAAATATAATCAAGCAAATACACTTCTATATACCAATCAATTGAGTGGTGTTAAAGGTTGGTACTAATATTTTATTTTTATTTACTTATTTATTTATTTGGAGACAAGGTCTCACTCTGTCACCCAGGCTGGAGTGCAGTGGTGTGATCACGTCTCCTTGCAGCCTTGACTTCCCCGGCTCAAGTGAGCCTCCCACCGCAGTCTCCCAGGTAGCTGGAACTACAGTTATGCACCACCATACCCAGCTAAGATAGTGAGATGGGGGCCTCACTGTCTTGCCCAGGCTGGACTCGATTTTCTGAGCACAAGCACCCTTCCCGCCTCAGCCTCCCAAAGTGCCGGGATTACAGGCATGAGCCACCATTCCAGCCTACTTGTCTTTAATTCTTAAAAATATTAATGTTGAGTTTTGTGGGAAAGATGTCATCCATTGCTTCTGTTTTCTGGAGGCCTGGGAGCAAGGAGCCCAGGAACAGTATCACGAAGCTTGAGATACCATTTACATTATCCTGACTGCCCAAAAGGCAGTCTTTTTTTTTTTTTTTTATACTTTAAGTTCTAGGGTACATGTGCAGAACGTGCAGTTTTGTTACATAGGTATACATGTGCCATGGTGGTTTGTTGCACCCATCAACCCGTCACCTATATTAGGTATTTCTCCTAATGCTATCCCTCCCCAACCCCTCCATTCCCCAGCAGGCCCCAGTGTGTGATGTTCCCCTCTCTGTGTCCATGTGTTCTCATTGTTCAGCTTTCACTTTTGAGTGAGAATATGTGGTGTTTGGTTTTTTGTTCTTGTGATAGTTTGCTGAGAATGATGGTTTCCAGCTTCATCCATGTCCCTGCAAAGGACATGAACTCATCCTTTTTTATGGCTGCATAGTATTCTATGGTGTATATGTGCCACATTTTCTTTATCCAGTCTATCATTAATAGGCATTTGGGTTGGTTCCAAGTCTTTGCTATTGTGATTTTTTTTTTTTTTTTTTTTTGAGACGGAGTCTCACTCTTTTGCCCAGGCTGGAGTGCAATGGCGTGATCTCAGCTCACTGCAACCTCCGCCTCCCAGGTTCAAGCAATTCTGCCTCAGCCTCCCAAGTAGCTGGGACTATAGGCGCCCACCACCAGGCCCGGCTAATTTTTGTATTTTTAGTAGAGACAGGGTTTCACCATGTTGGTCAGGCTGGTCTTGAACTCCTGACCTCATGATCTGCCTGCCTTGGCCTCCCAAAGTGCTGAAATTACAGGAGTGAGCCACCACACCTGGCCTAGGCAGTCTTTGAAAACTGTAAGACTGTGCCTGTGTCTTACTTAGCCTGTCATGATAATAGTGGTTAGTTTTAAGTGTTTAAACTACTGAAAAGCAGAATGAAGAAGTGAGTAAAAATCACCTGTAATCACACAACCTCCTAAGATCTCTTGTCACAATAAGGGATATGTTTATCATTTTATTCTCTGTAAAATAGGATACTTATGAACCCACCTCCCAACATAGGAAGAGTTAAAACATTCCCAATAACTTACATTTACCTATGTGTTTCCTCCTATCCCATTCTCCACCTCCCCCCATAAGTAATCATTATCTGAAATGTGTTTTATCATTCCATCTTTTTTAGTTTTTCTTACATGTGTATATCTAAACAGTATACAGCAGTCTCCCCTTATCACAGTTGTACTTTTCTTAGTTTCATTTAACCCGAGGTCTGAAAGTAGATGAGTATAGTACAGGAATATATTTTGAGAGAGTGAGAAAGAGACCACATTCACATAACTTTCATTATAGCATATTGTTATAATTGTTCTATTTTATTATTAGTTGTTAATCTTACTATGCCTAATTATAAAACTTGATCATAGGTATGTAGTTATAGGAAAAAGCATAACATGTAAAATGTTTAGTTACTATCTGAGGTTTTAGGCATCCACTGGAGTCTTGGAAGGTATCCCTTTCAGATAATGGGGGATGGATGGTACTGAACCCTGTATATACAATGTTTTTCTGTATACATACATAATTATGATCAAGTTTAACTAAGAGTAAATTAAATGTGGGCCAGGTACAGTGGCTCACACCTGTAATCCCAGCACTTTAGGAAGCTGAAGCAGGCAGATCTCCTGAGGTCAAGAGTTCCAGACCAGCCTGGCCAACATGGTGAAACCCCATCTCTACTAAAAAATACAAAAGTTGGCTGGGTATGGTGGCACACGCCTGTAGCTACTCTGGGGGTTTGAGGCAGGAGAATTGCTTGAACCCAGGAGGCGGAAGTTGAACAATCACTTGAGCCTGGTATCACGCCACTGCACTCCAGCCTGCCTGGATGATAGAATGAGACTGTCTCAAAAAAAAAAAAAAAAAAGTAAATGTGGCTCAACATGTTGCTGTCAATTGGAACATTTGTTTCTGATCGTGTCTTCCACCCACAAATTGAATACTTTTTCCATCTTAACACTTAACAGGCACTGTGGCCATAACTTGAGCAGTTGAGATGCAACAGCAAAATTAGCACAAATTTCTTTTTCCTTCTTCACGGTTTCATGGATGAGAGATTTGTTCTTAAATCTCAGCAACCTTAGCATATAATTTTTTTCCTTAAGTTGAGAACTTCGACCTTTTCACTTAAAGAAGCATTTTACAGCTTCTCTTTGGCATATCTGAATTGCCAGCATCGCTGTGCTTGTGCTTTGGGGCCATTATTAAGGCTAAGTCAAATAAAGGTTTCTTGAACACAAGCACTGCAATACCATGGCAATAGATCGCATCACCAAGATGGCTACTAAGTGAACCAGAGGCAGGGAGTGTAGACAGCATGGATACACTGGACGAAGGGAAGATTCACGTTGCCAGTGGAACACAGCAGGACAGCAAGAGAGTTCGTGATGCTACTCAGAATGGCATGAAATTTAAAGCTTATAAATTGTTTCTGGGATTTTCCATTTAATATTTTCAGAGCATGGTTGAGTTCAGGTAACTGAAACCATAGGAAACAAAACCACGGATGAAGAGGGACCACTTTGTATTGCCTAATTTAGTTTATTTTGATCTTCTGGGACCTTTTTTTCTTGTTGTAGAAATTTATGGGGCTGCTTGTAGTTGTGGCTCATTGATTTTTCATTGCTGTATAATACTTCGATTTTGTAAATATAATGGGATATTCATCTACTTGTCAGTGGACAGTGGGTTTTTTTTTTTCCATTATAAATGCTGCTGCTGTGACCATTTGGGGGGCAGGTCTCCTGGGGCACAGTATAAGAGTTTCCCTGCTGTATACCAAAGTAATGGAAAATTATAGACTCGTGTCCAAATTTACAAGATAATAACAATTGTTTTCCAAAGTGGTTGTACCAATCAATTCTCCCATTAACAGTGTATATAAGAGCTCTCCTGATCCATATATTCTCCTTGGTTTATGTTCACACTTTTGAGATTTTTGCTATTTGAGTGGTATAAAATGGTCTGTGATCTTGATTTGCCATTTCCACATTTTGAAGAGATTGTCGGCTCTATGTGTATATATTGCCCATATTTGTTCCCGCTTCTGTGAAATGCCTTTTGTATCTTATCCCTATTTGTTCTGTTGATTGTCACGTTTTAATTGATTTGTATGAGTTTGTTCCTTGTATCATTGTTGCTAGAGTTACATCAGATGTGTTGCTGAATCTGCTCCCAATTTGCAGCTTGTGTTTTTACTTTTAAAAAGCTATCTTGATTTATAGGGAAGTCTTTATCTTTTCATTTGGAGCTAGTAATGTTTGTGGCTTTTTTAAATTATTACTATTCCCAAGGTCAGAAAATCATTCACCTATATTTTCACTGAAAAGTTATGAAGTTTTGCTTTTGACATTGAAATTCTTCATTCAGTTGGAATTCATACTGATGTGTGGTATGAGGTAAGGATCCATTTTTTTTTCCATTTGCATAGCTAGTTTTCGTAGCTCCACTTTATTTTCTCACTTGATCTGCCATACCACCTCTAGCATGTATCAACATTTCATGTATGTGTGCAGCTGTTCCTTAACTCTCAATTTTATTCTCTTGGTTGCTTTGTCTAACCCAGCACTCATACTTTTAAATTATTACGGCTACCTTGTAGGGCAAGAATCCTCACTTTTATTCAACTTCTTTTGAAGTGTCTTGATACATATTTTTTCTGATCTTACTTGGCCGTATTTGGGGACAGATGTGACATCATACCAAGCTTTCTTTGCTTGACATTGTAGATATTTTCTTATTCATTAATGTGCTAAAAATTTTGAGTTTGGTCATACAGTCTTTTATATGGATCTTATACATTGTTTCCCTGTTGTTAACCATTCAGGCTGTTACTAGTTTTTGCTGTCGTGAATTAACACCAGGACAAATATCCATATATCTTTTGAATTCATTACTGACTAGTTTCCTAGGAGAGATATTAAAATATGAATATTAAAGATCTCGCTGAATACAGTTTTCCAGAATGGTTGTACCAATATATAATTCCATTTTCATTATGTAGAAAAAAATACCTCAGTGTTTTCTAACCACCTTTGGTTAGAACATTCAAGACGTTATGGTTTTGTTAGGTAAGAAATATTTTGCTTCAATGTAGGTTTTCTTTGAGACTGAACTTTTTGTGTGTGTCAGTCATTTACAGTTTTTTGCAATTTTTAAAGTTCAGTTTCTCACAAGCATTTTGCCTTTGACTTTTCTTCTATTTCTGCTTTCTCTAATTACAGAAACCCCAGTGTTAAGTAGGTGACAGTTCAGTTGTTTGTTGTAGAAGAGCAGCAGTTCAATATCGGAATTAACTTTAATTTTATGTTTTTATCTGTTACTAATTTTTTACAGAATAATTTTAGTTTTTATAATCTGGTTAATTATATGTTTGAGCTGCATTACTTTGCAATGTAAGTTTTTTTTTTTTTTTTTTGGCATGGTCAAATGACAAAAATTCTGGTTAATGCTTATTTCATATTACAGGAGAATCCAGATATTTTCATTAGGGAAACATATAAGCAGAGTGTGATCAGGCTGTATGAATTATTTATAAGAGATGTGAGTGAAAAGATCTATTTGTAGCTTAAGAGTAAGTAGAGTCAGATGCATGTGGAGTCTTCAAAATAATTTTCTTATTAATCTTGGATAGTTTCTTGTCACAGTAATTCCATTTTGAAGATAATAAATATTACCATAAAGAAGTGATCAAAAACATAGATATGTGCCCAAAGGTCTTTATCACAATAGTATTTATAATAGTGAAAAAAGAAACAACTAAAACATCTGGCAATAGGAGAATGATTAATAAAGCGATGTTTCAGCTGAATATAGTGGCATGGGGCTGTAAGCCCAGCTACTCAGGAGGTTGAGGCGGCAAGATGGCTTGAGCCCAGGAGTTCATGACCAGCCCAGGCAACATAGCAAGACCCTGTCTCCAAACACACACACACACACACACACACGTGTTTCAGTCACTGTATAATAACAACTAGCCAGTTTTATTGTTGTTGTTTTGTTTTTGTTTTTGTTTTTTTGAGAGAGCATCTCACGTGGCCAGGCTGGAGCGCAGTAGTACGATCACAGCTCACGGCAGCTTGTAGGACCCTAACCCTCCTGGGCTCAAACGATCCTCCCACCTCAGCCTCCTGAGTAGCTGGGACTACGGGTGTGTACCACCATACCCAGCTTTTTTTCTAAGAGATAGGGGTTTCACTATGTTGCCCAGGCTGGTCAGTTTTGAATGAAGCAAATTTGTGTAGACAAAGCAGGATGTGGAACCGAATAAACACTATGTTGCCACTGAAGACCCCTTCAGACCCCTCAAAAATGACATAGAAGGGAAATATACGAGATATTAGTTCGGGAAATAATTGTAAATTTATTAAGATTCCTTATAAATTTATCTGTTCCTGTGACCTGGCTAAGTTCAATAAAAGTTACACAGAGTGGAATAAATGATTAGACATCATTTGTAGTATAAGTAATTGCACATAAGGACTTCTTTAGCTGTTTTAGAGATAGACATAGTATCTGAAAGATTAGTTATTTTAGTAGACCTGTGATTATTTGGGTGAGAAAGGCTTTCACTGAGATTTTACCCATTCAGTAAGTAATGATATTGTGCTGATAATATATATTAAGGGAATATATGGTATACCACAGAGAAAGAATTAAGGAAATTTTGTGTTTTGCTTTTTGTCTCTGTTTGCAAAACTTACTGACTCAGCTTTCATTCTTGGGAATGTCTCAGTTTTCTGTGGGAAGATATACATTGATGAGGAATTGATAATGTTCTCTGTATTTTCTTAGCTGGAGATTGTAAAAAACTTACCTCAGAAATATTTGCAGAGATAGAGACCTGTCTGAATGAAGTTAGAGATGAAATTTTTATTAGCCTTCAGCCCCAGCTTAGATGCACATTAGGTAAGTAATTGGTAAAACTTACTTGTATTATACTCATCTGCCATATAGAAATATGTACATCATGAGGAAATATAACACTGATTACCTTGGATGATCATATTCTTGGGAGACAGAATCTGAGTAGTTTGATTTAGGAATCTACCACTGGGTAAGTTATTGTAGGGCAGAGCTGTTCCATATAAATATGTAGGCTGGTGTTCCACCTCTTGAGAGTAGGTGCAGTTCTCAGAACCAGGAGAATATTTAGGGGACATATTGTTAGTTGCTTCTCTAGTACTTTTCCCAGTAGACAGATCTAGCATTTTTAACCTCAATTGTGCATTAAAAAGCACCGAGGGAATTTAAAAGTAAATACCAATCATAGGGACATTTGAATTAGAATCTCAGGGATGGGGCTCAGGAAATCAGTAATTTTTAGAAACCCCACATGATTGTTACTGCTTAGGTAATAACACCTACTGTCTACCTTGTGGTCCTGCCAAGGTGACTGTTCCTGGCCATGTTCCAGGCAATGTAGTTCCAGGCTAGGGGGAGAACTGGACCCTGGAAGTGAGGCTCTGTCCAGGGTAGGGGAAGGGATGGAAGGACTCAGTCTCTTGGGCCAAATCAGTAAGGCAGCATCTAAGCTCCTCTGAGAATAGGAAGGAGAGAAACCAATTGGAAAAAGAATGTAAGAGAAACATGTAGATTTTCTTACTTACCTTACTTTCCAGTCTCAAAGCTGGAAGCCAGCACTCACCGTTCAGTTATTTTCAATGACCACAAGATTCAAATCTTCAGTCGTAAAGTTGTTAAAGGAAAGGATTAGACTGAAAAGTTAAGAAGAACGGTAGATGAAGACTCCAAAGAGTTGAGGCTGGTCATTTAACCATTGTGTGGCCACGCCCTCTCCAAAGGTGGAACAAGATGATCAGAATAGAAATGGCCAATTCTGATGTGTTTCTACAGTGTTTCACTGGTTACATTTTTTAACATCTGTGGCAAACCATTTCCATGTATATTTTTTTTTTTTTAGAGAGGGGGTCTCACTCTGTCACCCAGGCTGGTGTGCAGCGGCATGATCATAGCTCACTGCAGCCTCAAATTCCTGGGCTCAAATGAGTCTCCTGCCTTAGCCTCCCAAGTAGCTTGGACTACAGGTGTGTAGCACCACTCTCAGCTAATTTATTTCATTTTATTTTTTGTAGAGACAGTGCCTCGGTATATTGGCCAGGCTGGTCTCAAACGTCATAGAAACTGGTTTTAGGTTCCTAGAGGCTGGCAGCAATTCTCAGAGGTGTAACGCAAGCAGCCCTCCTGCCTTGGCCTCCCAGTGTGCTGGGATTACAAGGTGTGAGCCACCACACCTTATCAATTTTTGTTTTAATATACTCTAAGGCTATCATAGTTCCAAGATCTTTTTTTTTCCTGAGAAATCTAGAAAGATGGAAGACAGTATGGGTCTTTTGTGGTTTTTTTGTCTTAAGACATTTTCATAAATGTCTGCCAAGGAAAAGGAAAGAGATCAAAGTAGTAATTAAATCTTTAGGATGGACATTTTTAGAAAAATGCTTTATAAACTTCCCCTCTCCCAACTCTGAGTGTATTAACAATTCTGTCATACTGTATTAACACATATTCATGCTGTAAATATAGTAAGAAAAGACAATAGTTCACAATTTTGGTTTAATTTTTGCCATTATAGATTATGAGCAGTAATTTTTCCTTTTTTTCTTGAAGGTGATATGGAAAGCCCTGTGTTTGCATTTCCCCTGCTCTTAAAACTAGAACCCCACATTGAAAAGCTCTTCCTATATTCTTTTTCTTGGGACTTTGAATGTTCTCAGTGTGGACACCAATATCAAAACAGGTTAGTTTCTTTTGTTTTTTAAAATGGGTTCTTCTAGTTTCTCCACCACTAAAGTTAAGAGAACAATTTGAGCACCAGACACTGCAGTTTGCTTGCTTCTTTAAACTGGAAGAGTCAAAACCTCATCATTTGTAGACTGCTAGTAGGAGATTTCCTAAGAGCTCTTCAGTGGGAAATAGGGACGATGAGAGGAATAATACACCTCCCTTCTCCAGAGTCCTTGCTGAGTAGAATACCTCTCAGAATGCCATGAAACTATAGGTGTTTTTGTTTATTCCTCTATTAGAAATGGAGTTTTGCTTGTTTACTTTAGGTTTCTAGCATTATAGACACTGGTTTTAGGCTCTTGGAGGCTAGCAGCAATTCTCAGAGGTAATGCAAGCTTCCCCATTTCTTCCCGTAGTCCTGTGAAAGACCAGCCACCTCCAGAAGCCTACACATGAGCCTTCTCAGCCATACTTTCTGCTTTTCCTAATGCCACTCAGCGGCCTATTAGAAAGGCCATGATCAATGTACCTGTTACCTTCAGGCTTTGCATAAAGTGTATGTGAAACATAATGAATTTTGTGTTTAGGCTCAGGTCCCATCTCCAGGTTACCTCTTTATCTTGGAGACACTTCTGGTCCCATACATTTCAGATAAGAGATATTCAATCTGTACCCACCACGTAAGGAGAGGAATAGGTTTTAGAAGAGGAGTCAGGGAGGCAAGGTATTACCAGAGGGATACTCTTACTTGGTCCATACCTGAGAAAGTTGCTGGCTGGCAGTTAGGAAGATGACCAGACTGGCTCGATTGTTCATGTATTCAAATTATTACAATAGAAATAAGTCTTTTCCACTCTTTTTTTTTTTTTTTTTTTTTGAGGTGGAGTCTCGCTCCCGTCGCACAGGCTAGAGTGCAGTAGCGCAATATTGGCTCACTGCAGGCTCCACCTCCCGGGTTAAAGCGATTCTCCTTCCTCAGCTTCCTGAGTAGCTGGGATTACAGGTGTGCACCACCACGCCCAGCTAATTTTTGTATTTTTAGTACAGACAGGGTTTCGCCATGTTGGCCACGCTGGTCTTGAACTCCTGACCTCAGGTGATCCAGCCACCTGAGCCTCCCACAGTGCTGGGATTACAGGTGTGAGCCACCATGCCCAGCCACACTTTTCTTTAACTTAACTGCTTAAGTTAGAAAACTTGAAGTCTCTCTAAGTTACTAAAGTAAAATGTGAGATAAAAATATTACTTTTGAAGGGTGGGCGTGGTGGTTCATGTCTGTAATCCCAGCACTTTGGTAGGCCGAGGCGGGTGGATCACAAACGAGGTCAGAAGTTGGAGAGCAGCCTGGCCAACATGGTGAAACCCTGTCTCTACTAAAAATACAAAAATTAGCTGGGCATGGTGGCGGACACCTGTAGTCCCAGCTACTCGGGAGGCTGAGGCAGGAGAATAACTTGAAAACCGAAGGTGGAGGTTGCAGTGAGCTGAGATTGCACCACTGCACTCCAGCCTGGGCAACGAGCGACACTCCGTCTCAAAAAAAAAAAAAAAAATTACTTAGATATTTACTATCTAAATATGAAATCCTTTTTAGGTATTTAAGGAGTAGTCAAGGAGAGTTCAGTCTGGGAGGATGCTCCAGGGAATGCAGGCAACAAAGTTTTTTTTTTTTTTAACTGGTTAACTCAGATCTACTAGAATAGGGTAAGGGAGGCCACAGAGTAGACACCATGAGCAAAGCTAACCCTCCTGAGTTGAAAAAAATTATGGACAAGAAGTTATCATTGAAATTAACTGTTGGCAGGCACATCTAAGGAATATCGCAAGGATTTGGTCCCTTTATGCATCCTGAGATAGATGAATGTGTGGAATGGCAGCTGGTGGGCAACAGAGCGATATTGGCATCGTGGTGATACAGGGAAATAGTTTCATCGTGTTAAAAGCCACGGAACAAAGATACATAATGGCTACTCCGCAGAAAAATCCATGTCCCCTCTCCAAACGGCCTGTTTTACTCTGATGTAAAAATTGGGTCAGATACATTTTCATATTAAGCTTTTTGTTGGGTAAACTTTTGTAATGGTCCCCAAAACGTGAGAATTAACGTTTTATTCATACCTAGGACTTAAATGATTTAGTGTAAGCAAGTGAGTATGAGAACACATCTGTTTCCAGTCTTCTATCATTGATTTGTATAAATTATTTGGTTTTCTCCTCACAGTAACTCAGTGAGGAAGATCCTAGTGTCCTCATTTGGCACTTATGGATATGACAGCTTGAAAGGGGTTAGATTGATTCCCGAGATGACACACTGTAAGTGGCAGAGTCAGGAGACACACTTAGGCTTTTCTGGCCTCTAAGACTTGCTTGCTCACTGTGGTATACTCCTTAATCACTACCTGGGTTTAAAATAATATAAATAACCTTGCTGATTAAAATCAGCTTAATTGTAGCTTCTCTGGAATCCATATTTTAGTTGTTTGACAGTTTTCGGTTGAGTATGTTCTGTGTGTTAGGAACTCAGGCACTGGAAATAGTGTATCTTTGCCAAATTTACTAATTAGGTAGAGAGATAATACATGAACACATAATAGAGAGGTCCAGTGACTTCGTAATTAATCTGATCTTTAGGCTGCTTACTGTTAGCTTTGAAGGCAAGATGTTAAATGCGTTTTAGAGATATATAGCACAAACTGTGAGAGCTCAAGGGAGGGAAGCCACTAGCCGCTTTTGTTTGCTTTTTTGTTTTTTAAAAATAATCTTACTTTGTTCTAAAAATAAAAGTAGTTATAGAGGGAAAGCTAAAATGAAGTGACATTTTCTTAAATATGTTTTAATATGTCATAACTTAAAACTTATTTCCACTTAATCTGAAGGAGAACTATCCAGCAAATTCCTTTGTTTTTGTGAAGCTGTTTTTAGTGCCAGCATAAGGGCTTTTTACTCAACTTGGAAACTGTAACCCAGAGTCAGTTGAAAACATAGTCTTCAGAGGCAGATCTCAGGTCTGTTATTTATCACTGTACTCTATGTGTCACTTTCCCCATCTGTAAAATGGGGATAGGAATAGCACCTGCCTCTGAGAGTTGTTTGGAAGATGAGTGTCCAGTGCCATGCCCTTTGTACATAGTAAGTGTTCAGAAATGTCAGATGTCATATGGAGAATTAACACTTACTTGCCGAGACAGTCTCTTTTTTATAAACTAAACAATAGGAGCCTTTACATAACAATTATCTTTGAAAACTTAAGAATTTAGCAGAAATCAGTGCATTTGTTGATATCTTTATGTTCCTTTGCTTTTAAAATGTTAACTTCCCTGAGTACTGATGTTTTTAACAGACAGTGCTTTCTCAAAAGATTTGTAAGTATTTGCTATTGTTTAGAAAGGAAGCTTGTATCTCTTAAGTAACTGCTCTTTAAATTACAAATATTTTTATTAAAGTGGATGCAGTTGAGGTTTAGTGTAAAGATCATCTTTTTAGATGGCGTTGCTCTCAAGTATTCAGACTAAAGTGCAAATTTAGAACTTGTATAACCTGTGAAAACAAACTTTGTTCACAATTAATGTTGTGTTTTTTGTTTTTTTTTTTTAAGGATTAAAAAAAGTTAAGTTGTATGTATTCCTGATTTTATGTTTGGAAACATCCCCTTTTCATTTTTGGTTGTCTGTAATGGCTAGCCAGTTTGAGTTATTCGAGTAAGGGGTGAGCTCTTAATAAATTTGACAACCTTAGACAGTGGTTCTTCACTAAGGGCTATTTTGTCCTCCTCAGGACGTTTGGCAACATCTAGAGACAACTGGATGCCGTTACTGGCATCTGGTGAAGAGAGGCCAGGGATGATGCTTAACATCCTACAGTGCGCAGGACAGTGCTTCACAGCAAAGATTCTTCGTTGAAAAATGTCAGTGATACTGTTGAGGAACCCTGTCTTTTTTTCTTGCTTCATCTCATAGTTGAAAGCTATGGGAAATTAACATGGAGCATCTTCACAGAGCTTCTTTACTAGGGGTAGGGAGGAACATTGCCATATTAACATGATTTGGGGAAATAAAGTATGAATCACAAAAAAGGGGAGGAATACTTTTAGACATTGGTTTAAATTAATGTAAATGCATTTAACGTTAATGAATTTATTATGTCATTTTTTTATAGGCATATGAAGAGTCTGGTCACCTTTACAAATGTCATCCCTGAGTGGCACCCACTTAATGCTGCCCATTTTGGTCCATGTAACAATTGCAACAGTAAATCACAAATACGAAAAATGGTATTGGAAAAGTGAGTTAAAATTGTCTTATAATTTTTAGTACAAAATGAAAGTGGATTTACATTTTCTTAATGTGTAGGATTGAAAATGGTGACAACAACCTACCTTTCTGAAATTTGAGTTAACATATATTTCTGGGTTGCCAACTGCCTTGCTGTATCTGGCCAGTGAGCCCACTGTCACAGGTGAAGCCACTGAAAAGCCAACTTAGGCTGACTCTCTGGCCCCACTCTCCTAGTGTCTTTCCTTCTTTTTTGCCTTTTTTCTCTCTTTAAGGATATCAAGCTTCAGTTTTTCTCTCCTCTGCCAAGTGTATGGAGTTTCTAGAATTCTGGGATTTCCTTAATCAGATTTCAAGAACTGAGATGATTCAAAGATGAGCCACAGGCTCATCTCTCTGAATTTCCATCTTCTCCTAGATCTCAGCATGCTAATTCCTCATCATCTTGTAAGCTATCTAGTGGCCTTGAGCAGATAAATTTTCATTATATTTTGCCAGCTTTTCTGTTTGTCCTCAGTTGGGGAGGTTGGTCAGCATTGCCTTTTCCAGTGTTACCAGAGAACCATCTCTTTAAACTCACAGGTCAGTTCCATCTCAGGCAGTTTCCATCTGTCTCATTAATGCACTCACACATGTACACATCCTCTTTACTCTTCATTTTCAGTCTAATTGTACATTAAGGAAATGTTTTGAGGTCTAATTTGATGTAATAAAGAACTGGGAACATTAACCTTTATGCCCTTGAATGTGCCAGAAACCCCTCAGAATCTTTCCTAAAGGTTTATTCTCATTGAAGTAATAAATTCTCAGTTTATCAGTGCTCACAGGCTCAAAAGGGAAAAAGGGCAGTAATCCCCCTGTCCCCTCCTCTAGGTATCTACTTTAAACCTTCAAATTAAGGTAGTATTTACTTTGACTTTTCAAATTGATATGCCTATTTTACCGTAATGCAGTCTGTTCTCCTTTTGTAGTAATTGAGACTAGGGTTCTCCCACCAACACCTGGGCCCCATCTCTGTTTAGCCTTTCCCTGTCCCTCCAATGCAATTGCGTATTTGGCTAACTCAGTACCCGGTGTTTGCATTGTTATTAGTATACGTATGTTATTCCCTCTTCAACCAAGTAGTATACATAGTTAGGTTTCACTTTTATAATTCTTTATTTTTCCGGGAATTGTTATTTGCCTTGTTTTCATTTGTTTTATTATGTACTGTGAGTTTTTGCCAAATACTTTAAAGACTTATTAATAAATTTCCAATACTCAGGTGCTTCACAGTTTTTTACTCTGTTCCCCTCCCCTTTTTTTCCTGGAACTCTTTCCTGCCACCTTTCGCTCTTTGCTGCAGTCTGCGCTGGTTCCTCTCTGGGCCTGGGGCATAGGGTGCTCTTTATTATGTACACACTTCCAATCACTATCCTGTTTTTAGCCCAAGGCCTCATCCCCACATTCCTTTAGGGGTTCTCTGGGAAGAATAAGCTCTTCTTTGTCATCAACATACGCACTCCGCAGTACTCATGTCTTCACTTTGCCTGTTCTGCTGGGTAAGGTGCCACTTCTCTGTTTGCTTTCTGTCCTCTAAATATTTGACTTCTTATTTGCTTATTTTCCTTTCTTTGTCCTTTTGGACTCATATCTTTTTTGCCCCTCACTATTATTTGATAGCATTTGTGTAGGAGGGCGAAGTGGGAAGGAAGAGGAGGTGTCTGTATCTGTCTGAAGATTACAGAAGTCTGTAATTTGTCTTGGCTGCCAGGTGTCAGTTTTGAGATGTAAATATTGATGATGAGGTGAGGAGAAGAGTAGCAGAGCATGGGGTCTGCCATCCTGCCCTGGACCATGGGCCTGCTTTAGGCTGCTTGGTGTATATGATTTCATCTAGCTGTTCATACCTGCTTTTTCCCATGCCCCAGCACTGAACATAGACTCGTACCATTGTTTTGTATAATCTGTTAATTGGTTGCATTGCAGCATATATATTTTTTAACTATACAAATAAGTTGCTTCCCTTAAAGATTCATGCTCTGATCTGGAAATGGATTCATTAGGTAAAACAGTCTTTTAATGGAAAATGTGTTTTGAGTTCCAGTGGGCCAATTTATGAGCAGAATTATAATGGGGACATTTCCTGTTTTCTTCAAAAGTAAATTGAACTAGTGTATGAAGTTTCACTTAAATTTTAAATGCCAAGGTCTGTATATAAGTCCTTTGTGTTTTTTTTTTATTTTGAAATTTGTATAACTTGATTTGTTTGTGTCTAATGAATTTAGAAACAAACTTAATATATAGGGATAACCTAAAATAATTGGGTTCATCATGGTATCATATGTAATTAAAGCATACAGGATTCTAAAAACTAAGTTCCTTGGACACCTTATCTCAGATAACCCACATCTCTAATGTCTCCCCATTGGGAAAAAGTCCATTGATAAATCAGGTGAATTATGCCTAGTGGGCCCAAATCTGCTACTTTTCTTTAAGTAAGTTGTTAAGGAGTTACATTCAGACCATGGTGACATGGAGCACCAAGAACTTAGAATCAGATTTCATTTTACTTGACAAACTCTTGAAAGGTCACTGCCACAATCTCTGTGAGTGCAGGGCTATGGCTCCACTTTGTGGGACAGGGACGCGATGTTTCTCTGCTGTCTTTGGGTAGCAGAGGTTAACACAGCTCCCTTGTGCTTTGTTTCTCTCTTTTCTATTTTCTTTTCTTTTCCTGAGGGTAGATCTTTAAATAGGAGTTTAACCCCATGTTAGGTGAATGCAAATGGATCTTAGCCTGATATCTCTTGCTCACTCTTGGTTCCAGTTTGGTTAATTCCTTTCATCCAATTTTCCAGTGGTTGAGGGAGAACCTAACTTGCTCTCCTCGACTCTGAGCATCATCCTTCATCGACACTTCAGGCATTGTGGGTAGGAAGAAGTCTGAGAACAAAACCTAGGGATAAAGTTTAGTAGTGATGGGGTTTAACCATGTTGGCCAGGTTGGTCTTAAACTCCTGACCTCAGGTAATCCACCTGCCTTGGCCTCCCAAAGTGAGGCTGGAAATAAGTCAAGCTGGAATTGTAAGTAGGACACTATAGAGTCTAGGGGAATCAAAGAGGAAAATGAACAGAAAAAGGAAGGGGAAGGATATTATTTGATTGACTCCAAGATGCTACTGTTTGTAAGTTGCACCATTTTAAAAATATGCCATTAAGAAAGAAATGCTGGCCAGGCATGGTGGCTCACGCCTGTAGTCCCAGCGCTTTGGGAGGCCGAGGCGGGCAGATCACCTGAGACTAGGAATTTGAGACCATCCTGGCCAATGTGGTGAAACCGCATCTCTACTAAAAATACAAAAATCAGCTGGATATGGTGGTACATGCCTATGGTTGCAGCTACTCAGGAGGCTGAGACATTAGTATTGCTTGAACTGGGAGGCAGAGGTTGCAGTGAGCAGAGATTGCGCCACTGCACTCCAGCCTGGGCAACAGAGTGAGACTGTCTCAAAAAAAAAAAAAAAAAAAAAGAAATGCTGCTTATTTAACTGTGTTCTGTGAATGATAAGGTGTATCCCGACTTCAGAGATGTTAACATGCGGGAAAAAATTTGGAATTCATTCGGCATTTGGAACTATAAAGTTTCGGCCAGGCACAGTGGCTCACACCTGTAACCACTTTGGGAGGCCAAGGTGGGTGGATTACCTGAGGTCAGGAGTTGGAGACCAACCTGGCCAACATGGTGAAACCCCATCTCTACTAAAAATACAAAATTAGCCGGGTGTGGTGGCATGCTCTTGTAGTCCCAGCTACTCAGGAGGCTAAGGCAGGAGAATCACTTGAACCCGGGGGACGGAGGTTGCAGTGAGCTGAGATTGTGCCTCTGCACTCCAACTTGGGCAACAGAGTGAGATGCCATCTCAAAAACAAACAAACAAAAAAAAAAAACAAAGTTTCATAGTTACGGAAAGTAGTATGGAGGCCATGCTGAGATTTTCGACATGGTAGTAAAACTCTACATGATGGCTCTGTTCTGCATCACCTCTGTTGTGCATCATTTCACTCCACATCAGGCCCTGGATAGCTTTGGTGTACTGGGCGATCTTGTGGCAGTAAGGCTAGTGTCATTAAGAGGATATTTTAAAACGTAACATATAATTGCTCTAGTTGTTGTCTCTTTTTTTGCTGGTTAAGAAAATCAAATTTCTATCCTATCTGAATCTCATAGCAGACTTTGGAGGTTTCTGACAAGTCATTTCTTACTACCTAGGGGAATGTACTTGTACTCAGCTAGAATCTGAGTATCTTCTACATCCAGGGAATTGGGCTGAGTGTGGATTTTGGTCTTGGCAGTTTTTACTTGTATTAATTTGCAAAAGAATAGAAGACTTGGAATGTACAAGAAGCATAAAAATGTGTCAGGTGGTTTTACATGCATTATTTATCACGTTAATACGTCTTAAAATATTTTCCATGTGTAAACTTATATAAAGGCAGGAAACTAGTGAGATTTCGTATTCTAGGGATCAAGAGATTGTTTTAGTAACTAGCCTCAGAAAGTATCTTGAAAGGTATTATATAAGGTCAAGGAACTAAATATTAGTAAAGAGTCACGCCAGGCGTGGTGGCTTATGCTTGTAATCCCAGCACTTTGGGAGGCCAAGGCAGGCAGATCACTTGAAGTCAGCAGTTCGAGACCAGCCTGGCCAACATGGTGAAACCCTGTCTCTACTAAAAATAGTAGTGTGTGGTATGGTGGCACATGCCTGTAATCCAGCTCCTGAGAAGGCTGTGGTGGGAGAATCACTTGAGCCCAGGAGGCGGAGATTGCAGTGAGCTGAGATTGCGCCACTGCACTCCAACCTGGGTGACAGAGCTAGTGTCTGTCTCAAAAAAAAAAAGATCAGATAGGTGCCTAAAGCCTGCATGTCCCACTGTGAGAATACATCTCAAGTTTTACTGTGGTTCATTGGTTCAGACATGTAGTTCACATTTTAACCTGTCTGAAATGGTAATATGTGAAATTGATGTCATGATATAGTTTAATTGGCAGCATGTTTTCATAGTGGTACATTTTATAATTAGTGAAATCTTAGATTTGATGAAATAGATAGGATTTTTTCAAGTGGGAAAGTTTAGTGTTATAGATAGTTTGCAGGACTTTTTATTTTGTAGGTACTTAAATTTTGAGGACTTGATTATTCTCTAACAAAGTGATTGACAAGGATTAATTTATAAATTATACCTTGTCAATCTGAATAATCTGCAGTTTGGACATTGATTCAAGTTCATTTAGGCTGAATAAATTTTGATAAACTAAGTAAGTTTTGACAGCTGTTTAAATATTGGGAAAGGAGATATTCAACATTTTTCTTACATCCTGAGAGCTTTGTTAAATTTAGTTATTTGAGACCCATTGGGTTCTATTTTCTGGTTCAGCATGTTGCTGTAATGGTAAAATACAATTTTTAAATTACAGTTGTCTTGAAGTTAATAATCATTTGACCAATATGTTGTATTTTTTTCTCTACTTAGTTACAAATTGAACTTTTCCTAAGTAGAACTTCTAATTTGACAGGCCCCCTTTGCTTCCTGAGATAACTGAAATAGGCCAAATTAATGCTTATTTGAATATCTTAGGTTTGTTGCTTTCTTTCACATATTACCTACCCCACTTAACAAAAGCAATTAATCTGAGCACTTGATGCCAAAGAAAATTCTAAAAGGTCTGGATTTTTTCCTTGGATTTTACAAAGTAGCTACCATGAGATCTTTAAGCCAAAGCTGCATTGCTGCTTACAGAGCAATTTTTGTTTAATGATCTGTGTTAGAGTCGTACTGCATGATGACTTCCAACTGTCTGGGATACCATTCTGAAAAGGGTTTAGTGTTACATACTTCTTAGAGAGAGTTCTCCCTTTCTAATTAAGGCATACATCTGGAGGTGCTCAAGAAAAATTAGTGCAGTTAGCCTTGAAAGTGTTATGTGGGACTAGTTCACTTCAGACATCTTTTGTATAACCAGACACATGGCATTAAATTTGTTTAACTTCTCTCGCTTTTCTCTCCCACAGAGTATCTCCCATATTCATGTTGCACTTTGTAGAAGGCTTACCACAGAATGACTTGCAGCACTACACATTTCATTTTGAAGGCTGTCTTTATCAAATAATTTCTGTAATTCAGTATCGAGCAAATAATCATTTTGTAACATGGATTTTAGATGCTGATGGTAAGTGTTTAGAGGTTTTCTTTTAAGATAATTGGCATGGAAACTAAATTCTAGCATGTGGGGACTTTTTGGTTTGTGTTTTTTAAAAAAAGACAAACTTTGCCCTGACTCTTTCTCTCTCCATTCTCGCCTTTGCCTTCTGCCCCTCCTCGCACCCATTAAAAGTGGTGGTTTTAGTATCCTTTCTCATTTTTTCCTTTCCTTACATCATGTATTATAGGTAAACTCATGTGCATGTGCATGTTTCTGTTTTAGACAATGGATGAGATTACTACTGTTCGCTTAGTTTTTTTTTCCTACTTAATATCTTTGCTTTTATTTTTTAGACATATATTTCTAAGACTATTGAACATTAGACTTATGTAGCCCTTCTGTCATTGTGAAAAACATAGTTTACTAACAGCTACTGTCAAGATAAAGCCTTTATTTAAATAATTAAACTTCTTAGTAGAAAGCTAAGTAAGCACAGTTTGGATTTTGGGAATTTTTGCCTTGCATTTGTCTGATATGGTAAAATATTGAGTTTGTTTTTCTCATAATGTTCACTTGGTCTTAGACAAGATAACTCAATCCCCTTAAACAGTTGTATCAAGCCATTAATAAGGGCTCACTTTGATACAACCATTTTCTGTTATTTGGACACTCTTTCACACTTGCTGTTTTCCTCCTGGGCTTGGTTTGAATGGATGACACAATACCGTATTATAAAAGCACTTTACAAACTGTAACTTATATTATAAATGTAATTATTACCTTAAGGTTTTACCCTGTTCCGGATTTGAGTGGAATTAGTTCTTCACAATACAAATCAACTTATTTTAACTTTTATTGCATTTCAAAGAATGAGCAATCCACTTCAGGTGCAGCATGGTTTTCAACCCTAACAGCATGGGAGAATCATCTAGTTAGCTTCTAAAAATGTCCAGGCTGTACCCTAGACCAGCCTTGGGGATTAGGCCCAAATATCAATACTGGGTGTTTTTGGTATTGGTTTTTGGCCCGCCCGCCCTCGCTCCCTTTCTGCCTGCCTGCCTTCCTTTCTCTCTCTCATTCTGTCTCTCTCTCTCTTTTTTTCTCTCTCTCCTTCTTTGCTCCTTCTTTCCTTCTCTCCTTTCCTTTTTTCTTTTTTTTCTTTTTTTTTTTTTTTTTTTTTTTGAGACAACGTCTCGCTATATTGCCCAGGCTGTTCTCAAACTCCTGGGCTCAAGTGATCTTCCTGCCTCAGTCCACTGAGTAGCTAGGACTACAGGCACATGCTATGGCAATACTGTTTTAAACATCGTTTTCAAGGCTCCCCAGGTGATTCCAGTGTGGGTCATGTGGTAGAGAACCGCTGACACAGGCAAACAAAAGATACATGAAGTTTTCTATTTAATGGGTAGGTGCAGGTAGTAGATAAGAGTGTAGCCACATAAACCACATACTTAATGAACAGTTTTGTTTTGTATGTATGTGAGGGATTAGCAGATCTCTGAGTATATTTTGTTTTCCCTTTTGAAACTTATCAGAGAATTCATATGTCTGTTATGTGACTAATACCCTCGGTTTACTTTTTTTATATCAGATCATATATATATGTTTTTTTTTTGAGATGGAGTTTTGCTCTTGTTGCCCAGGCTGGAGTGCGTTGGCACAGTCTTGACTCACCGCCACCTCTGCCTTCCGGGTTCAAGTGATTCTCCTGCCTCAGCCTCCTGAGTAGCTGGAATACAGGCATGCACCACCATGCCCGGCTAATTTTGTATTTTTAGTAGAGACGGGGTTTCTCCATGTTGGTCAGGTTGGTCTCAAACTCCCGACCTCAGGTGAGCCACCCGCCTTGGCCTCCCAAAGTGCTGGGATTACAGGCATGAGCCACTGCGCCTGGCCATATCTTATATTTTAATAAATATTTTAATTTGGTCTGTAAATTTTTCTCTTTGGGGAATGTGTTTTAAGTCTGTATTGAGTCCTAGACCTTTGTTGTTCTAAGATAGTCACTAGTGATACCTTAACATTAACCAGCCTGTTGGCAACTAAATTGGCCTGAAGTGACAACTAAGGAAAGGTCTCTTTCTCCTTTCCTAATCTTCACATTCCTTAAGATTAGTTCTTTGTAGGAAGCTTTTGAAGCCTGGTGGCAAGTACCCTTTTTCCCTCACAATCTTAAGATAAGGTCTTTCTCAGCATTAAAAAGTGACTATGAGAAATATGTCAAATGAGTTTTCTATGTGTGCTCTGAGAAATCTTTTTTCAAAAAAGGATAGATGCATGTGTATAAGGAAAAGAGAAACTGAGCGCACTTTAATATTTAAGATTAAGTGTCTCTAAACATGTTTTGCAACATAAAATGATGACCACTGTGTTGGTCATTACTTCTCTACTGCTAAAACAATGTTTTCTAAAATAATATACTCCTTAGAAAAAATACAGTGCTTTGGGTGCACACTATTGTAATCCAAGGAATAGGAAATGTTTTGTAGTAAGTATGATGGTGTTTGACATCATTATTTATTATCACATTTGGTTTCATAGAAATGAGTAAGCTACATATTTGCTGTGCTGCAATTACCATGACATTACACTTCTTGTATCTACTTCTGTTTCATAGACGTGTAGATATTGATATGTACAGTGGAAGTGTGGATTGTTTTGATAAGTTTCTAATGAAAGTACAAATATTTGTTGATTATTTATTAAGCAAGGTTGTTACTCATCCAAGCCTGTGGTTAGCTTTTCCCAGATTATCATGTGGTAGTAAGTAAAATGTAAAAACATATACTCTCCCTTAACCCTGCACCACCTGTTAGCACCTAGCCACCTTCCTTTACTTCTCAGCCAGGCTTTTTGTGTTTTTTTGTTGTAGTGGTAAAATATATATAAAACATAAAATATACCATTTTAACATTTGTAAGTGTACAGTTCATTGGCATTGAATACATTGTGTGCAACCACAATGCTGTGCAACCACCATCACCATCAGGACTTTTTCATCAACCCAAACAGAAACTACTCATTAAACAATAACTCCACATCCTCCCACCCCAAAGCCCTGGTAACCACTATTCTACTTTCTGTCTCTGTGAATCCGTCTATTCTAGATACCTCATAGAAGTGGAATCATACATTATTTGTCCTTTTGTGTCTGGCTTATTTTACTCAGCATATTTTCAAGATTCATTTGTGTTGTGGGATGTAGCAGAATGTCATTCCTTTCTAAGGCTGAATAGCATTGTATGTATTATCCATTTATCTGTTATGGACATTTGACTATTGTGAATAATGCTGTTCTGAACATTGGTGGACAAGGAACTGAAAGTCCCTGCTTTTCATTCTTTTTGGTATATACCTACAAGAGGAATTGCTGGGTCTTAATGGTAATTCTGTGTTTTATTTTTGGACGAACTGCCAGACTGTTTCCACAGCAGTTGTACCATTTTACATCCCCACCAGCGTTACACAAGGATTCCAATTTCTCCACATCCTTGCCAACATTTGCTGTTTTCTATTTTTTTTTTATAATATCCATCCTAATAGGTGTCTTTTTTTTTTTTTAAAGGAATGGTTTAAACAGGTTACCTTCTTAGTCCTCATTCATGCTTTAGTTGACTACATAAGGACCCCTGTCCCTACGGCACCATTGAAATTGTGCAGGCAAAAATAACTGCCAGCGACCACACTGCTTTAAGTAATGGACTTTTCCCAAGTTTTGTATTAATATTTCAGTATTTGGCAGTGCATCCTACTCCTAGTTTTTAAACTCTTCCCTTGTCATCTATCATCTCATTCTCTCTTGACAAATGTGAAAATGTAAGCTCAGAAATAAAACAAGAATTAAAACGAATATTGATCCTTTAGGTAACAAGCTTCATTTATCATGAAAATGTATATGTGTGAAACATTCTGTTTTCTGATGTTATTGGATAAATTAGGTGATAACCAAATTCTAAGTTCCAAAAATTAAATATACTCTGTCTAAGGACTTTAACACAGTAGACAGTGGTGACAAGGTCAAGAACATGTTTTAGAGTCTTCTCCTTTGGTGGGTATTCAATGATACAACAGTTGAAAAGGCCAGAAGAAAGTTAACCTAGGGTGGTGGTTTTTGAATATCTAACTTTCACTTCTTTCCCATCTTCCAGGAAGTTGGCTGGAATGTGATGACTTAAAAGGCCCATGTTCTGAAAGGCACAAGAAATTTGAAGTTCCTGCTTCAGAGATACATATTGTTATTTGGGAAAGAAAAACATCCCAAGTGACAGATAAAGAAGCTGCCTGCCTTCCACTTAAAAAGACTAATGACCAACACGCTCTCAGTAATGAGAAACCAGTATCTTCAACATCATGTTCTGTGGGTGATGCTGCCTCAGCTGAAACAGCCTCAGTAACTCACCCTAAAGATACATCAGTTGCCCCTCGTACTCTTTCACAGGACACAGCTGTTACTCATGGAGATCATTTACTTTCAGGTCCAAAAGGTTTGGTTGGCAATAATATTTTACCTCTGACACTTAAAGAAACTATCCAGAAAACAGCCTCAGTTTCACAGTTAAATTCTGAAGCTTTCCTGTTAGAAAATAAACCTGTAGCAGAAAATACAGGAATTCTCAAAACCAATACTATGCAATCACAAGAATCACTAATGGCTTCTTCAGGATCAGCTCCATGTAATGAAAAGCTTATTCAAGACCAATTTGGGGACATAAGTTTTCCATCCCAACTTGTAAATACAAACATGCAGTCAGTACAGCTGATTACAGAAGATACTGTAAATACTAAATCTGTGAATAATATTGATGCTACTGGCCTTATACAGGGAGTGAAGTCAGTAGAAATTGAAAAGGATGCTCAGTTAAAACAATTCCTTACACTAAAAACTGAACGATTAAAACCAGAACATGTCACATCTCAGGTATCTAATTTGAAGAAAAAAGAAACTACAGCAGATTCTCAAACCACAACATCTAAGTCATTACAGAATCAGTCTCTGAAAGAAAATCAGAAGAAGCCATTTGTGGGAAGTTGGGTTAAAGGCTTAATAAGCAGGGGTGCTTCTTTTATGCCACTCTGTGTTTCAGCTCATAATAGAAACACTATAACTGATTTACAACCTTCAGTTAAAGGGGTAAATAATTTTGGTGGCTTTAAAACTAAAGGTATAAACCAGAAGGCCAGCCATATATCCAAGAAAGCTCGTAAGAGTGCAAGTAAGCCTCCTCCCATCAGTAAGCCACCAGCAGGCCCTCCATCGTCTAATGGCACAGCTGCCAACCCACATGCTCATGCTGCTTCAGAAGTTTTGGAAAAGTCTGGAAGCACTTCATGTGGAGCTCAGCACAACCACAGTTCTCATGGAAATGGTATTTCTTCAGCAAACCATGAAGAGTTGGGGGAAGGTCAGATTCATAAACTTCGTCTAAAACTTCGTAAAAAGCTAAAGGCAGAAAAGAAGAAATTAGCTGCTCTTATGTCTTCCCAGCAAAGCAGAACAGTTCCAAGTGAAAATCTAGAACAGGTGCCCCAGGGTGGGTCTCCAAATGATTGTGAATCAATAGAGGACTTGTTAAATGAGCTACCATATCCAATTGATATTGCCAATGAGTCTGCATGCACCACTGTTCCTGGTGTTTCCCTGTGCAGTAGTCAAACTCATGAAGAAATTTTAGCGGAATTATTGTCTCCTACACCTGTTTCAACAGAGCTGTCAGAAAATGGGGAAGGTGACTTTAAGTATTTGGGAATGGGAGATAGTCATATCCCACCACCAGTACCAAGTGAATTAAATGATGTTTCCCAGAACACACATCTGAGACAGGACCATAATTATTGTAGCCCCACCAAGAAAAATCCATGTGAAGTTCAGCCAGACTCTCTGACAAATAATGCCTGCGTTAGAACATTAAACTTGGAGAGTCCAATGAAGACTGATATTTTCGATGAGTTTTTTTCCTCCTCAGCATTAAATGCTTTAGCAAATGACACATTAGACCTACCTCATTTCGATGAATATCTGTTTGAGAATTATTGAATTAATGCTTGTTAACTTCTTTTCATATAATATTTATTATTATTAGAAGAACTTACTATGTGTTCAGGTAGTGTTTATACACTGGACTTGTGTAATTACTTGTGTAATAACCATGAACAAAATGCAACGTTTGACCTTTGGTTCTGCCCATGAAGCATGTAATCTGTCTTACACATTAAAATCATTTAATGTGTTCTCCTTTTTGGTTCCATTTTGTTCTTGTGAGAATATGAGGATTTCAAAATGTTAAAGATGAAAAGTGGCATCTAGTTTCTGACAGTTTGTACAGTTGGATGCATTAAATTTTTAGATTTGAACTTTTGGTTATGTTAGTGTTATGAGTGATCTTTGGGGTGATTTTCTTCCCCTGGAAACCTGTTGGTGGTGGCACCTTTGCCTGCGATGCCCAAATTCTTGTCCTGTGTCCAGATATGCAGACAAATGAGGGATGAAGAAGAGGAGCTTTATTTAGTGTTAGAACAGCTCAGAAGGAGACACACAGTGGGTAGCTCCCTTCTGTAGGCAGGCAGGTTGTCCCTCAAGTGTTCAGCTCTCAGCAGAGAAAAGGCCCTGGAGAGGGTAACTCCTCTCAGCTCTCAGCAGAGAAGCAGCCCTGGAGAAGGTGGCTTCTGTTTGCAGGCAGATTGTCCAGAGGTCTGCTGCTCTCAGGAGAGAGGGGGCTGTGGAGAGGATAGCTTCTCTCTATAGGCAGGTGGTTCTGCCATCTCCGCAGGTCTCTGAAGCTCTTAGCAGAGAGGGTAGCTCCTCCCTGTTGCTGGTTGTCCCACCCTCTGCTCAGCTCTGGCTGAGCCTGGGGCTTTTTATGGGCCTCAGAAGGGAGGAAGTGCATACTGACTGGCCCATGGGTGGCCACAGGCAGGCCTGGAAAAGGCACCAGTTCCCACTCTTATAGGTGGGACTGGCAGCCTGGCCCCCAGCCTTCAGGCCTTCCCTGTTCATGGCTTCTAGGCTTACCCCCCTGCTTTGATCCGAGAGCTGGTGCCAACAGCAGGGAGAAGGCAAGCTGCAGGGGCAAGCACTTCCAAGCCTGCAAAAGCAGGCCCCCAAAAGTGCAGGGATGCCTGAGTCTGTACCTGCACCCAGGAGGGTGGGGATCCTGCCTGCTCCAAGGAACAGGCAGCCCCAGCCATGCCTGGCTGCTGCAGCAGGAAAGATAGCAGGCTGACTGGAGCACCTGCCACCATCATTAGTTCAAGAGTTTATGCAGATTTAAGTTGTATATGGTATATGAATGTATGACAGTTTTCCTTACGATTATGTGGCCTTCTGTAAGAGCCTACGCCTGTTTGTTACACCAGTAGAATGCTGTGGAATGTAAACTTTCCCTATATGACTTATCTCCTTTATCTCTCCATACAGAGGAGGGCAAGAAACCTTATTACTTGAACTTTAGTAATGTTAAGTGATCAACAAATCTATAAATCGATAACAGAAAAAAGTTACCTATTTTGTGATGATGTACAAAGTTTACATGTTATCACAAATACCGTCTTTCTTCCCAAGACATTTACTTCTGTAACCAAAGTGGGACACCATCTAACAGTTCTGTTTTGGGAGAGAATAATAACCAGTGCTTGTAAGGCTTGTTATGTGTTGTTTGTTATATATGAGATAGATGTTATTTCATTTAGACCTCAACATTCCTGTGAGTGAGATACTTTTATCACATCTTACAGATAAGGAGACTGTACTTATTCAGTTGTGGAGCCGAGGTTGAGTAGAGCGGTTACTATAGCAGTTGAGTGCTGAGCTTATCAATATATGTTCCACTCCTCAGGCATCATTTATAGGATGCCCAAACAGCACCACTGCCGTAGAGGTTTGAGTTAACAGCAGTACTTACTGAGGTTTAAGGCTGGCAGCCAGTGTCCTTGCAGTAAAATTATTTGCTAGGGACTCAGTACTTCATAATTTATTTGTCAGATTTACTCCTAAGCTTCTGTGTTGTTTTATTTTTTTTTCTGACAGAAGTAGTGCATATTGTCAGGGAAAAACTAGGAAAATACAAAACAAAAAAGATTTTTGACCGTGCATTTTAATACTTAGTGACTACATTTTCCTATTTTATGCATATAGATTTTAAATAAAAGTGAGATCCTATTGTATCTGTTTTTATGGAAAACCATTGTTTCACTAATGTTTTAAGATTCTGAGGTGATTTATACTGTCTTGCCATTGTTAATTGCAGCAGTTATCCTTGTTGATAAATTTTTGCATGGATCCAAGTTTTGTTTCCCAGGAGTGGAGTTGCTTGGTCAAAGGAAATGCACATTTAAGGTTTTTTGATGATTGTATGACTGACTTCCCTGGGCCCTCGCCAACACTAGGTAGTAGTATTGGGAGGAAGAGGGGAACCAACCCTGGCTGCTCCAAGTGAGCTCCAGTGAGCCTGAACATTTTCTATACCTATTGTCCACTTGAGTTTTTTTTTGGGGGGTGGGGTGGGGGAAGGTTTAAGAATTGCTCATCCTTTGCTCATGCTAATTATCTTTTCAACAAATATTTCTAGATTACTGCTAAGGACCAAGCACTGTTATCAGCCTGAGATAAGGCAGTACACTAGAAAGAAATCCTTGCTCCTTTTGAGTTTGCTTTCCAAACACGGAGATCAATATATAATGTTAGGTAGTAATAGGAGATGCATACAGTTGATTCATGTCATTTTTAGTAGTTATGGTCAATAAAGTTGCCTTGAACACTGAATTAGCATAAACTGAAATACTGTTCCTAGGGGAAATAGATTCCTGCTAGCCTGTGGTCATGACATTTTTGTCAAACAATCACTAACCTTTTTTGTTTCTGTTTAAAGACATGTTATTTGATCTATATGGTTGATTCTTTACATTAACGTGGCCAACAGCACTGTAACTCAGCCTGAACGAAGCTTGTCTAACACATGATGTTCTCCATAAGGCACATGATAGCCTCCTGTGCTTAGGAACACCAGACGGCACTTCAGCATTGCACTTGAGGATGTTTTAAACAGTGAAATCAACAAAAAGCACACGAAAAAATGCAACAATAACAAAAAAGGACACTAGCCCCCCCCCAAAAAAATACACTTGTTTACAGTGTGAACTGAAAGAGGAAGGTGGGGTATTGTTTGACCTCAGCTGGAAATGTGCACGTCATGTGACTCAAATTTTTCTCTGTTCCATGCATGCGTGTCCATGAATGACCACAAGAAGCACTGAAAGCATTGATTTTTAGGGTTACAAATTAATTTTAGCAAGTAGATGAATTCACAAATACGGAATCTGTGAGTAATGAGGACTGATTCTTATGTCAGATGGCACTAAATATTATGGAGAAGAGGAGTGGATGAGAGGGAGAAGTGTTTTAGACCAGGTAGACTTGGAAGGTTTCTTGGAGGTGGGTGATGTTGGAGAACAGGCTTCAATAAAGTTAGGGAGTTTGCCATGTGATTGCAGGAAGAGCGTTCCAAGAGAACGAAAGTCATGAAGAGTGAGTGCTAGGCATGTGTCTGGTCTGTTTGGGCTGCTGTAACAAAATACCTTAGACTGGGTAAAATGTATAAATAATAGAAGTGTATTGCTTATAGTTCTGGAAGTTGGGAAGTCCAAGATCAAGGTATCAGCACATTCTGGTGAAAGATGCTCTGCTTCATGGCTGGTTCCTCTCACTGTGTCCTCACATGGTGTGAGAGGGGCACAGAGCCCTCAACCGTCTCTCCAGTGGCTCCATCTCTTAGTACTGTTGGATTGGGGATTTAGACTTCACTAATTCTGGGGGAACACAAGCATTGAGACCACAGCAGCATGACTGAGGACAAGGAAGAGGCCAGTGTGGTTGAGCAGAGTGATCAGTGAAGGAGAGTTAGGACATGAGTAAAGAGGCTGGCAGACACCAGATCTCATGTGGCTTTATAGGCCATAGTGAGGACTTTGTCTAAGCTGAGAATAATAGATAACCTCAGGAAAGTTTCAGGCAAGAGGGTAACATGATCTGGTCTGGGTTTTAAAAGGATCACTGAAGTGGGGAGACTGTCTACAGATGGTCTGAATAGGAGTACTAGTCTATTACAATCTCCTTGGAGTTTAGGGTGGTAACTGGAGGTGTTCAAGAGTAGTTGGATTATTGTTGCATTTCAAAAGCAGAGCCAACAGGATGTGTGCATTGGCTGTGAGGTAGAAGAGGAGTCAAAATGAACTCCAGGTTTTACTGACTAAGCAAATGTGCTATTTCCTAAAATGGGTCAGATTTGGGAAGGAACGAATTTAAAGGGGATAAGATAATCCCTTTCGGAGTGTGTTAAGTGTGAGATTCCTATTAGACTTCCAAGTGGAGATGATTTAATAGGAAGATAGATCTGCAACACTGGAGCTCAGTGGAGAGGGACACACTGGAGATAGCCATTTGGGAATTAGGAATGTATGGATCATGGTATAGGATGGGGTCATTTAGGGACTTAAAACAGCTCTGGAGAACAAAAATGGTGCCTTGATCTTGGACTTCCTGGTTTATAGAACTGTAAGCAATACTTTTTCTTTTTTCAAGACAGAGTCTTGCTCTGTCATCCAGGCTGGAGTGCGGTGGCACCATCTCAGCTCACTGCAACCTCCACTTCCTGGTTCAAGCAATTCTGGTGCCTAAGCCTCCCAAGTGGTTGGGACTATAGGCGTATGACACCATGCCCGACTAATTTTTGTATTTTTTGTAGAGACGGGCTTTTGCCATGTTGGCCAGGCTGGTCTCAAACTCCTGACCTCAAGTGATCTGCCTGCCTTGGCCTCCCAAAGTGCTTGGATTATGGGTGTGAGCCACCATGCCCAGCCTAAATTTCTAATATTTATAAATTATCCAGTCTAAGACATTTTGTGATAGCAGCCCAAGCAGACCAAGGCAAAGGCCAAGCACATTTGCTCCTGCTGACTTTTGCTCTTCCTGGAATGTTCTTCCTTTAGTCACATGGTTGCCTGCCTAGCTTCATTCAATAGGTGTGTGGTGCCCTGAAAATACAAGGAAGAATGCTTTTTTTTTAAAAGGAAGGGATGATTATCTGTCAGATGCTGCTGAAAAAGAGTAATAGAGTAATTGGCCACTGGCTCTGGCAATAGGGAAGTTAGCTCTGCTAACTCCACATGACAGTTTCACATGAACAAGTGTGAGTGGGCTCAAGAGAAGGGATGGTGAGAAAGTGGAGCTATGGACTCACTCTTGAAACATTTTCTGGTTCCTCGTGGGGCAATGTGAGGTCAAGGTTTTTGTTCTGAAGATGGGAGAGGCTGACACATGGATGTTGTAGGTGAGAGAAGGGGCACTTGCAGGAGCAAACTTCTCCAGGGATGGGATCCAGTGTCTAAGAGGAGGTGGTGTGACCCTAAGAGCTAGAAGAATTATTTTATTAATAGGAAAGACAAAGTACTTTGGCTCAGATGCTAAGACACTTGCTGATAAAAGAATGAGAAAGGTCTCTTCTGATTATTTTCTTAGGGAAATAAATAGATCATCAGCTGAGGGTGTGAGGGGAGGAGGAGTTGAACATGGAGGAAGACAAGTGTGAAATATTGGTCTCAGAACGGAGAGTTAATTGAATAGGGACATGCAGTGGGCTTGCTAAGCTGTGTGGAGAGCACATGGGAAGTTTATGGTCATCAATTTAATGGAGACCAGCTAAGATGGTGGTTTATTTTTCTCCAGTCATATTTAACTGCTCAGGTGCAGGACAGAGAGAGTAAGTTTGAAGTTAGTTTCAGCCAACGTAGAGGAATTGTCAGGCAAATGGGACAAGGAGATAGAGGAGAAAAGGAATTAAGGCTTCCTGCAAGGGTAATGATTGTAGGGATGGATAAGTAAGGAACACAGGAAGTGGCTATCAGCTGAGTGGCGGCAGAGCTCAGTGGATCAGAGCAAGGTTCAAAGAATGGCAGAGAGGCACTCGTGGAGGAAGTAAGCTGGCTAAAAAGTAGTGTGCTTGAAATTAAGCTTCTGGAGATAGCAAGGTTACAGGTAATGACAAAGTCTGAGTATGACGAGGAAACTGCAGGGCCAGAGTTGGCAAGAATTTGTGAAAAATGAGGAGAAAGAGGCACCAAGAGGCCGAGATGGCACATGGATTGTCTCTGTGCGAGGCAAAGTCATCTAAATGGCAGCAGTGGCCCTAGCAGAAAGAAATATACAGTGAGCCGGAGCAAAAATCCTCAAGGACAGGCAGAATGCCATGAAAACGGCAGATGACAGCCAAAGATGCAGGGGCAGGGACTCAGTCCAAAGTGCTTCAGAGCCACTGGAGGGTTGAGTGGGCAGGGGAGGGAGTGGCTGAAATGGCAACAAGGAAGAACCTCTCTCATCTCTCATCTCAACCTCTCTCATCTCCAGGCCCAATAGTTTGTGGAATGTGGGAGATAAGACAGCCACCACTGGCCAGGGCTGTAGAGGGACATTCAGCGAATATTCAGGTTCCACTTAGCACGAGGGCGGGGAAGGGACTGTTGGCAGAAAAAAACTAGGGCAGTGGGATTAAGGACAGACCACACATTCCAAAAGGCACGGTGGGAGGGTCGGGGTGAGATTAGGTCTATGCTTCAGTGTCCTGGGAGGCTCAGTCTTCACAGGGTGACAGCGATCAACAAGGGTGCAGCTTAGGCTGGGTGCGGTGGCTCATGCCTGTAGTCCCAGCACTTTGGGAGGCCGAGGCAGGTGGATTGCTTGAAGCCAGGAGTTTGAGACCAGTCTGACCAACATAGCAAAACCCCATCTCTACTAAAAATACAGAAATCAACCGGGCGTGGTGGCGTGCACCTGTAGTCCCAGCTACTCGGGAGGCTGAGGCAAGAGAATCACTTGAACCTGGGAGGCGGAGGTTGCACTGAGCTGAGATCGTGCCGCTGCACTCCAGCCTGGGTGACAGAGTGAGACCCTGTCTCAAAAACGACAACAACAAAAAAGAGTGCAGCTTATGAAGGGGTCTCCTCGGGGGAGGGTCTTTGGGATTCTCCCGCCTCTTAAAGTGCTGGGATTATGGGCGTGAGCCACCACACCCAGCCGAGGGAGGCTGAGTTCTAATTGTTGTGTCTCTCTTGGGATTGGCCTCCTGGGCAGTTTAAAAGACAAGGCAAGGAATCTTTTGGAGAAAGACACTGGGGGAAGAGTGTGTCTGAACAAGAAGTGTGAGAAGCTCTGCGGGCCTCCCTTCAGACCTGCGGTTGTTGAATTGGGATCTCATTTATATCAGCTCTAGGTGTAACGATATTAAATCTTCTCTGTCATTTGGCAATTTTGGTTTATGCTTGATCATCATTTTTAATGTTTCGACATGCAGAAGTTTAACATTATTTTACATTCTTTTCCTTCTGGCTTCATGTTTTAGCAAGATTGTTTCCACCAAAAAAATATATATATCTTCTAATGAAACTAGGGTTCTTTTTTTTTCCTTTGCTTTCTCTTTTGGTATATGAATCTTTAATTATTTGTAATGTATTCTGATGTGTAACGTTGAAGTTTCTATTTTATACTATTTTTTCAGTAAACTTATTGTTCAAATACTTATTGAACAACCTTCACTATTTTTAACCGTTTAGAACATGCCATTCACACATCTTTCATACTACATTTAATAACATTTTTTACTTAAAAAAATATTCTACTGATTTATTTATTTTGAGACCAGGTTATGAAACTGGCTAATTTTTGTATTTTTGGTAAATACCGAAATTCACTATGTTGCCAAGGCTGGTCTCGAATTCCTGGGCTCAAGCAATCTGCCCACCTTGGCCTCTCAAAGTGTTGGGATTACAGGTGTGAGCCACCACACCCGGCCACACCTGGCCACACCGGCCAACACGTTATTTATTATTACATTTAATTCCCATAGTACGTTGAAATTATCAGGGAAAATTTTTCAGTGAAATATTATTGAATGCCAAATTAAAAGTGTAAATTACAATGATTCAATGCCAATTTTTCAGAAGAAAAAATGCCAGGAGGAAGGTCTATTAAGTTTTAGCCAGTCTTTCATCCACCTAACATTTCACGATCATACACTGTGTAAGTCAGGAAAAGAGTAAGAAAAGTGAAAGATACAATTGATTAGAGAGTTTTGCTGGATACTACAGAAGAAAACAACACAAAATGGAACAGCCTCTTCAAACTTAGAGTCAGAGGCTGTAGTCCAAAAGACTGTAGTCAGAGGCCGTAGGGCCAAAAGACATGAGTTATGGCATTGGAGGAAGAGGCGGAACAAATCTGGTGGATTAAAGAAAGCATCCCAAAGTGACATTAAACTAATGACTAAATTCTGAGCTGTTTTCAGAGGCAAAGCCTGTTTGGGCACCCCTGCCACACGTAAAGAGTCACCTATGTATGGTTCGTGGGCTCTGAACAGGCCTGCTCAGTGAACATATTTGCGACTGTTTCTCTGGCCGTTTTAGCTGTATTAAGTAAAATTTAAAGAGACTATTGTTTTGGCCTAAGCTCCTGCCCTAGGCCCAAAGAACGGACCAAACCTGAATGGCTTCACTTGTCCTAAGTGCTATGTACTCAAACTGAACTTTGAAACAGGTCGGTTTTTCAAAAAAAGCAAAAGATTCACAGCAACCAATTAGAAGAGGCCCGGTCAACCTGAGCCAGCATGATGAGGCTCTTCTGCTTTAATCCTACAAGGAAAGAAACTTTGAATTGACCAATCTGCTTTCATTCTTGGTTTCTGCTTTCTTTGGTCTATTTCTGCCTATGAAACCTATCTCCTCTGCTCAGCTCATTGAAGTACCCTTCTATTTATAGATGGGATGCTGCCCGTCTCATGTATTGCTAGTAAAAGCCAATTAAATTATTACACTCGATTTGCTGGAATTTTGCTATTTTGACAGCTTTTCAAAAACACCAAGAGGTTCACATCCCTAATTCCCCAGCCAGTGTTCCCTCAAGGGACCACGGAAGAAGCAAGGGCGGCTGAAAGGCCTGTCAGGATGCTCCTAAGTACGGCACATCCATGAAAAGGCACTTACTGATATTTGCAGGACAGCAAAGCACTGCAGTGACGATAAATCTAGTTTTGGAGAAGTTCAAAATAATCAGTAGATTAACACAGAAGCCAGAGCCTATAGGGAGAAAAGGAACCCTATGAAATACTTCAAATCTGAAAACGAACATGCATTTCCTGTTTAGTTAGTGCAGGCATGTAAAAGCTTGGTAAAGTACCCTTCTTGCCAGCTTTCTCTTTCTTACAAGCCTTTTCACTGGGCTGGGAGGCTGATATTATCTAAATATGCTGAGGAGGTTCAAGTGTCTCCACAACTCACCTGAGAGTGAATGCTCCCCTCGGCCCTAAGGCAATATAAACCAGCCCTGTTTAGGGGGATAGCAAAATGTTTGCAGTTGTAAACTGGTGTCCCATTGGCTGTGGCGCTTGTGGTATAAAGAATCCCTGTGCTTGGTAATTAATACAGAAATTCTATCTTTTAAACTTCAGTTGTATATTGGCTCTTATCCATGGCACATTTTCACGTATGTGTTATTTATTTATTTGTTTATTTATTTATTTAGAGCTGGAGTCTCGCTTTGTCGCCCAGGCTGGAGTGCAGTGGTGCGATCTTGGCTCACTGCAGCCTCTGCCTCTTGGGCTCAAGCAATTCTTCTGCCTCAGCCTCCCGAGTAGCTGTGACTACAGGTGTATGCCACCACGCCTGGCTAATTTTTTGTATTGTAGTAGAGACGGGGTTTCACTGTGTTATTCAGGCTGGTCTTGAATTTCTGAGCTCAGGCAATCCACCCGCCTCGGCCTCCCAAAGTGCTGGGATTATAGGTGTGAGCCACCATGCCCGGCCCTATGTGATATTTATTACAATGAATTCCAATGATCAGACCTATACTCAAGTATAAATGAATATATCATTCAGTGAAGTATAAATGATCATTATGCTCATATTCACACATATAATAATGTACTCAGTTTATTGCTAAGGTAATTCAGAATCTCCTTATTTTGAAGTGTGCATTTGATATACCTGTTTGGGAATAACTAGTTTGTTATCTTTGACAGACAATAATTTTGTTGTTTTGTTTTTACTAAAAAAGCATGGTGAAAAATGGATCCATTTCTATGAGAGGTAACTAAAATATGGCAATTTGCTGGGTGTCATTAAAGTAACTCACAAGGGAAAAAATGCAAATTGGTATCTGCTGATGGAGTAAATCTCCATAGAAGTGACCCTGAAAGGATCAATATATTAAAGCCCCTCCCAGCTGGTCATTCCAGATTGCAACAATAAAGCATTAAGTGTTAAAACCTCAAGGCAGCTTTTTTTTTTTTTGTCTCAAGTCCTTTATTATTAATTTTATAGACCTAATTACTAAGCCAAAAAAAAAATCAAACTTGTTTCTCTTTGTGACTTGTCAATAGTATTAAACTATTCTGGTTTTTTATTTTTGTGTTACCTTAAAGTCTCCAGTTTAGTAATTCTTCTGTACCTAAACACTTCAGATTTGACATGCTTTGTGGCCTTATCAGTAGTTAGAATGTAAATCCAATAAATAAAGTAAAAGCCAGGTCTTCAAAACCTGGGGGCCAAGAACTCTGTTTTAGAGGGCCTGTGGCTCTCTTGGACACTGAACAAAATCTCATCTCTGAATATGGATATTTTAGGGAGAGGGTCTTTAGGTTGTCATTTGGATTTTCACAGGGCTCCATGTACCCGTAAGGTAGTCTCTTGGGAAGTTTGACTTCAATAAATGAAGTTTAACTTAAACCTAAAATGAAATTTAACTGAAAAACAAAAACCAATGAAAGATGCTTTCTTATGCAAAAACAAACAAAAAAACAAAAAAACAAAAACAAAAAACCCAAAGCCAAAGACTGTTTCTGAAATTAGGTTCTAGGTTCCAGAGCAACTCCATGGTAGGGAATCAGCCACATGTAAGGTAAGCTAAGAGTTTGGACAATTTGTAATATTTATTCCTAGGTTTCTTTAAGACCCTTTCAGATTTTGAATTCCTATTAGTAGCATCAGCCAGGTTCTAAATGTAGGCATCACCATAGACACTTCCCCCCTGCTGCAGTCCCCAAGACTTGCCCAATTTTCCCTTGAATTGCACCCATGCTGCCTTCTTCAGGCCCATTTGAGCCCGGAGCCTCGTTGTGCCTCGTTTGAAATATAATTTCCTCCTAACTAGTCTCTGATCTACGATTTCCCCTACACTGGTGCCACACCAATCACCTAAAATAGATTTCATTCTACCCTGAAACAGAAATCTCTAATAAGTTACTCCCTTCCGTTACGGGGTAAAGTTAGCCACATCCTAGGTATTCAAGGACCTTCCAGGAGCTAAGAACATTTCTCCTGCACCTTCTTGAAGTACACTTGTCCCATGTACTGGTTATGTTCATTTCTTACCCTCACTCTCGTTTTGTCTGGAATTTTCCTTGGCCTTAAATGCCTCTCACCTACCTGTCCACATCTCTCAGGGTTGTTTCAAATCCTCAATGAAGGCTCACAGCCCCAATCTATGTTGGCCGCTTACTTCGCGGCCTGGGAACATTTTTCTGTGGCTGACTTGCTGACACTCCATCAGATGCATTTTCATCTGGTTGCCCATCTGTGAACCATACCCGGAGAAGGCAGAGAGTGCCTCTGCACTGAACACGTGCTAAGGGACAGGTCTGTGCTAGAGGGGCAAGCACTGGGAATGAAGAACTGGTCCCTACTCCCAAGGAGTTCATATCTCAGTGGAGATGACAAGCAACTCACTGTTTCCGGGGGTTGTGGTGACTGCTGGGAGAAGGGGTGTCTGTATCAGATCGAAGCAGCATCAGGGGAGGTTCCCTGAGAAGGTGATGCCTCAGCGGATGTCTCCCAGGTGAGTGGGGCAGAGGTGGAGAAGGGCAGAGCAGGGAGAGGCATCTAGGTGGGGCGTGTAAGGCTGCATGGGTAACTCAGGGAGCACTTGGTAACTGCATGAAACTGTGTGAAGCTTTCATGAAGGAACATGGTAGGAGACTAGGGTATGGACCATAGAAGCCCTTTTGTTAAGCTCAAGAATTTGAGGCCGGGCGCGGTGGCTCACGCCTGTAATCCCAGCACTTTGGGAGGCCAACGCGGGTGGATCGAGAGGTCAGGAGATCGAGACCATCCTGGCTAACATGGTGAAACCCTGTCTCTACTAACAAAAAATTAGCCGGGTGTGGTGGAGGGCGCCCATTGTCCCAGCTACTCGGGGGGACTGAGGCAGGAGAATGGCATGAACCCAGGAGGCGGAGCTTGCAGTGGGCCGAGATTGTGCCACTGCACTCCAGCCTGGGCGACAGAGCGAGACTCCGTCTCAAAAAAAAAAAAAAAAAAAAGAATTTGAAGTGTATCCTGAAGGAAATCCCTTGGAGCCTAAAAATGATCATTTATAACAGAAAATGATCTCTGCCCTTGCCTAGGGTATATATATTCAGCTTCAAAGTGGAAGGGCATGTTTTCTAAGTCCCTGTAATTGTAGTGATAGCAAATATATGCCCTGCATCTTGAAATGTGAGACTAGGTTTGAATAGTATATAAATTATCTTATATCTAATTTCCCCTCATTTTGTTGTTTCCACTATAAGCTACCCAGAAGTGTAGATAGGACATTTGGAATTTGATGGGCATCAGAAAGATTCCTACCTAAGAACATTTTTTTTTTTTTCCTGAGATGGAGCCTTGCTCTCTCACCCAGGCTGGGTGGTGCCAGATTTTTCCGAGAGACACCAATGGAATTTATAAATTCACCAGTCAATGGGCAATTGAGTTGCTGTTTTGCTATTACGACTGCCTTTTGTGAGCATTGTTGGGAAGGTCTCCTGAAGCACACGTGCAAGTTTCCCTTGGATAAGTAGTAGGAATAGAATTGCCGAACCATGGCTTCCAGTGCAGACACGGCCTCTCCCTTGGGCCCAGCCACTAGGCACCACACATTAAGAGGATATTGTCTGTCCTTGTCCCGGAAACGTTGTAGCCTCATGCTACTATTCGATTAAAATTCTCATTATTAAAATGAACCATCTGGTAAATATTGTCTCGGGAAAACAATATTCTGACCGTCCCTGGGTGGGCTCGAACCACCAACCTTTCGGTTAACAGCCGAACGCGCTAACCGATTGCGCCACAGAGACCGAGTTACTCAAGCCGCGCTGCGGTGTGTACAGATTTCCGCGGCGCCGGCAGCGGCTCTAGCCACCCTGGGCGTCGCCACCTCAGGCACGGGCTGAGAAGCCGCGGGGCGCGCCGAGGAGGCAGCGGAAGCGGCCGAGGTGCCCAGCGGCCGCCGCGGGGGGAGAGGCTAAGCCCTGGCGCGCGGGAGGGGGCGGGCGAGGCCGCGTGACTCCGGGCTTCTCTGGGGACGAAGCGCGCCCCTCGTGGCGGCAGCGGCCAGTGGTCCGCAGCCGGCCCGGACTCGGGGTAGGAAAGATCCTCTCAGCAGTGGCTGCGCCCCGTGCGTGCTCTGCGGCGGGGACCGTGCTGGCCGGGCGCGCCGCCAGTAACCGGGGACCCAGGGGAGAACCTGCCAAGGGGAGCAGGTCGCATGGAGAGAATACGACACGCTTGGAGGGAAGAACCACGTGCTGTACAGGTTTAAAGGACAGAGAGTCACGTGCGCTTAGGCCCCAAACTTCAGGGACCTAACCCTTTTTCTGGGTTGCTGCGATTGCCCCTTCTCCTTAGACAGTTTTTCATCTCATCATCTCTCACCCCATAAAATGCAACGAACATAGATAGGCTGTGTATCAATGTATACTGTATGTGTATCTGTGCTTCGTACATAAAAAGAATAAGATTTTTGCCACTTCCTAAGAACCAATTTGCGCCCCATTTTGAGGCATATGGCCTCTGTTGAGTGCCTGGTTTAGGGGACATCAAAAAAGCCTTATAGAGGGACTGGCAATTAAGATAGCCTTTCAGTTTGAAATGGCCATTGAAGGCTTCTCCGTTTCCCTGACTTCTGAATTTTTTTTTTTTTTGAGATGGAGACTCGCCCTGTTGCTGGAGTGCAATGGCGCGATCTCGGCTCACTGCAACCTCCGCCTCCCGGGTTCAAGCGATTCCTGCCTCAGCCTCCCGAGTAGCTGGGAATACAGGCGCCTGCCACCACGCCCAGCTAATTTTTGTATTTTTAATAGAGACGGGGTTTCGCCATGCTGGCCAGGCTGGTCTCGTACTCCTGACCTCGTGATCCACCCGCCTCGGCCTCCCAAAGTGCTGGGATGACGTTACAGGCGTGAGCCACCGTGCCCGGCCAATTTTTTTAGGCGCACAGTTCAGTGGCACTAAGTACATTCACACTGTTATGCAACTATCACCGCCATCCATTTCCAGAACCTTTTCATCTTCCGAAACAGAAACTCCCTACCCATTACACAGTAACTCACGATTCCCCTCCTCTAGCCGGAACAATCACCATTCTACTTTCTGTCCCTTTGAATTTGACAACTGTTAGAGACTTCATGTAAATGGGGTCATACGGTGTTTGCCTGTGGCTGGCTTATTTCACTTACCGTATGTCTTCAAGGTCCATCCATGTTGTAGCCTGTGTCAGGATTTCCTTCCTGGATAAGGCTGGATAAGCTGCATTGTATGCAGGTATCGCATTTTGCTTTTCCATTCATCTCTCCATGAACATTTCGGTTGCTTCCACCTGCAGCTATGAATATGGGTCTACAAATAACTGAGTCCCTGCTTTCAATTCTTTGGGGAATATACCCAGAGATGGAATAGCTGGATCACATGGTTTTCCATTGGCTGTACCATTTTACATTCGCACCAACAGTGTACAAGGGTCCCTATTTCTCCTCATCTTTTATTTAATTATTTTTTTTAAATAATGGGCATCCTAATGGGTATGAAGTATCATCTCATTGTGGTTTTGCTCTGCATTTCTCTAACGATTACTGGTGTTGAGCATGTTTTCCAGACACCACCAATGAATTCTATGGCCCTTCGTTTACTCACTTCCTCTCAGCAAGAGCCAGCTCTGCTTCAGCGAGGAGGAAGCTGCGACTGATAGAGGGAAAGGGCCTAGGAGGCTTGCAGAGTGGGGCCTGTGCCATGCAAGGAGAGGAGAAGAAGGCGGGCTCTTTGAGTAGAACTATCTGGAGATCCTGGTTTCACAAGGTCCTTGCTTGTGTGCTGGGCAACTTTTGGAGCCAGTTATCTTTACTTTAGCCCTTGAGGGATGTTTAGGCATGTGGTGCTTGTGGGCAGCCAATCCATGAAGAAGGAACTGATGATCTCCACCTTGGAAATATTGGAACAGATAATGCCGTCCAAATTGCACTTTTAGAAGTTAACTTAAAATTATGCTATTTTAATGGAATTTTGGATGCATTTCCAGTTTCTTCTTAAGAACTGCTGGAATTTCTTAAGTGTATAGGTGATGATCTCTTTTTCTGCGATTCCTTTTTAAAACAACAACAACAAAATCTTTCAAATATACAAGAAATAGGCCGGGCGCAGTGGCTCACGCCTGTAATCCCAGCACTTTGGGAGGCCGAGGCGGGCGGATCACGAGGTCAGGAGATCGAGACCATCCTGGCTAACACGGTGAAACCCCGTCTCTACTAAAAAATACAAAAAATTAGCCAGGTGTGGTGGCAGGAGCCTGTAGTCCCAGCTACTTGGGAGGCTGAGGCAGGAGAATGGCATGAACCCGGAAGGCGAAGCTTGCAGTGAGCCGAGATCGCGCCACTCTACTCTAGCCTGGGCGACAAAAAGAAATAGACCTTTATTTTTCTGTAACTTCACAAAATTTCTATTTTGATTCCCTATTCTTTTGCTACTGCAAACACAATCTCAGTCAATTCAACATCCTGTTTGTGCCTTTCCCTGGAGCCATTTCCAAGTGCCAAGGCTTTGGTCCATGAGTTGCATGTGCACACTCATGGCTGTAGAGGGAGTTTTGCTCCCGGTGAAGGTCTTGGTGGCTCTTCTATGCCTTGATTGAGGGAAAGGAATCTTATGTGAAGTTAGCTTTGTTGTATCAGATATTCCGTAAAGCCATTTCTGGGACAATCCCCTTTGTTTATCAGACTGCAAGCTTCTCTGTCCTCATCAAGCCTGCCTTTATGCCTTCATTCCTCCAGACTTCATGTCCAGACTGTGGAATGAACAAGTGGTTATAAGGTTTTAGAGGCTTCTGTAGGACTAGATGGAAGACAAAAAAAGGAAATAACCTTTAAGCATGCTCTTGATTCCTTAAATCCCATCTGAAAGTCTTAAGGATATCTTCTCAGTCATACTTACTTGACAATATTACCTAATTTTCTCCATTAGCCCAAGCTCAGGGGTCTTTCTTCTTCCATATTCACATGGGTGCAATGGTTTTCTGAAAAGAAGATGGCATTACTAGGGCAGTAACCTTTAAGTAATCACAGGTACTTATCAAACTACAAAACAGGCATTCCAGGAACTGGGTGTTTCTGTTTGTAAAATTACACTGTCATGTACATGCTCCCACTAAAATGTGAGTTCGCTGAGGATGGTGGTTTTGGTCTCTTTGCTCCCTGCTGTAACCCCAACACTGCAGCAGGGCCCGGCATATAGCAGGCATGCAGGGACTATGCACTGAATCAATGAGCAAATGAAAACCAGGACCATGAAGTAAACTGGACAAAATAAAATGTGATAGAAAATCTAAATTCCTAATACTTAAGGAGCACTTATCAATTGATATTTATGAAGTCTTTTTACAAGTCCATTAAAGACAACATAAAACAAATAAGAATGGGGACAGGAACAGAAAATTCCCCGAAAGAAAAAAATATATATACATGGTACAGCCATTGTGGAAAGCAGTATGGAGTTCTCAAAAATATTAAAATAGAACTATCATATAATCCAGCAATCCCATCCCTGGGTATATATCTAAAGGAAATGAAATCAGTACCCCAAAGAGATGTCTGCATCCCATGTTTATTGCAGCATTAGTTACAACAGCCAAGATATGGAATCAACCCATCAGCAGATGAAAGGATAAAGGACGTGTGATACATATACACAATGGAGTAGTATTCAGCCTTAAGAAAGAAGAAAATCCTGTCATTTGCAGCAACATGGATGAACCTAGAGAACATACTAAGTGAAATAAGCCAGGCATAGAAAGACAAATGCTGCATAGTCTCATTTATGTGTGGAATCGAAAAACATCAAATTAAAAAAAAATGTCAAGCAGAGAATAGAATGGTGGTTGCCAGGGGCTCTGGGAAGTAGCAGGGGTGGGGGTGGAGGGGAGGGGATGGGAAGAAGTTGGTCAAAAGGTACAAGGTTTCAGGTAGACAGGTGTAAGTTCTGGGGATCTATTGTGCAGCGTGGTGACTGTAGTTAATACTGTATTTTGTCGTTAAAAATTGCTCACCAAAAATGTTCTCACCAAAAAAATGATGTTTGGGTATGTTAAACAGTTTGATTTAATAATTTTTATGTGTGTGTGTGTGTGTATACATCAAAACATCACGTTATATACCATATACAATTAATATATACAATTTTTGTCAAAGAAAAAATGCACATGACCAATATGATAAAAGTTTAGTCTCACTAGTAATAAAAATCAAAATTAAATGAAATAAAAATTTCTTTCCCCGAATCGCAAAAGAGAAAGAAAGGTAATACTAAAACACAGTCACGGTGTAGTGAGAGGGCCGCTCTCACACAGGACTGATGAGAATAAATTTGGAGAGCACTGTGGTAATATACATATTAAACAATGTGTATACCCTCTCATTTTAGAAATTCTATGTTAGAAATCCATCCTAAGAAAATAACCAGGGATGTGATCAAAATTTTAAATGCAGCATCACAGTATTATTTATAATAGTTATAAATAAGAAACAACCTGAATGTCCAGCAACAGGCAAAAATGATAAATAAGTTGTGACATATTTAAGCTGGTGGCTCATGCCTGTAATCCCAGCACTTTGGGAGGCTGAGGCAGGAGGTTCTCTTGAGGCCAGGAGTTTGAAACCATTCTGGGCAATATAACGAGACCCAGTCTCTACAACATATTTTTTAAAATTAGGTGAGGCATGGTAGCTCATGCCTGTAATCCAAGCACTTTGGGAGGCCGAGGTGAGCAGATCACCTGAGGTGAGGAGTTCGAAACTAGCCTGGACAACATGGTGTAACCCCATCTGTACAAAAAATACAAAAATTAGCCAGGGTGGGTGGCGCATGCCTGTAGTCCCAGTTACTCAGGAGACTGAGGCAGGAGGATCACTTGAACCTGGGAGACGGAGGTTGCATTGAGCTGATATCATGCCACTGCACTCCAGCCTGGGCAAGACCCTTAGCTGGGCGTGGTGCTGTACACCTGTAGTCCCAGCTATTCCGGAGGCTGAAGTGGGGGGATTGCTTGAGCCCAGGAATTTAGGGCTGCAGTGAGCTATGATTGTGCCACTCCACTCCAGCCTGAGTGAGAAAGCAAGACCCTGTCTCTTAAAAAAAAAGTGATATATTTAAAAAATAGAATATATTACTTATATAGACATCAAAAACAATATTTTCAAGGGATATTTAAAAACATAGGATCATGATAAAATGTAAAGTTCAAAGGTAAGATGGAGAACGGAGAACTGTGGGGAACTGTATAATCTGACGATTCGTAGTTGCATACATCTTTCTGTGTGCTGGTGCTGTCAGAACACTTTGTACGCATCACCTCATTTAACTTCAGCATCCCTAGGTGCCAGATACTATTATTATATTCCAGTTTTGTCTCACGTTGTATATGTGGTGTGAGCCCCAATATGGGATGTGTGTGTGCACATGTGCAGTATTTGGAAAGTTCTATGAAATATTATTAGTGGTTATCTCTGGGAGGTGATTTTTATTCCTTTTCCAGTATGTTCTCAAGCATTTGCTGCAAGCAGTCTTTTGCGGGGCCAGGGCTGAGAGGCAGCAGCAGTTTCCCTAAATTACAGATAGAGGGAGGTAGGTGGTTATGCTTGGCCAGATCTCTGTTTAGGGGAGAGGAGTGCCTGTGTGTGGGTAGGGACACTGGCGGGGGGCTTTGCCAAACACAGTGGAACTGTCACGCTGGTCTCTCTTCTCAACTCTTTCACTCACCTGAGAAAAGGGTGTCTATGGACCATGCACACTTCTGTGGGGACTTTTACAAGGTGTGAATCATCAGTGATGAAGATGCTTTCATTTAAAAAGAATTGGAGTACCTGAGATTAGAGATAACTTCTACCCTTTTAAAACATTTTTAAAAATCTCTTTGCACTGATTTTTTTCTTCCTTTTTATGAGTTGTTTTCATTTGGGTGGGATAACTCAATCTACAGAAGAATATTAAGACTTTTTGAATTTTAAAAAATATACTTTCAAATACTTAATACATTTTGTGTTAAATGACAGCCAGCAGATATTGACTGAATTGGGCTAGATGCTTCAGGGATCTCCCTTCCGTTTAAGACTCTCCGAGAGGCCATTCCTGACTGCAGGTCACTGTATTATTTTTAAATTTAAAATTTTTACTTATTTTATTTTACTTTATTTTTTGAGACAGAGTCTCACTCTGTCACCCAGGTTGGAGTGCAGTGGCACAATCTCAGCTCACTGCAACTTCCACCTCCCGGGCTCAAGCGATTCTCCTGCCTCAGCCTCTTGACTAGCTGGGGTTACAGGTGCAGGCCACCACACCCGGTTAATTTTTGCATATTTAGTGGAGTCAGGGATTCGCCATGTTGGCCAGGCTGGTCTCAAATTCCTGACCTCAAGCGATCCTTCCACCTCGGCCTCCCAAAATGCTGGGATTACAGGCCTGAGCCACCCCACTCAGCCTACTTTATTAATCCACTTGCAGAAACAGGATATACACAAAAACGTTTCAAGGCTGTAAGTGCCATTGCATGGCACCGATGGTAAACGTTTTACAAATTTGAGTCAGGAACAATCATTAGTGTCACTAGTAATAAAAATCAAAATTAAATGAAATAAAAAATTTCTTTCCCCAAATGGCAAAGGAGAAAGAAAGGTAATACTAACACGCAGTCAGGGTGTAGTGAAAGGGCCGCTTTCACACAGGACTGGTAAGTACAGAGCCATGGAGTAAGCAGGTCTTGAGCTGACACTGGAGAGGATCCTTTTTTTTTTCTTTTTTTAGAGTCAGGGTCTTGCTTTTTTACCCAGGCTGGAGTACAGTGGTGCCATCATAGCTCACTGCAGCTTCAAACTCCTGGGCTCAAGAGATCCTCCTGCCTCAGCATCCCGAGTAGCGGGGACCAGAAGTGAGAGGATCCTTTAGTGTTGTCGAGGAGAAGGAACAGAGGCGTGGATGGGTGGGCACAGGCGCAGGAGCACAGCTGAAGCAGAGGATTACAAAGGGTGGAGCCTGATGTAAAGAAACCTAATAGGTGACAGAGCATGGAGGCTCTTGAATACCAGGCTGGAAACTGCATTAGGAACAGTGCTCATAATCGCAGAAAATATTACATGGCCTAGATAGTCATCAAAGGATGATGTGTAAACAACTATGGCATATTTATACAATGTGCCGACAGGATGCACTGAACATTTTGAACAACAGAGAGACTTGATAATGGTGAGGTTTTGAGGAGGTGAATCAGGATGCAAAAAAAGCAAACAACTAATAAAGTTGATTGATGACAAACACTATCAAAAGGCACCCAGGAGAAAAGCTACTGGTTACCTTCAGGGAGCTGGTGAGGGAGGCTGGGTGGGAGGATCTACCCTTCTGAATTCTGAGGGCACCTCCAGTGTGGTCCTCAGAAAGCAGGAGCTTCCAGGCTAGAATCAGATCCTGACATCCCTGTTAATTCCACCGATTCCACACTGAGTCAGATTTATGATTTACTATAGGGTTTTAAAAACCAAATTGCAGGGATGCTAACCTATCACAGCTTATCTTAGACATCGTCCACTAAGGTATACAGAGTGCTGCCTGTTCCTTTGGTGCCCTAATCAGGAAACCCCATCAGATCTGCTCCTTCCTATGGGGTAGTGAGTAACACGAAGGCTTACCATCTCACACAGATAGCTGGTCATAGGTCCAGCAGAAGTTTAAAACAGAAAACGAGGAAAGCCATGTGATTAACCGCTGCCAGACTGTTTGTGTTACAAACAGCCGTTTCTTAGGCATTGCCTGGGACATGCAATAATTTCTGTTACACAATCTGTGGTAGTTAAAATGCTGCACGATGAAAGCTATCTGATTTGGATTCATTATTAGGTGAGCCATCTCGTCTGCAATTTGGTTCTACTATTTTCATTTAACAAATGTAAAAAAGTTTATTAAGCTCTTACAACGTTATGCTGGGCAAATATGCGAAAGTCCAGATCACCTATCGCAGGAACTAATCTAGCCTCCTCTCTGGGCACCCTGTTGTTTTGGGCTGGGCAGTTCTTTCCTGTGTAGAACCATCTAGGGCTGTATAGGTCATTCTGACACCTGGGCACCTCTCCCCGCTCGTAAATGGGACAATCAGAAAGGGCCCTTATGTTTCCAAACTCTCTTTAAAGTAGCTGTTCTGAAAACATGGTCCAGGGACCCCAGATTGCCCCTGAGACCTTTGAGAGGATCTTCAAGGTTAAAATTAATGTCATAATAATACTAAGATGTTATCTGTGTTTTTTCACTCTCACTTTCTCACACATGAACAGTGGCATTTTCCAGGTGACAGAGTGTGTGATAATGAACGTAACTGAATGCAGAAGCAACCATGAGAACGTAGTTTTTTCAATCAAACCAGACGTGAAAAAGATATGCAAAAATGAAAAAACAATGCTATCCTCCTCACAATATTTTTGTTTTAGAAAATAATTTTTCCTAGAAGTGTTTTTGAGTTTATCAGTAATAGGTTTATTATTATAATTAAAAAATGAAATATACATACACATACATATTTACATATTTTTTAAAGTTCTCAGTTTTAATTTCTAATACAGTAAGTATTGGTCGGTGTGCCCCACATTAGTAAAAGCTCTTGGGGTCCTCAGTACTTTTTTTTTAAGAGTTGTCAAGGAGTCCTGTGACCAAAAATAGGAGAGCCACTGCCCTAGAAGGACAGCCCCAGGCCGGGTCAGGAACAAATGGGACAGAACCTATTGCTCCTAGTGGATTACAATATGGTAGGATTTAACCTTCAAGGTTTCAACTCTTGGCAAGAGTCCATGAGGGGCCGTGGTTTGTCCTGAGCATTGCTTACTGTTAACAGAAGCAAATTCCTTGGGCTGGTGAGCCAAGCCAGCCCGACGCTGGCCATGGACATCTTAGTGGGCTGCTTGTTCTAGTGTGGGTTTTCATTTTATGGGAAATGTAATCTGCTCTAAGGCTCTTCTCATTTGGGGAGATCACAAGTTCTCAGAATGGTTGTCTCTCTTGGTTGGGGCCTCTATAATTAAATTATAAAACAGAGACGATGGTTAAGTAATGCAAGATTTGACAGAAACCACAGGGGATTGAGGGTTTAATTTGAGTGAGGCAAAGGGGGGAAGAAGATGAGCAGTCCTGGAGACAAGAAAAAGATTGGATGAAGCTGGGCACAGTGGCTCACGCCTGTAATCCCAGTACTTTGGGAGGCCAAGGTGGGCGGATCACTTGAGGCCACGAGTTCGAGACCAGCCTGGCTAACATAGTGAAACCCTGTCTCTACTAAAAATACAAAAATTAGACGGGCATGTTGGTGTGTGCCTCTAGTCACAGCTACTCGGGAGGCTGAGGCATGAGAATCGCTTGAATCTGGGAGGCAGAGGTTGCAGTGAGCCAAGATCATGCCACTGCACTCCAGCCTAGGCAACAGGGTGAGACTCTGTCTTCTTTTTTTTTTTTGAGACAGAGTCTGTCGCCCAGGCTGGAGTGCAGTGGCATGATCTAGGCTCACTGCAACCTCCGCCTCCCAGCTTCAAGCGAGTCTCCTGCCTCAGCCTCCCAAGTAGCTGGGATTACAGGCATGTGCCACCATGCCCAGCTAATTTTTATATTTTTAGTAGAGACAGGGTTTCACCATGTTGGTCAGGCTGGTCTCAAACTCCTGACCTCTTGCTCTGCCTGCTGCAGCCTCCCAAAGTGCTGGGATTACAGGTGTGAGCCACCATGCCTGGCTGAGACTCTGTCTTTAAAAAAAAAAAAGAGAGAGAGAGACAAAGATTGGATGAAACAACAGAGTGGGGAGGACCTGTGAGCTTAGTAGCTTGAGGAAGGTAGGGCTTTACTGGGGGCCTTAGAGGGGATCCAATAAAGGTTCCCAATCATAGTAGTGACCTAAAGAAAATAGCATTTTAACATCTTTCATTTCGTAATAGACAGTCACAGTTTACAAGACCCTTTCCATACATTCCTTATGACATCCATACTACAGCCCAGAGGCAAGTTGTGCACTCTCTCCTCTCACAAATACAAAAACTGAACCTCTAGAGGCCGGCGACCTGCTCAGGGTGATGTGCAATTCAGGGATGACAGGGTCGAGGCTCCCAGCCCAATGCTTATCCCTCACAGGCACGTTGCCTCTCAGTGTGCAGTATAAAACTTTGTACAAGAAATCAAGTTGCATAAGTCAGTGGGATTCCCCAGATGATCACATTGTAGATGATGTATGCTGTGGGCAGAGCAAGGGCTGCTGTTTCTTGGGCAAAACAATCAGTCCCCCTCCCCCTCCCAAATAAATGAATGCCAATGATATGACTTTATTTTATTTATTTTATTATTATTATTATTATTATTATTATTATTATTATTATTATTTTTGAGACAGAGTCTCACTCTGTCACCCAGGCTGGAGTGCAATGGCATGGTCTCGGCTCACTGCAACCTCTGCCTCCTGGGTTCAAGTGATTCTCCTGCCTCACCCTCCCGAGTAGCTGGGACTACAAGTGCACGCCACCGCACCCGGCTAATTTTTGTATTTTTTTTTAAGGAGAGACAGGGTTTCACTATGTTGGCCAGGCTGGTCTTGCACTCCTGACCTCGTGATCCACCTGCCTCAGCCTCCCAAAGTGCTGGGATTACAGGCATGAGCCACCGCGACCGGCAACGTGACTTTATAATTATAGAATGTAGGACTCACCTCCCACTATTGTTATGACTCAATATTCTCTTAGATAATGTTTGGGGCACTAACTTACAGGCAACATTGCCCAGTGGTTAACGTTGTAGCTTTGCAGGCAGACTGACCATATTAAAATTCGAACACACCATTTGCTAAGCCTGTGGACTTGGGCACGCTTCTTTCTCTGCTTTAGTTTCCTCCTCTGTAAAACACGGATGATGCTCTAAACACACCCAAGTCCTAGAGTTGTTATATGAATTAGAAAAGATAGGCAAATACAACTCTCACAAGAGAGCCTGGCATCCAGTAAGCGCCACTGAGTGTGTGCTCTTATTGTCCAGTGGCTCCAAGTGCTTCTGTCTTGGATTATTTCTGACCAGGTGGCTATGTCTCCTAGTAACTTACCAATCCTGTTGAGTCTTAATCAGCACGTCTTTGATGCCTACGGTGTGACTGAATTTCCAGGCCTCATTACTGGAGACACAATCATCCTATATGCTTTTTTCCATTTGTTTTTAATAAAGTAGTACATGTGTATGGCACCAGATCAAACAGTACAGAACAAGTTACAATGGAAGAGAATGGCCTCCCAGCTTTCCTGAAATCCTCAACTCAGAGACAACTTTTTTTTTTTCTAACGGTTTCTTTATACAGCCCTTTTTGTGGTTACCTTCCTAACTCTAGAAAAACTATTCTTACCTCTGTTTATTTACTTAGAAACATTAGACGTTACCTTTCAACTCCTCAGTATGAAGCTTTAGTTTTCAGCACCCCAGGCCACCACCTTCTTTCCAGGACTTACTACTTATACTGGTAGTAGGTGGAATTTTTAAATTCATCAGCATTCTTTTGTGATTCTCTGTGTGTTCCAGTTTTACAGCAACCCCTACTTGTTACATTAGTACAGTAGGACTGGGAGGCTCATAACTTAGTCTGCAGGACTTTTCACTTAAAGTGTGGCCCTCAGGGTGATGTCACCCACCTCATTGTGCCTGGCCCAGGAGTTTAGTCCCTCAGTTGCCTGGTTGTGTAGTTTGGATGTTCGGCACCTCCAAATCTCACATTGAAATGTAATCTCCGATGTTGGACGTGGGGCCTGGTGGGAAGTGTCTGGGTCATCGGGTGGGTCCCTCTTGAATGGCTTGGTGCCATCCCTATCGTAACGAGTGAGTTCTTGCTCTGGCAGTTCACACGAGAGCTGGATTTTTAAAGGAGCCTGGCACCTCCCGCTCTTTCTCTTGCTCCTCCTCTTCCCTTCCTTTGTCACTAAAAGCTTCCTGAGGCCTCACCAGAAGCCGTGCGGATGCTGGTGCCATGCTTGGACCTCCTGTAGAACTGTGAGCCAAATAAACTCTTTCCTATAAATTACGCAGTTTCAGGTATTCCTTTACAGCAATGCAAAACAGACTCACACATCTGGTAAGCCCCAGTTGTTTGCTTCTAGGTAAGACGGGACAAGTGGGGAGCTGGTGAGGGTTTCCACTGCATGGTCTATTTTCAGGCAAGGTGTCTCCACTGAGTAGGCTTCACATTCAGAGCTCTGGGTAAGGTGGGCCGGAAGAGGGTTGCAGGCTGCCCAAAGAAGGGACAGAAGAAGGCTGAATCCTTCAGTGCCAACCTGTGTACCAGAGTCTTAGCTCCCTTTGAATATTTTGTTCAGTATCTTTGGGTTTTGTTTTATTTTGCCTAGGGGTAAATGCTGACTGCCTGTTCTCTGGACAGGAATGGAGAAGATGGTGCTAGCAGGGTTGCTGTTCATATGTAGACATTCATGCAGTCACTCTCTTTTCAGCACACTTCTTACTTCTGCCCTGGGTTCAGTTGCTGACTCTGAGCCCAGAAACATTCTAGGGTTCTGTTAGGTAGGTTGGCTTCCACCATCTTTGCGACAACCACAGAAAATTCTAGACTGTTTTCTCTTCGGGCTTCATTAGTCAACTTGCTTCAGTCTGTCTTGCATCTTCTAAATATTTATAGATCTCTCTCTTTTGTTGGAGTGGCAGAAAATGCTAGTTGACCACCCAGTATTCAAATTATCCTGCCTCCTTAAAAACAGAATATCATTGGATGTGGTGGGTAAATAATACACCCTAACTTTCCTTGCAGAGAGGGGTGGCCAATGAGATGGAAATGAAAGTCACTGGGAAAGACTCCCAAGACATCTCTTTAAACAAGACAGACTGAAGCAAGTTGACTAATGAAGCCCAAAGCTAGCAGTTGTTTTTGTTTATCTTTGCCTCTTTCTTCTTCTTCCTGTGGGGACAAAGGGCAGTGATGTCTGGAGCTGCAGCAGCCATTTTGGCACAATGTCGGAAAAGCCAAGAGACTCTCAGAGACCGCAGCTCCAGCATTTTTTTATTTTTTCCAAATATTTGCTCCCCTGCAGGAGGATGAGATATTCATGCTTGTTGCCTTGTGACTGTAGGAGGATTATACTTCCCTGCCTTGTTGTCAAGTTTCCCCATGTGGTCTGCTTTGGCCAGTAAAACATGAGTGGGAGAAGCTTGGTGAACCATTGCATGTCTACCAGCTTTTTTGCTGTCTTCCCTTTGGCATTAGAAAGGCATGTCCAGGATGGAGTTTTTCCTTCAGCTTAGATTGGGTTATGAGCAGCTAGCTGGGGGAGTCCAGTAACATATAAAGCGAGTTAGAAATAAAACTTCGTTGTTGTAAGCTATATATATATATATAAAATACATGTTATACTTTAAGTTCTAGGGTATATTTGCACAATGTGCAGGTTTGTTACATAGGTATACATGTGCCGTGTTGGTTTGCTGCACCCATCAACTGGTCATTTACATTAGGTATTTCTCCTAATGCTATCCCTTCCCTAGCCCCCCACCCCCCAACAAACCCCAGTGTGTGATGTTCTCCTTCCTGTGTCCAAGTGTTCTCATTGTTCAATTCCCACCTATGAGTGAGAACATGTGGTGTTTGGTTTTCTGTCCTTGTGATAGTTTGCTGAGAGTGATGGTTTCCAGCTTCATTCGTGTCCCTGCAAAGGACATGAACTCATCCTTTTTTATGGCTGCATAGTATTCCATGGTGTATATGTGCCACATTTTCCTAATCTAGTCTATCACTGATGGACATTTGGGTTGGTTCCAAGTCTTTGCTATTGTGAGTAGTGCTGCAATAAACATATGTGTGCATGTGTCTTTATAGTAGCATGATTTATAATCCTTTGGGTATATACCCAGTAATGGGATCACTGGATCAAATGGTATTTCTAGTTCTAGATCCTTGAGGAATTGCCACACTGTCTTCCACAGTGGTTGAACTAATTTACACTCCCACCATCAGTGTAAAAGCCTTCCTATGTCTCCACATCCTCTCCAAAATCTGTTGTTTCCTGACTTTTTAATGATCACCATTCTAACTGGCCTGAGATGGTACCTCATTGTGGTTTTGATTTGCATTTCTCTGATGACCAGTGATGATGAGCATTTTTTCATGTGTCTGTTGGCTGCATAAATGTCTTCTTTTGAGAAGTGTCTGTTCATATCCTTTGCCCACTTTTTGATGGGGTTGTTTGTTTTTTTCTTGTAAATTTGTTTGAGTTCATTGTAGATTCTGGATATTAGCCCTTTGTCAGATGGGTAGATTGCAAAAATTATCTCCCATTTTGTAGGTTGCCTGTTCACTCTGATGGTAGTTTCTTTTGCTGTGCAGAAGAAGCTCTTTAGTTTAATTAGATCCCATTTGTCTATTTTGGCTTTTGTTGCCATTGCTTTTGGTGTTTTAGACATGAAGTCCTTGCCCATACCTATGTCCTGAATGGTATTGCCTAGGTTATCTTCTAGGGTTTTTATGGTTTTAGGTCTAACATTTAAGTCTTTAATCCATCTCGAATTAATTTTTGTATAAGGTGTAAGGATGGTTTCCAGTTTCAGCTTTCTACATATGGCTAGCCAGTTTTCCCAGCACCATTTATTAAATAGGGAATCCTTTCCCCATTTCTTGAGCTACAGATATTTTGAGTTTGGTTACCACAGTATTATCTAGTGGAAGTTGACTTATACAGTATGTAATAGGATAAATATATGTGTGTAACAGAATATTAAGTGTTCGTGTTTCAAAGCTGAGGGGAAAATGTTAAAAGTGTTCACACACTCTAAAAAGAGATTAGCTAAAACTGCTTCCTTAACCACACTTTGGGGAAACCAGTTCTGAGATTCTTCTCCATTACTCTGACAGGTTGGACCCTCTGGGGAGCCGACCTCAAGATGAAGTTATGAGTGCAAGAGGTGTGTTGGGAAGCGATGGTTGTAAAAGAATCCTGCAGTAGCACCAGGCACATATCTGTCCAGGGAGAGGAGGACTCTTACTCTCTACCAGCATCTCTCCTAAGTCTCCTTCTGATAGGGGAGGGGGGCAAGGAAGTGCTGGGAAGGGCAGGGCATGGTTCCTGGCTAGGACTCCACCCCCTGGGGCCTGTACCCACGGACCTAGATGAAGACAGGCACTCCTGCCTTCCCGCCCAACGGTTGCATTTCCCAAGATCATCCTGGCCTGCCACGCCCCCATCTGCCTATTAAACTCCCCCACCTTCCCCAAACCCTAGCAGGCAGACACACATGGTGGAAGAAGACAGGAGCGGCTGGACATTGAAAGGACGTCGAGGGAAGCACACCTGCACACCATCGACCAGCGGAACGAGGCAGAGTGTGGCTGGAGCAGTCGGAGGGAAGCCTGGGCCGCTCGCTCCAGGGGAAAACCATCTCCTTTCTGGCTCCCCCCTCTGCTGGGAGATACTTTCACTCAATAAAACCTTACACTCATTCTCCAAGCCCACATGTGATCCGATTCTTCCCGTACACCAAGGCAAGAACCCAGGGTACAGAAATCCCGCTGTCCTTGTGATAAGGTAGAGGGTCTAACTGAGCTGGTTAACACAAGCTGCCTATAGACAGCGAAACGAAAAGAGCACACAGTAGCACACATACACTGGGGCTTCAGGAGCTGTAAACATCCACCACCCCTAGACGCTGCTATGGGGCGGGAGCCCCACAGCCTGCCCGTCTAGAGGTTTGAGCAGCAGGACACTGGAGAGCCACACCCTCATCGCACGTCCTGCCAGGGGAACAAGGGAACTTTTCTAGTTTCACTTCTACTTGGCTTGAGCTGGCACTGAAGCACCCTTTTCCCTCCTCATTGAGTTAGCAGAGGAGAAAAGCGGTAGAACTAACAGGCTAACAATGCTCCTCCGAAAATATATCCTATTTTTGGATCCCTAGAGATAGGTGATCATGGCAGCCGCGGAGTGCATTCAGGTCTCCTTTCAAGAAAGAACTTGCTCAACGTTGAAGAATGCAGTTGGCCAACAGCCTCCAGCTGCTCTGTCTTCAGCATCTGCCATGGCATCTGAGCTGAGGTCATGTTCTTCCTGGGAGGTCCCCAGCAGAAGGATCACGTGGAAGCTCCACAAGCTCCACAGATGTTCCAGGAGAGAAATAGGCAGCATTTGGAAGACATATCCTGCCATAACAGAGGGCATTTGCTAGTAGAGACAACAAACAGCAACAGCCAAGTAAACGAACACACAAGCAGAAAGCACTTTCTCCCATTTCCCCTCATTGATCCTGTCCCGGTAGAAGTTGGGAAGGAAGTAGAATAGGGTGAGGCGGGGTGGGGCTGGCGGGCGTACACCTTCTTCCTTACCCCGCAGGTCCTGTCCCTGGGCCAGGCTTGAACTAGGGGAATGGGAAGCTGTGAAGTGAATGAGAATTAGGAGTTTTTATTTAGACTGGACTTGAATATTTTATTGTTTTTTTTTTTTTTGAGACAGAGTCTTGCTCTGTCACCCAGGCTGGAGTCCCGTGGCGCCATCTTGGCTCACTGCAGCCTCTGCCTCCCAGGTTCAAGCGATCCACCCACCACAGTCTCCTGAGTAGCCGGGGTTACAGGTGCCTGCCACCACGCCTAGCTATTTTTTTTTTTTTTTTAGTAGAGATGGGGCGTCACCGTGTTGGCCAGGCTGGTCTGGAACTCCTGGCCTCAAGTGATCTGCCTGCCTCGGCCTCCCAAAGTGCTAGGTTGCAGGAGTGAGCCACCACGCCTGGCCTGGACTTGAACTTTTAATTCCTAAAAATGAACTATCAGTTAAAATTTAAAAATGACCAAAAAAGCTATGGGATATGCCGACGTTTTGCTTTGGGGATAAGGAAAAGATATCTGGTTGAGGGGAGTTGAAAACAGTGTAGGGAGAGAAAAACTCATTCCCGGCTCACCCTTTTGAGTCCCACTATCTCAATAATCTGGTGCTATATGACACACACACACACACACACACACACACACACGGAGGAATCCTGGAAGACTCCATATCAAGGTGGTGATGAAGGTGATCAGTGGGTGATAGGATTATAGGTGTGTGTTTATTTATTTATTTTAATTACTTTTTTTTAGAGACAGGGTCTCTGTCATCCAGGCTGGAGTGCAGTGGTGTGATCACGGCTCACTACAGTGAGCCCTTGCACTCCAGGGCTCAATCCTCCTGCCTCAGTCTCCTGAGTAGCTGGGGCTACAGTCATGTACCAACATACCCAACTAATTTATTTTGTTTTATTTTTTATTTTTTGTTAAGATGGAGTCTCACTTTATTGCCTAGGCTGGTCTTAAACTCCTGGTTTCAAGCAATCCTCCTATCTCAGGCTCTCAAAGTGCTGGAATTACAAGTGTGAGCCACTGCACTTGGCCCTATTTTATATTTAAAAAATTTCAATAGTTTTAGCGGTACAAGTGGCTTTGGTTACATAGATGAATTGTATAGTGATGAAGTCTGGACTTTTAGTGTACCCATCACCCAAATAGTGTACATTGTACCCAATGAGTAGTTTTTCATTCCTCATCCCCACACTGTCCCCACCTCTGAGTCTCCTGATGTCCATTATACCACCCTGCCTTTGCACACTTATAGCTTACCTCCCACTTAGAAGTGAGAACATGTGATGGTTGGTTTTCCCTTCCTGAGTTACATCACTTAGGTCAATGGCCTCCAGTTTCATCTGAGTTGCTGCAAATAACATGATTTCATTCTTTTTTTGGCTGAGTAGTATTCCATCACACACACACACACACATACACACACACACACAAGCACACATTTTCTTTATCCACTCATCCATTGATGGGCACTTAGGTTGGTTCTATATCTTTGCAATTGTGAATTGTGCTCCAATAAACATACATGTGCAAGTGTCATTTTTTCTCCCTTTTATCCTTCTTTTCTTCCCTATGCTTCCATAAGTACTGAGGAAGAGTCTTTTTTGTATAATTATTTCTTTTCCTTTGGGAAGATGCCCAGTAGTGGGATGGCTTGATCCAATGGTAGATCTGTTTTTAGTTCTTTGAGAAATCTCCATATTATCTCCATATTGTTTTCCATAGAGATTGTACTAATTTACATTCCCACCAACAATGTATGTGTTTCCTTTTCACTGCATTGGCACCAACAACGGTTATTTTTTGACTTTTTAATAATGGCCATTCTGGCTGGGGTAAGGTGGTATCTCATTGTGGTTTTAACTTGTATTTCCCTGATAATTAGTGATATTGAGCATTTAAAAAATATATTTGTTGGCCATTTGTATATCTTCTTTTAAGAAATATCTCTTCAAGTTGTTTGCCCACTTTTTAATGGGATCATTTGTTTTTTTTCTTGCTGATTTGTTTGAGTTCCTTGTAGATTCTGAATATTAGTCCTTTGTCAGAGGTATAGTCTGTAAATACTTTCTCCCATTCTGTAGGTTGTCTCTTTACTCTGTTGGTTATTTCTTTTGCTATGCAGAAGCTTTTTAGATTAATTAGGTCCCATTTACTTATTTCTGTTATTTTGTTGCATTTGTTTTTGGGGTGTTAGTCACAAATTCTTTGCCTAGGCCAATGTCCAGAAGAGTTTTTCCTAGGTTTTCTTCTAGAATTTTTATGGTTTCAGGTCTTAGATTTATGTCTTCAGTCCATCTTGAATTAATTTTTGTATATGGTGAGAGATAGGAACCCGGTTTCATTCTTTTACACTACATGTGGCTATCCAATTTTCCCAGCACTATTTATTGAATAGGGTTTCCTTTCCCCAGTGTATGTTTTTGTTTGCTTGGCTGAAGATCAGTTGGTTGTAGGTATTTGGTTTTATTTCTGGGTTCTCTGTTCTATTCTACTTTTATACCTGTTCCATGCTGTTTTGATTACAATAGCCTCATAGTATAATTTGAAGTTGGGTAATGTGATGCCTCCAGATTTGCTCTTTTTTTGCTTAGGATTGCTTTGGCTATTTGGACTCTTTTTTGGTCTCGTATAAATTTTAGGATTGGTTTTTCTAATTCTGTGAAAAATGACGTTGGTATTTTGATAAGAGTTGCATTGAATCTGTGGAGTGCTTTGGGTAGTATAGTCATTTTTACAATATTGATTCTTCTAATCCATGAGCATGGTATGTTT